>NW_008358534.1:1778077-1800385 GCF_000622305.1 Nannospalax galili
TTAAATAATTTTTAAAAAAAGAAATGAACAGGATGAAAAAAAATTATGGTTTAGATATTTTGACTGTGATGTATCCTGGAATGGTTATTCTCTGACCATGTCTATTTGGAGTTGTAAATATTTCCTGTACTCAGTATCCATTCATCTCTATGTTTTTTTGTTCTCTACATGTTTAAATGTTTGGGAAAAATAAAAGCAGTCTAATCTTAGGCGGCATATGACTGCGCTATGAAATTCACATCTCACTGCTGAGAAATAAAACTGAAAGGAGCACAGCTATGATCAGTCAATTACACGTCACCCAGAACCACATAGTACCCTGAAGAGCTATGTCTATTATTTACATGCTGCCCACAAACCACACCCATTATTTAAATACTACCCCAGTCTGGCTCACCTGTTAAGCACCATCCATGAAATTCATTCTTATCCTTTGTCTTCTCTATTGATGATGCTGCCCATTGTTTTTCATTTGACTCAATGGTCATTTCATTTTCCTTGTTGAAGTTTTCTTTCATACCTATGATTGGTTTACTCAAAGTGCTGATTCTGTGATTCATTTTACCAGCCTTTTCCTTTATAATTTGCCCTTTTCTCTCCAAATCCTGGGTGGAAATAACCTTCCTAGCTATGTACACATTGAGGTGAGTGATTATTTTCACACATAAATTGTAAAAGTTTCAACATTTTACATATATCAGTATCTTTAAATTCAGTAGTTAAAGAAAGAGTTTTCTTCTTCAGGAGGAGTCATGTTTCCTTGGTTTTTCATCTTTCTTCAGTTTCTGGTCTTGATTTGTATATCCATTAGCTTGGATATTCCTTCTGGATTTTTTACGATGATTGCTTCATGCTGGGTTGGGCCTGTATTAGAAAACTGTCCAATGACCATTACAGTTTTCTTCACTGTAGCAATGTCACTCTTTGCAAATGAGTTACATACCAGAGGCCTCTGTGGGCCACCCAAAGCTGTGCAGACTGTGGTCTCTCCAGCTTCCATCACTCTTCTGAGACTTCTCAGAATATATTCCCTGGTGTCACTAATGTTCTAGATATGGGATACCTCCAAGTTTCACTAAGAATATGGGACATAACCACAACAATGAGATCTGTCCAGTGAGTGGATCTGTCTACAAACTTTCAGTATTTCATGATTATTAATTATCCTGCTGGAGAGATGCACTTCACAGCCCACAGTTTCTGCAGGAATGAACAGCCAAAAGGTGACTCCAGATACTGATCCATCAAGTGACCTCTGATTCAGGACTATCAATATCCAATGTTATTCTCTGTGTAAAAGATATATACATAGCTGCTGCAGTTTTCAGAATGTAAATGTCTGACTGAGTCACTATAACTTCTTCCTAGGTCTGTCACTTTTCCTGGGACTGTGACAGGTTTAAAACAGGTCCCCTAGTCTGTCCCTCCTGTCCCCACATCTCAGGGATCATTCTCATGGAAAATGGAGTGGAAAAGTTGTAATACGCAATAGAGGATGTCTATTGTGAAGTAGTATTTGTTGGACGTGGCAGAGCCATTGTGCACATGATCTCACAGTGACTGTGTTATACGTACAGAACCTGCATAACAATCAAGCCTGTAAAAATTCATCATGGATGACAAAAGTACTCACAATGTTCCACCCCTAGCAGAGGAACTATTGGCAAATGGTGGCTACTGAGAAGAGGAAGAGTCAGTTTTTTTAGGGGTGTGCTCTCTGGAACGTTGTCCATGCTTCACTGAATGGTCCTATACCCATGAGTATACTGACACCACTATGTCTACTAAGTGGATTATAGCAAAGTACATGAAATTAGGATATGAAAAAAGCATAAGTGAGGATATAGGCTTTGGAGGGGAGGGAGTATATAGTAGATTTGATCGAACCCACTATATACATGCATAAAATTTTCAAACAGTAAGTTAAAATAAAGTGAGGTTCCCTGACTTGTGGTTATGTCTTCTTCTCAGGAACCCAGGGTAGCTTAGTTATAAACAGTATTATAGGTTCCTACCAAGAAGGTGTCTGGCTACTACCCTCCAAGTCATATAATTGACATAATGTTTTCCTCTCCATTGTCCGCCTGTCTTCTGGAGAAATCACTGTCCCACCAAAACTTGCATCTGGATTTAAAACTTGTAAGGGATGTGGGCTTACCTCACTGCTAGGGTTGCCTATCACTTTTCACCAAGGCTACTTGTCTTTCCTGCTGTTTGAGGCTTCTGCTTCCCCTTTCCTTCTAGGAAGCAGTGTAGCTGGGGCTGTATTTGCGTTGGCGTTACCCACCGTTATCTGCTGTCTTTTGAATTTCAGAAACTCTGTTTCTCTTTTTGGAGCAGAGCTCTCCCAGATTTTTGTTTCAGTGTCTTGAGACAGGATTTCCTATAGCCTTGGCTGACCTCAAACTCCCCATATAAATGAGGATAAGCTTGATCTCGTTTCTTGCTTCCAACTCTCAAGTGATGGGAATAAAGACATGTATCACCAGGCCTAGCTCAGTCTATTCAATTTTAATCAGACCAATTCTAGTCCAGCAGCTTACCTAGAATCACTATAAGTTTTCTTGCCTCTCCTGTCACAAATCTCTAGGGACAACATACAGAGTTGTGGTTGTCAGTTGCTGGGGAAAATGTCCTTAAGAGAATAAACAGTTACTGCCATAAAGCAAGGGAAATTTCTTTTGAGACTAGTAAAAGTGTTCTAAAATTAGATTGCAGTAAAGTTTGCCCAACTCTATGAATAAACAAAAAGCATTTATTATATTCAGTTAGTGGGTGAATTTTTCCATATGAGATCTGTATTGTTAATAAAGTTGTCGAAATATTTTTAAAATTATATTTCGGGGAAAAATTTAAGAAGTAGTACTCTGTCTAGAAGGATGGAAATGGGGAGCTGCAGCAACTGGCTACTGAGAAATAACTGACAGTTTCTTTGGGCACTTTATATCACACTAGTAAGCAGAGTTTATTTTAACCATGCATCATTCAGTGCACAATTTAATTTCTGAGGTGGAAATTTTCCAAGCCTGAGCCACAGGCCTACCGAGTGGGAGAAAAGGCAGTGCGTAGATCCCTTGAAAACAGAACCTCATGGGATAATAATTGGCAAGCCTGATACACAAGTTCATTTACTTCATTCATTTACTATGCTAAGTCCTTATGTATATTGAATTAATCTTCAAAATTGCCCTCTTAAGTCACCATTAGCCCTAGTATCCCTTTATATAGAAATGAGAACTGAGGCTCAGGAGGTAGCTGATAATTGCTCAACATTCTAGCTCATAAGTAAAAGAACTATTCTGCAGAAGCCAGGCAGGCTCTTCCTAGTGGCCATGATTTGAACCACAATGTTACACAATCTCTCCCATAAATATTACGTTTTAAAACATAGATACATTTTTTTACAACCCCTTTCTTACTGCCTTGGGGAGAGTATATTTGCCAAAAACAAGTAATATTGCTGGAAGAACACAGAGTGATGGTGAGCTGATAGAAACAACAGATGCCCACAAAAGGAGCAAAACAGTGATGTCCTGCTGCTTGCCAGACATTTTTACAGGGCCATCTATCTCCTTAAGTTGTCAGTGTGCCCTATGGGTTGCCTTTTAACCTTTGTTTATAAGGTCCCAGAGAAAGCTAATCTGGATTACTTGGCCTCTTTTCGCTCCTGCATACGTGTGTGCACACACACATGGCACTTGTCTGTAGCTTGTCTTAGATTCAGTGAATAAGAAGCAGGAGATTGAACAAGGGAAGGAAGAAATTGCAGAGTTTATTCTTCTGAATTTTTCCTGAATGGTCATCAAAATCTGGTGATAGCCATGAAACTCAATCTTCCAGCTCCTCTCATGCAGCCATATCGTCCTCACAGTGTAAAAAATATTTTACTTGTGTTCTAATAACTATTTTTATTTCAGACCTAGGCATGGTAGTGACTTCTCACTATTACTTGAAAATTCTCCTGGTTTCCCTGGCATGTCTTCACACCTAGTAATGTCATCTTTTTGTTGTTTTAAAAATATTTATTCTATTAATTTATTTAATTTTGTGCATGTGACTATGTGTGCACATATATATGCTAGTGGTCAAAGAGGGCAGACTAGGATGTCAAGTCTCCTGGATTTGGAATTGGAGGTGGTTATGAACCACTCCATTTGGGTGCTGGGAACACAAGTTGTGTCCTCTGCAAGAGCAGTAAGAGCTCTTACCCCGGAGTCATCTCTCCAGTACCCTACAGAGTCATTCCATTGACTATCTCCAATCATGACCTTTGAAGTTGACTCATGCTAGAGCTTGGAATGATCTAAACAACAATCTTACATACACTGATAAAATTTTATGCCAGTTTTGTTGCTGAACAATAGAGGTTTTGATAAGAGAGTATCTTGTTTTGCCCAAATTCCAACCAGTAAATGACAGAGCCAGAAATCAAACTCAGGTTTATTTTCAACTTTCCTAATGTGGCTCTTTCTTCTGTTGGAAGCTGATTCCATAAGTAATAGCTTACTAACTATATCCATAAGAAAACTTGAAACCTGAGTAAAAAGGGAACACATTTCACAGTATCTTTAAATGAACATTTATTCTGAAATTCAGTTGCATTTCCATTCAAATATGCTATACCTGTATCAAAAGGTTTTAGATCCTGTGTGGTGGATAGAAATGCCTATGGCATGACTCTGTGATTTTGGTAAGCTATTTATATTCTTTTTACTTGCATTTTCACAGTTTTAAAATTAGAATAATTGACTCATTTCTGTATTTTTGTGAATGAGAATGAATATATTTATGTATACATTGAATATTATATACAGCTTTATATTTATAAATGGACTTCTTTTTGTAAATGAGTGTGTGTATATAAATATTCTAAAAAAATACTTGAGTCATGATAAGTGCTCACTAAGTGCAATGTATTACTGTTGTTATTGTTATATATTTCAGTGTAGCCACTGCATTTCCACTAAAGCCTATGGCATTAATTCTTACAAAAGAATTATTATCGTCTGGAGTGGTGGTGGTGAGCACCTCTACTCCCAGAGGCAGAGGTAGGCAGATCTTTGTGAGATCCAGGCCAGCCTGGTCCACATAGTGACTTCCTGTTGGACTGGGACTAGGTAGACCCTGTCAAACAAAACAAAACAAAACAAAGCAAAACAAGACAAAAGAAAGAAAGAAAGAAAGAAAGAAAGAAAGAAAAAGAAAGAAAGAAAGAAATATTATGTTTGTGATAACTAACAATCATATACTTATAACTTGTGACTTGGGACAACCAGTTTCTTATGGATAAAGTGCCCCATTCATTATAATTATAAGTTGAGTACAGATCAGGTCATTGACCCACGATCATTAGTGCATCAATGAAAATCTTCTTTTCAATCTTTGTGTTTGTCTAGATGTTCCTTCTTATGTGGTCCACTTGATGACCAGAATGAGTTCCATATTTTCTTTTAAGAAGAATGGATAAATGACTGTATAGAAATTAAGCCTCTTTCCTCATTCTGATTATTGACAGAAGCTGGAAAGGGTACTGGATTCAGAGTAATGAGATGTGAGTTCAAATTAGGATATTTTGGTGTCTGACTATAACTTTCACAAAGTTGCCA
Source organism: Nannospalax galili (assembly GCF_000622305.1). Lineage (NCBI taxonomy): Eukaryota > Metazoa > Chordata > Mammalia > Rodentia > Spalacidae > Nannospalax > Nannospalax galili. Next base: position 1,783,684 of record NW_008358534.1, read on the forward strand.
ACAATGGCAAAGGAAGTTAGACTGGAATATTGATTGATAAGGTTTTTAGCTCTCTAGCCACATGATGGTATGACTGAGAAAAATACCTCGCAGATTCAGGTGTGGCCTCAGTGGCAAGTAGGATGAAGTATCAAACACAAAAGCATTCAGCATGATCACTGAAAAGTTATTAAATATTTCCAAATAGCCATAATTCGCTGTTCTTTAAAAGACTGAAAGATGCACATCCAAACATTTTTGGAAGGTAATTCAGACCAACTTCTTTTTTTATATATTTTTTATTTATTATTTTTATTTTATGTGTGTGAGCATATTGCCTGCATGTATGTGAGTGCCCCCTGTTGTGCAATGCCACGGAGGTCAGAAGAGGGCTTTGGATTCCCCTGGAACTAGAGTTAAGGATGGTTTGTAGCCACCATGTGGGTGCTGGGAATTGAACCCGGGTCCTCTGCAACAGCAGACAGTGCTCTTAATCACTGAGCTATCTCTCCAGCCCTTCCAAATTCTCAATATAATTTGTGATAACTCAGTTAAATGCTTTAAGCAAATTTAGTTTTTCATTGAATAGTTTAAGAAAGATCTTGTCCTGGAATTACTCATGCATGAGAAGTCGTGATTATCTTCCACACAGGAATACTTTTGCTTTCATATTTATTATTTAAAGGGAAAATCATATGAATTCATGAATATTAGGCTAATTTTACATTTTCAGAATTGTCTTCGTTAAATTAATTAAAATATGTGTATTATATCGAGAGATAACTGAGAAGTGTCTGGTGGCCAAACACGTAAACTAAAGACCAACATGACAAGGATTCAGAAAGAGAAAATACAATAAACATTTGCCCGCAGTTTTATTTGTTCTACAGCTCCTTCTGATCATTTTGCTAGCCTAGATAACTGCTCCTAAAATGGTTCTACCAAGAGTCAATGGTACCATATAAAAGGCTCCTATGAATCTGTGAAGTACAGTTCAGGGTATTCTCCAGCTCTGTCTAGTTGTTAGCTATAAATCCTATAAACTTTGATGGATAGGACTACAGGAGTTTTAATTATTTTCTTTTCTGACTATTCATTATTTTATTTTTTTCTTCTTTCTAAAGTCCACTGTGTTAAGATAAAGCATATCAATGTTAAAATGGACATATTATAGTTTATGTTGTTATGTGAATTTTGACAAATAACTAAGAATCATATTCCAGTTTCCTCTTTATTGTAGTGATAACATCCTTTGGCACAATGTAAGTTAGGGAAGGAACAAATTTATTTGACCTACACATCCAGATTACAGTCTATCATTAGAGGAAGTCATATCAGGAACTTGAAGCAGAAACCATGGAGGAATATTGCTTGCTGGCTCACTCACATGTTTAAGTTTCTTCTAATGCCCAGGACACCAGCCTAGGGACAGAGTTGCCCATAGTAGGCTTGGCATTCTAATGTCAATTAAAAATCAATATGGTCTCTCATAGACAGGCTTACAGACCAACCTGATCTGAGCACATTTTCTATTGAGATATACTTTTCAGATGATTCTCGGCTATGTCAGGTTGACAGTTAAAGCTAAGAATGGCAAATCACAGTCACAAGACAGTATCTCCTTCCCATCCTCAAATTCCCTTGTCTCTGATACTAATTCCTTCCATAAGTCAGATCACTGTAAGTTTATGATCTGCAGAGATTTTGTGTGAAATATGTTTTCATTTTTCTTGCTCAGGATGTGGGATGGCTGCTGGACCATATGATAAGAATATATTTACCTTTATAAGAAAAGGCCAAGCTGAATTCCAATAATATATTGCCATTCTGCATTTCCAACTAGAATCTATGCAATTCCTTCTCACATCCTCGCCAGAATTTGACATTGACATGTCTTTTGCGTATACCCATTCTTGTAATTTAGTAACATGTAATTGTAGTTTCAATATTTGTTTCTTTAATGACATAATTGTATATCTGCTCAGATATGTGGACACTGCTTCTACCATCATGCAATTAGTGAAGGTTATTGAGTCAATCTAATGTTTCTGCTATAATTGTCTTCAATACATATGCCTTATGGAGCTGATATTATTGTTTCCGTGAAAGGTACTTCGCCTGGCATTTTGGCTTCTGAGAGTATTTTTTCAGTGTTCTTATTCTGCCATTAGTTTTCTTTGGCTTTGCAAAATTGTGCAATAGAATGGTTGGACTTCACACCATTGCATCCCACTTTTTTTGTTAGACACTGAGATGCTTCTGCTGTTGGCTTGAGAGGTCTTCAGTTCTCTCTAACTTCAGCCTCTCTTTCTTTTACACTGTACTTAAGAACTTCCAAAGTGAGGATTTCTTGGAGTTTCTGTCCCACTTTTCCAGAGCTTACACAATCTCTTTCTTGTATTTCTTATTGTATTGGATGGAGGAGGGTTTCATGTCTGTTTTCCAATAGTACCTATCTACTGAACTGGAGAGAGAATTTTTCTACGATTACCTAAAGGTGGGTGAGGTTTGTGTCTTCTAGTCCAAAAAAAGTTGCTAGGTTTTCTTAAGTTCTGCCCTATCTTCCATGGCAGATTTCTGTTTGGGTTGAGAAAAAAAATGTCTAAGGTAGTAGAATACATTTCTCACAAGTCTCAGAGAAAGCAATTTACTACAAGTATTCCTAAAGCACCAAAATGTTACTCTGGGGAAGTGGCTAGAAATTTAATTGGGGGAATGTGGTCTAAAGATTATTGAATGCAAAAATAAAATGCATTCTTTTTTCACTTCCATTCCTCGTTGTACCTGAAGAAAACCAGTGCTGATCCAAATTCTGCAGGGTTGCTCTAACGTGGGGTACTTCTCTTCATACAAGTTCCACCTCTGTCTTATTGCTAGGTCTTCATCCAAAATAGTTGCATGTAGCAATTCCTATGGTAACTTGAACGTGTCCACAAGGCAAACTTTGCCAGAAAATTGTCCTCTGGCAAAGCTATAACTTGAACTAATCATGGGCTTGTAACATGTCAAAAGTCAGGATGCTTTTGCTGTGAGCTTGAAAAGATGATGTTTGTCTACAATCCCCAGTCCATAATTTCTACTAATTTCTACTAGTAAAACAAACAATCAAATAAACAAACAACAAAAAACAAAACTCTTAATATCTTTTCGCTGTTCCCTATCGAACTACATGATTTATGATAAGACTATGGTTGAAAAGTGCTTTCTACATAGAAGTGCCTTAAGAAAATGAGTCCTTAGAATGCATTAAATGATAATAAGTTGGAGTAAATGAATGTATCTTGATCATTTATGAAATTCTGAGAGTGAAGGGGTACAGAGGAAACCATGTGTCTAGTAGTGTTATAATTCCTAAATTTGGCAACATGCCCAATACAGTTGGCAGTGAATTTCTTAGAGGTAAACATGACCCAAACAGAAGAGTATTTTCTTAACAAGGGAAATGACGATCTAGTCATTACCTTGCTGAGGATGAGAACTTGCCTATTTAATCCACTGATCTGAAAAGAAATCAAGAGAGTAATACAGCGGAGTGTGGTGGCGCACACCTGTAATCCCAGCACTTGGGAGGCAGAAGCAGGTGGATCTCTGTGAGTTCAGTTTCAGGCCAGCCTGGTCTACATAGAGTTCCAGTCCAGCTGGGGCTACAAAGAGACCCTGACTCAAAAAGACACAGACACAGACACAGACACAGACAGACAGACAGACAGACACACACACATACACACACACATGCACAAAGAGAGAGAGTAATACAAGAGGGACATTGAACCAATAACTTCTCTTCTTTGTGCCTCTATTTCCCTACCTGAGAATGAGTTGACATTAAATTTGAGTGTTCCTCGGGACCTGAATATATATATGCGTTATTATATATCTAATGTATGGTGATATTTTACTTTGATGATATAAAAAATCACTATAGTTAGAGAAGATAGAACAGACTTTTTTTACATTCTTTTCCTAACTTCACATCTGTTAATTAGATAACCAAACACCAGAGGGATTGATTTGACATTTCAGTGTCTTTCCCTCAATGATTGTTGAACATTTTCCAAGACAAATTCATTTGAAGAAAATTGAAACTGTGGTCGGTCTGAGAAATGAAATGATAGCTACTTGTAATACTTTAAGAAAAATGCATATGACTTAAGACTTGGTGTTTTATCTCCTATTTTGGTACATGCCGTAAGGCACTGTGAAAAAAAAAAAAAACTCACAGCCTGGAAAAAGAAACATCTCATATCCTTTTTGTGAAAACAACACTGAAGTGGCATTTGGAATCATTCATTTTTTAAATTTTAAACATTATACCTTGGTATATAGGTAGATGTCATCAAAAATATGTCAAGTATATTTTTCCATCTATTATCTGTCATCTATAATCTACCTGTCACTTATCAATAAAAGTAGACTTCCTTTATTTTCCTTTTTTTGAGACAGGTTTTTCTTGTAGTCCCAGATGACTTATAACTCACTACATAGGCCACACTGGCCAATATCTCACAAAGATCCTCCTACCTTTGCCTTTAAAGTTCTGGGACTAAAGGTGTGTACTGCTCCTCCTGGCTTTGCCTGTCTTTTTAATATTGGAAATGTATTTAATGCAAAGTTTTCAATTAACTCAATGGAGTTTCCAATTGTGGAGAGTTATATGTTAGCTGTTTTACTGGGGGAATTACCAACTTTATCACAATTAATCCTAAAATCAACCAATTGAATTAGTTTCAACTGTACAAATATATTGATTACTTTGTCCAGAGCACATGTGAATACATAAGCCATTATTTGAAAACTCAGTTTTCATTGATGGTGTATTTTTCTATTTTTTAAATGTATATTTTTCTTATAACAGTAATATATGAGCATAGAGGGTAGAATTCTAAAGGCACCCTTCTGTTCCAAGTTTCTATGCAGTTGTTACTTTAACAGACACATATCAAGGTAGTTGTAGTGACAGTATATAAGGTGTAATTAAAGTTTCTAGTATATTATGTTACTAAATAGAGATTATCATGGTGGGCATGACTGAATCATGTGAACCATTTAAAGCAATACTGCCCATTAGAGATATGAAACAAGGCTGAGATTCAATGTGAGAAGTTCTGCTGCTATTGGCAGAAGGCTTAAGTGAAGGCTTAAAGCAGGGAACTGGGAGAAGGCTTCAGCATATGAAAGCAGTTTTCAAGTCAGTCTTACAACCATAATATACAGGAAGACTATACACAGACACAGGACAATCCTCAGAAATCCGTGGGCCACCTAACTTGCCATACACAGAAGATGACAACATGACACCTTGCCTCAAACAAGGATCAACACAGGCTGTCTTCTGATCTCCAAATACAGTTTCAGCTATGCAAGTGATAAATATGCTCACACTCACACACACTTCCTGCTGTGAGAAAAGCAACTTCAAGAAAAGAGGATTTATTGTACATCATAATTTGAGAGTAGGGTGAATTATAACAGGGAAGTCATGGTGGCAGTAAAGCAGGGTGGCTGGTCACATTGTGTCTACAGTCAGGTATCAGATATGTATGAATGTTGTTGCTTAGGTTACTGTCTCTTTTATTTGGTCAAGGATCCCATCTCATGGAATGGTGCCATCTCTATCCAGAGTGGGTCTTTTTACCACAATGAACTCAATATAGAAACTCTTTCACTGACACCTCCAAAGATATTTCTTCTACATTATACTAGAGACCCTTGAAGTTGATAAAGAATATTACAGTTCAAAGATTAGTAGGAATCATTTTGAAAACTTCAAATAATCTCATTCTCAATATCATTGTATCTAACTTATTGATGAATGGGTAATCAAAACCCTTGACTTGAATTTACTGTTGGGGCCAATAATTGCACCATTTTCTGTTTTCAAAAATAATTGTACTGTACACAATTTGTTCTGTTAAGTGGAATGCAAGGTGAACCACGACATCAGATTATATAGTAGTTGCAGCTCAGCTCTGTTTTCTGTTGTGCTCAAATTGTCAGCCAAATAGTTCTAGTCTGCTATGAAGTCAACATCACCAAGATGGATCTTCTACAGGAATAAATTCAATTCTTTTCAATATTATATATGAATAACACTAATGGAACAAGAGTAGTATATTTCTGGATCATTATAAATTAGGGATGGTTTCTATCTCAGCATGGATGCTGAAAACTTAAGTCTGGGTAACTAAATAAATATGTTCTGTTAAGCCTACATCTAAAAATCCTCATAAACTGGTTATTTTTCATTTGATTTATTAAAAAAAGAAATCCACCCAAACATGTTAGGTATGCTGTTTCCTGAATCAAATTTACAGCCTTCATTATCTATCTACATGTGTTTTTATACTTGGGCTTCTACTCTCTATTTATTAGTGTTTAATTCTATCCTTTCATGATTGCACATAGATGTATTCTTCAACATATTTGACAGCATATGAAGATTTTTACTATTTATAACTAAAGATTTATCATTCAATTAATATTGTAGAAGTTTGCAAAAAAGTTTAATTCTTAATAGTGTGTAATGATTTATGATATGTTTAATACCAGAGCTCTTAAGGAAAATATGCACAGTCCTTGGAAAAAGAAGGAAAATGAATTCTCATCAAAGCAGCCACAGCTGCCCTACAACCATCATCACAAAATTCACTGAAAACTGTTTTTGTAAGCCATTAACTAAGTGGCTTAACACAGTACATATTGATCGTCACAAAGTTTCTGTGGGTCATAGTTTGTTTGCTCAAAGCTTAAATAAGGCCATGCTGCCTTTCAAAATGTTGCATTCTAGGTGTTGGTCACTAGTGTGAACTTTTCTGTGACTCAATCAGGGAAGAATTTACATCCAAGCTCCAGTAGTTGATGACAGCATTTGGTTCCTTGCAAGCTGTCAGACTGAGGGCCAAATTTTCTCACAAGCCATCTGCTGGAGAACCCTTTAGCTTCCTTGCCATGTGGCCCTCTCCATAGGGAAAACTCACAACATGCCAGTTCCCTTTGTCAAATCCAGAATACAAGAGCATGTCTCCTGACAAGACTACAGACAGAAACTGTGAAACATTATCACAGCACTGAAATCTGATCACCTGAGCTGTGTGTTGTTGGTTACACAAAGTCATAGACACTATCCATACTCAGAGATAGAGAGAATGGTACAACAATTGTGTCAACAACAAGAAAAAGAATCATCAGGGTTCACCCAAGTGTCTGTGAACCAGAACACAATTTCTCATGCTGCTAATCATTCTTCACAAGGATGTTTTCTTCACCTATTAAGACACTTATGCATAATTCTTATTATTCTGATATGAAGTATAGCAAGTATTTCTCTGACTCAAAAATACATTTTTGCTTTATATAGTACTTCATATAAGTTAGCAGTAAATTAATAATCGTGTAGTTAAGAAATCGAATAGTTTATTATTATTTAATGACTTTATTTTTGTTTATGTGTATGTATGCAAGTTTGTGTGTGTGTTTGTATGTGTGTGTGTCTGAATTTGTGTGTAGGTTCCCACAGAGACTAGAAGAGGATGTAAGATCCTCTGGATCCAGTTACAGGCAGTTGTGAGCTGCCTGATGCAGGAGATTGAATATGAACTCAGTTCCTCTAGATGAGCACCAAATGCTCTCTATTCATGAGGGTTATTTAGAGGATCAGAAATAATAGAATTTATATATATATATATGTACATATATATTAAATTAATTTATGAAATCAGCTTACTGCAAAATAGTAACATCAGCTGAATCATACCTGAAAGGCTGACAACCTGGTGGTTGCTTACTCCATGGGACTATATACTTCAGCAATCCCAATCTGGTGCTGAAATGCTGGAGAGTTTCTGGAGAGCTGCTGGTCCTTAGTCAACAAATAAAGCTTGAAAATGCTGGTTCCAATATCAGTGAAGAAGCAGTAGAAGCAGCAACAAGATAAATTAACTGTAGTGAGAGACAGAAGGTCAAACAATGGTGAAAATCTTCCTTCTATCATGCCCTCTTTAATCTGGACTACTATTAGAAGGTGTTGTCTGCATTTGCGGTGAACCATCCATTGGCATCAGTCAGTCAAGGAAATTAGGAAAGTTCCTCAGTTGAGGCTGCCTACTAGGGCAATTCTAATTTTTGGTAAGTTGATATCCAGTCCTTGTCAACTGACACCAAACACGTCACTTTAACATAACCTTCTACCACTTGTTCCGCAGTTATCATGTTTATTTCACAATATAAACTAGTAATATAAATATCTAAATAAATAGTTAAATTTTAACTCTTAAAAATGCAAAGTCCAGCTTAAATGCTCAACCAAATCCTTAAAAATCTCAATGCTTTAAGTCTCAAATCTCTTGACTATAAGCTCCTATGAATATACAAAGACAAATTATATACATTCACCGTATTAGGGCACTAAGTAGGAATTCCTATTCTAAAAGAGAAAAACAAGGTAACAGCAAATAAATAATCACACCAAAAGAAAGAAATCTTAGCAGAAAAAATATCAAATCTTGCAGTCCAATAATAAGCATTTGGAGCTAGGAATGTAATCTTCTGGGCTACAAATATCTTCAATAGCAAAGTGTCTTGAGGAATGCTTAGTTCCATAACTTAATGTAGATGTGCAACACTTAACTGCTAATATTATCTCAATTGGTATTACATTACAGGATAAAGAAATACAAAAAAGAAAACACCAATATCCACTTAATGTATGCATAAACATATTCTTAATAAATCTGACACAACCTTCTTCATTATCAATTACAATCCTCATTTATGTAGCTAGTTGCATAGACTTAGCAGGCATTTATATCTACCTTCCTCCACTATCTATCCTGTATTTCTTCCACCTTCAAGAAACACTTGAGTGGGTATTGCTTCTTTACCTGCAGAACCATCTGTAAATCAGGCCCTAGTCTTCTCTTCCTCAGTAAACCTAACATAATCTACATATAAGGCCACGGGTGGATGCATTGTGACAGAACACATTGTAACAGCAGTAGAAACCATAGACCTTTGGGCAACTTCTTCATGCAACTTGATAATTTCCCCAAGACTTGTTTGGGCTGGATTGTGTATATCCCAATTCCATTTGATGATGGATTCCTGCTCTGCATGTCTAAACTTATGGCTTGCTGGTTCAGATACTATCCAGCTTACAATTGGTAGTTCATTGACATGATACTTTGGTTGCCCATTTGCAAATATACAGTTTCTACTAAGGCCCAATAGCTGGTCTAGAGATATCTCTTTCATGGGAAGACATTTTTTTATACATATGATGGTAGAGCCTTGCTCCAAAATCACAAGGGCCTCCGCTGTGATTCACATATATGAGCCTGTGAAAGGCCCCAGAGAGCATTCTTATCTGTTTCACCTTAAATACTATCAGGTCTGCTGGAACATAGGGCCCAAGTGGCAGAGCAGCCTGTTCAGCAACCTGGACCTACTTGAGGCTTCTGTCAATGTCCTGGCTTACTAATTTTGCTTTTGGAATTATTTTGATAAATAATTTACACAAAAGTTTCTATCTGCATGCTTACTTAAGTTCTTCATTCCTAGGTGACTACTTACTGAATTGAGGATACAGCTTCTTGGCTACTTTTGAAATTCTCAATGAGTATTGTTACAAATATTTGAAGAACATGTACTACAATTTACAATTTATTTCTTTATCAGAGATGCACTATTTCACCATCTCTTGCTTTGCACCGATGCATATATAGGTAGAGTTGGATATTTTGCTATTAGATTGGAGTCAACTTATGACGTTTGTAACTAGTCCTTCAGCTATGTTAAAGAGTTAGGTTACCTAGGTGTCTTTTTCTTTTTTCATTTTTTTTTCAGATGGGATCATTATATATGTCAGGCTAGCCTTGGAATTCATGATTGACTTGCCTGTAACTCCCAAGTGTTAGGAATAAATTCCTGTACCACCATGCTGAGATTCTTCCCCCTTTATTTCTGGCTTCCATTTTTATGTTGAGATATGGTAATTTTCTGGTTGATTATTAAATAATCTTGATATTTTAGAAATATCAATGCATCTTTTACTTGGGCTTTAAGATATTATTTTCATTTTTTTCCAATATTTTATCAATACTGTTTTTAAATAGAGACAAAAATTTTATGAAACAAATCCTATGAAACTTTCAGCTTGTGAAAATGCATTAAAGACACTATTATTATTATGAGGGAGGACTTGTGCGGACTCTTTTTATATGAGTACTATAGCTGATACCATCCTCAGAACCTGAAGTAGCAGAGGGTCACTTCTCAGAGAACAGAAGGTTGGGAACCAGTTTTGACATTTCTATGGCTTGGTAGTAAATTTGGGATATGCTTCTCTCACAGAAACACTGAACATTTTATGTTTTGAATTTTGAATTTTTTAACATCTAAAGCAATAAGATTTATTGAATAAATGATATGCAATGCACTGTGTTAATGACTAATGGTGTCAAATGTAATTGTCGTAATAACACTATCAGACTGGCATCATGAAAACCTGAATGCTCATTGAATTGTCCATACCAGAACAGTTGTAGAAGTAAAATGGTAGTTACTAATAATTAAGGTAAGACAATAGTCATAACATGGAACATTGTGGAAAAACTGGAAATATATATCATTTATTATATTCCAATTATAAACAAAGAAATCATGGTTCAAAGAGTTTAACTAATATAACAAAGATTTACTGTTAGCTTATGACAGATTTAGGACTCCAAAATGCTTGAATTTACCAATTTATGAAGGAACAAGTTCATTAAGAAGCAATAATTCAGTAGATGTATGATACAAGCTGGCAGATTAATAAAATTTCCAGTCTACTTACTTGAATAAAACTCTCCACAAATTTGTGTGAACAATACGAGACAGCAAACAAAACTTTATCTTCAGTTAAAGGAAGAAATGGTCATAAGCTCATATCATGAAATACATAGTATTTCTACCACGAGGTCCACAACACTCAGGAGTCCCTATTGTAAATAAAATTGCAACAATATAAAAGGGACGGGGTCTGGTATTTCCTCCTTTAATTGCTTTTTATATTTAAAGTAAAATATGGTCTTTCCTCAAAAAAATAACAAAAAAAAATAAATAAATAGAGCATATGACCCAGCTATACCACTCATTCGTACATAAGAATATCAGTAAATGTACTATGAAAGTATTTATACATTCATGTTTACTGACACAGCAAAGATATCACCATAGTCAAGATATAAAACAGTGTAGCTGTGGATGAACAAGAGTATTTATATACACAATAGATTTTAATTCAGCCATAATAAACAACAGAATTTTGTCACTTGCAAGAAATTGAACTGAAAAGAATAGGAATGGGAGATAATTAAACCAGACTCACAAAAAAAACCTCACTTTTATCCTCTCAATATAGTTTCTCTATATATAAGTAATATAGAAGAGGAAGGGAGATCTTTGAGAGGAGAAAGATATTAGGGGAGAAAACAGATAAGAGAGAATGGGGATCAGAGTGTGAACATGAAGAAAATGCAAAGATATATGAGGCAGAATAGAAAACATCAAAAATTAAGGAAATGGAACCCTTGCTCATGATTCTCATTGAAGTCTCCTACAAGCCAGGAGTCAAGTATTTTAACAGTGCCACTGGCCATGGTGCATGAATATGATTCAGTACTCAGCAGGCAGAGGTAAAAAGATCATAGCAAGTTTGAGGCCAAAAAAGGAAGGAAGGAAGGAAGGAAGGAAGGAAGGAAGGAAGGAAGGAAAGGAAGGGAGGGAGGGAGGGAGGGAAAGAAGGAAGGAAATAATGACAGAAAGAAAGAGAAGAAAAGAAAAGAAAAGAAAAGAAAAGAAGGAATCGTCTTCCTCCTGGCAAAATGAATCTTGAAGTGGAAATTAACTCAGCCAGGTAGACATGGTAACCAATTGAGGAGAAAAATACAGAGCTAGCTTAGCCTATGGTAATGAAGCGACGCACATCCCCCAGTAGATTGAAGATGGGAGAAGCACAGGACCCCTACTTGAAATCCAGCCATTATTCCATCTTACCCTCCCCCAGCTGCATGTGATCTTGGGAGATGCTAAAATATACAGAAAGTGAAAGAATAGCGAAAGGGGTGACTCCATGTACACATGAGGAAGTCATTTTCGATGCTGGGGTGGGAATTTTCTGGTGGTATAGCTGCTTTTTGGTCACCCACACTGTTCTAACTTCTCACCCATGCTCTGTAAATAAACAATAAACTCAGAGGTTCACCAAAATGAACTAGCAGAATTGTAGTTTGTTCTGTCATTGGTACTCTATCTAGGCTGAGTTGATATTGGTTTATATCTCCCCAAGAAAAGTTAATGTGAAAGAAAGGAAAATAATTTTGAGAAGACTAACAAAATTCACGGTAAACATGGCTTACATACAGACCTTCCTCCTCCTCCTCCTCCTCCTCCTCCTCCTCCTCCTCTTCTCCCTCCTTTCCTTTCTCTGCCTCTTCCTTCTTCTTTCGTCTTTTTTGAGAAAGAGTCTCCCTGTAGCCCCTGCTAACCTGAAACTGGCTACGTAGACCAGGTTGGCATAGATCTCACAGAGATGTGCATGCCTTCACCTCCAGAGTGCTGGAATCAAAGGTGTGTGTGTGCCATCACTCCTGGCTTAATGTTTTAATATAGATACTTCAAAAAGGAACTTTAAGTAGTTAAAGTCAAAACATATCTATGACTTTTGAGCTTAATCTTGCTTCCTTTCCTGCTGTAAATCTGTAACTTTCTGGGACTCTCATAAAACAAGATTATAGACCTTGTTTGTACCTCTTGTGGCCTGGTGTAAGAATTCCTTCCACCTTGATGATCTGTAGGTTTATCTTATCAGTCTATAATCCTGGCAATGCGCCTTAGAAGAAACCTTGTGATTCTGTTTACCAAAGGTAAAGAAAGAGGAGGAGGAGGAGGAGGAGGAGGAGGAGGAGGAGGAGGAAGAAAGAAAAGAAAGCCTTTATCACTAAAACGGTACATAGAACGACAGAGACTGCACAAAAGAAAAATTTAAAAAGTAAAGATAAAATATTTCCATAGAAATCCTTTAAAAAATATATCATCAAAAGCCTCCAAATTCATATATGGGTACTGCTACTGCTAAGACACTTCAACACAGCTGTTTATGGAATAGCTTATGTTCACAACTGAATATGAACTACCCTTTCTCTAATTACCTCCCCACTTAGCCCCAGCTTAAAACTTTTTATAGATTTTGTGTGTTTCATATAGAACAGTTCAAACAATTTTAATCATCTTTGTACCCCATCCCCACTGGCACCCTTCCATAGCCCCCCCCCCACTGGAGCCCATATACTTGGTCATCCTTGTTAAGGTCCACTGGGTTGTCAATATCCCCATCCATTCCCCAGGTCAAGTCCACACAATGAGCCTAGTCGGCCTATCTAGAGTCCTTGTATTTTTTTTTTTTTTTTTGAGTCAGGATCTCCCTTCTGCTCCAGCAGTCCTGGAACTCATAATGTAGACCAGGTTGGCCTTGAACTCACAGAGATCTGCCTGCCTCTGCCTCCCGAGTGCTGAGATTAAAGGCTTGTGCCACCACGCCAGGCTTTAGAGCCCTTGTTTTATGAAGATCAGGCCTTCTTCACCTAGCAGCAATCAGTTGCCAACATTCCTTCAGATAAGATCTAGGTCAGCTGTTCATTTCCCCAGTTCTATGCTGGGTTACTCTCTACCTGAGTTTGCATGGGACTTGTGCATGCTGACACCATTGACATAGAATCATATGAGCATTTTCCCAGGAACTTCTTAAAACTATTTTTAAAATCAATTGTTTTGTATAAAAAATTCTGTATTTTACCAAACATCATATATAACATGTATTTTAACTTTTTAAAAAACAATACTGAACCATAAACTTCTATAAAAACAAGAAGTAGCAAATATAAAAATCAATATTTAAAAAAAATAATTAACAAACTTACATAATGATATATAAAGGAAACAAGCACTGTCATGAAGAATGCATATGACATTGATATCTTTTCTAGAACATATGACCTACCAAAATTTAACCAAAAGATATTAAAAAAATAAATATACAAAAATAGATGACTATATTGAAAGAATAGTAAAATTTTACACAAAACAAAAGCCAAGGAAATAATTTTTTTTTCTTGAAATTTATCAACCTTTAAAGTAACTAAAGTAAAAGATACTCAAACTGTTATAGAACATAGAAAGAGAGCTAACCCTCATTATATTAAGACATTATTATCCTAATGCCAAAGCTGGTTAAAGATCTAGTACAAAGAAAATTATAAGCCTCGATGAATACAGATGCAAACACCCTTAATAAAATTCTTTAAAGATGAAGTCAGCATCACATTAAAGGAATAGTATGTTATGATCAATCTATATTCATTGTGGGGATGTAAGAGAACTTCAACATATTTAAATTGATAAAAGTAATACAGTATACAACAAATTACTTATGTATACGCAGTTATCTACTCGTATAATTTGAGGGCCTTACCTTTTATGATTGCAAATTCTGTGACTTTTTTGTAACTTATTTTTTAAATAACCACATAATTAGAAGCATTTCATTACAACAGCATTGACATATTCAATAACAATTTCAAGAGCTAAGATACATCTCGTTCAAAATTGACTATAAACTTCTAGGTTTACAGGTGAATTAATACAGTTATGCAATATTGTACTCAGTATAAACCTAATAAAATATAAAATTGAACGAGGATTTAAATTTTAAAAAAAGATCTCCATCTCATTTTAAAATATACTGTTTCGTACAGAAAAACTCATTTTTAATGGAACTAATTTTTATGTTTGAATTTGTGTCTCTAATCTAATTACATTGATTTATGTGTTTGGGGGTGCGTGTGTGTGTGTGTGTGTGTGTGTGTGTGTGTGTGTGTGTGTAGGTGGGCATGTCCATTCCATAGCTGGCACATGGAGGCCAGGCAATAACTTGCAGAAGCTGGTTCTCTCCTTTCACCATGTTGGTCTTATGTATTGAACTCAGGATATCAGGTTGTCAGATTGGGAGTGTCTATATTGCTGGGAGTTGTCAGGTTTGTTGTGTCTATATCGCTAGCACAAAAATCTATTTAAATAAGCTCCAATTCTACTCCGTTTTGATGTGTCCAGAATTTTTTTTCTCTGCTGAAGTCAATAGCCTGGAGTTCACCTGGGTAGAGTTCTTTAAGAAAATCTCCTAAGGTTGCTATGATTGGCAGCACAGAGCTGTATACACATATTTTGTTCCAGCTGCCACTGAAAATACAGATGTTTGAAAATGTCAACTATATTTGTAAACTAAAAACAATAAAGGTTCATAAAAGAAACACTGTTAATGTTTTCATTACAAAAGAGAAAAATATTTAAAACACTCAGTATAAGACTTGTAATAGTTGACAAAAATCAGAAGGTAAGGTAGAGAAATCTGTGATGGAGACTAACTATCTGAGCATGTTCCTCATTCGTGAAGAGAAATCAAGACATAGCCTACAAATAGGATAAATCAGTAAATATATATCTAAGTATACTATTTGAACTTACAAAGTTAAGCAGGAAGGTTATGAAAATAATATAAACTTTCCATATTAGTAAAAGGAGAAAAAGTAAAAGAAATTATACCTAGACTGAAAAAATCTTGTAAACAGCAGAAACAATTCTTACAAACCAAGAAAACAGTAAAAGTACAAACATGATAATAGAAACAAAGACCTGATTAATAAAGAAGGTGAAACTGCAAAGGAGACTATCCTGGAAACGCATTTCTGCAGTTATGGAGGATTGAACCTGCTACATAGTTTCCCTGATGTGTACCGAAAACACACCTCTCACTTCAAAGGGAAAGTGATATAATGCATTATCAGCTGAATACGTGTGGCTATGGACTAGGAAGACAAATTCCGGCTTCCATGAATAACATATTCCGTGATGGACATAGTCAAATGAACTTTTTACAGTTGAGAGAGAGTTCCAACACACCTAACATAAGGCCTTCCTCCTTCCTCTGCTGTAAACCTACATTTTTTTTTTAGCAGTCTTTACTGGAAATCTTATTTACAGTGTCAGACATACCCTAAAGCCCTTTTACATCCCTAGAGGCTTCTGGTTTTACCTCATGAGCTCATAATCTTAGCCAATGAAACTGCAGAGTCACCCTTATCAAAAAGAGACAGAAACGGAAGGGGAATTTTAACATCCTTTTTTGATGCAATGTGAGAGTCACCAAAATAGTTGAAATGATATTAGAATTAGAAACAGAGATGGTAATGGATATGTGTTCAGGCCACTAAAGTTAGCCCAAGAAAACTCTGGTTTTGTGTCTGCAACATTCGGATTCACCATAACTAAAAGCTCTAATCAGCTAATCGCCTTTGTAGAATCTCCCACATAAAATGTTTGCTTGTTTCTTTCTTTTCCAGGAATATTAATTTCCTTTGCATTTTCAAAGAAAATAGGCAACTGGAAGATGGGATAATTTGAGGTTTGGCTAAGAAGCAAGGGCAAAGGAAATATAAATTCCTCCTTACTGTGCTTCTGGCCAACAGAATTTACAGGAAGCCATTAGACAAAGCTGGAACATATAAACACTTAACTGTGAGATAAGCTAATTATTCCTCTCCTGCAGTAAAGGGTAACTAAGACTGGGTTTTTAATTTTTATATTTATTTAAATCCATTGGAGGAAAATAGAGTCTCAAAAATTCCCATTGTGA
>NW_008358534.1:1800484-1808467 GCF_000622305.1 Nannospalax galili
TCTAATTACCTTTTTCCTAGGTGGAAAGTAGAAGCCTATTGCATCTTTTCCTTTGATGTCAGGTTCAAGCAGGAGACTCATGAATTCCCATTAATCACACTAATTTTGCAAAGTGCTTATAAAAACATAATAGTCAAATAGCCAAAAGGAGGACCTAAGTGAGGAGTTAATGTGTTGTTTATTTTTTTTATTCAAAAACATATGTAAGTGCCTGTTTCAATGCAGCTGTTCAAATGAAAGGAGTTAAGAGAAGTAACAAAATCTTCTATATTTGTAAATAATATTATTCTATATCTGGATAACCTAACAGGGTCAACCAAAACCCTGTTAGAAATTATGAGAATTTAGTGGCAAATCTAATTTAAAAGTTAATAAAATAAATCTATAAATTCTATGTGCATTAAAACTAACATGGCTGTAAATGAAATGAATGAAACACACAATACTTATATTCTTTAATACATCCTGTCCTTAATACCACTGGAATGTGGAACGCTTACATGAACTGGCATGTAAAAAAAATACTGAGGTACTTTTAAAAAGTTTAATTGAGTTCATGGATAGCATAATTCAACTTTGAAAATATGTAGATTCTGCTTAATTAATTAATTATGAGAAGGAATCTCAGTAAAAACTGCAACATGTTTTAAAATATTAGACTTTGGACTGAAGGCTTCCTGCAAGCTAGGCAGGCAAATGTTCAATCTATGAGCTGTACGCTAAGCTTTGTTTTTCTTTCCTTTATCTTTTTAATTTTGAAATGCTGTCTGACTAAAATGTTCCATGCTACCCTTGAACTCATGCAATAGGCCACAGTGACCTGGAACTTTCAATCCTCCTGTATCAGTTTCCTAAGTAGGTGGGATTATGACCTAGTACCATAAGGCTCATTTTAAGATACTGTAATGTTTTCAGATAAAATTTAAGAGTTTTCTAAAGTTCATCTGGGTAAGTAATCACATGAGAATAGCAAAAGATTCTCTGAAAAATAAAACGAAACAAAACAAAAACAAAAACAAAAAATACCGTTTCTTCTGAGGGAGAACTGGTAATTTCATTTTTGCTAACATTGTACAAAGCAAAGTAGTGTAAACTGTTTAACTCTGAACAAGAATTAACCAACAGCAGGTATAGAATAGACAATCCAGCCATACCTAAATACATCTGAATTATAGTATATGACAATACAGTAAATGACAAATTAATGTATGAAATTGCATCTTCAACAGTGGGGAAAATAGGTATTCAATAGATGACACTGGGGCAACTAGGAAGATTTTGTTTTTGTTTTTTTGCATGAAAATATGCATTTTCTTAATTGTTTCTTACTTAAATTGCATAGGTCAAACAAACAACAAAAAAGCACTATTAGAGGAGACAAAAACACGGAAAATTTTATTAGAGACCTTGGAAAGAAGACTTATTAACATGAAAAAAACAAAACAAAACAATAAGAAATGAAAAAAGAAAATAACAATAAATTGAACACAAATGACCAAAGCATAGAGAATAAGTGCAAAGTGTGAGCCCTTGGACAGCACTCCTATATTAAATTTGACTGACCTAGGACTCAGGGACCGTTAAGGAAGAAGGAGCAGAAAGAGTCTATGAGCCAGGGGAGAAGATAGATGAGTATATGGAAAAAATCTTACAGGCTTCTGGGACCTTGTTCATTTGGCCTTACAGCAATGCTGACAGCATGCACAAGACTCATGCAAACTCCAACAGACACAAATCCAGCATAGAATTCTGGGAATGGGTAGCATGCCCCAATGTTAGCCAAAGAACTATTGGTTAGCTGATTACTGCTGGGTGAGGAAGAGCTGATCTTCTTAAAGGGAAGGATTCTAGATAGACTGATTAGACTTCAGTCGATGAACTTGCACTGAGGGACATCTGACGGTACTAACTTGACTTGGTAGTCCTTAACACAAATGACAGAATGCATGAAATCAAATGGGAGGGTGCATGAGAGAGTGTCTCTTAGGAAGGGGGTATAAAGATGATTAAGATGTTAGGTGTGAAGTACAAAAAATTCAATAAAATTATAAAGAAAAATAATGATATAATTCATAAAATTCCTCCAGGGAAATGGTATTTTAATAGTCTAAAATCAATAGATAAATGGAAAATTTTCTTAATAATCTTTACAATATCTTTGTCCCCATGAAGATTTTATGAAATGTTCTTCTGTGACTTTAAGTTGTATCACCTTCTAAATTACTTGAGTGACTGGAAGTTTATATGTATCACATAGAATACATGTCACTTCTGCCTTGTCTTGCCTGAGTCCACATACAGTTGCATTCTTTGGAAACTGCACAGTTTGTGGATGTGCTGACCTGAACAAAACATTCAACAATAAAGAAGCTTAGTGAAATAGCGGCAAAATACAGAATTATAGAATTTCAATGTTTATCATTTGTCTTTCATAGGTGAATTTATGAAACCAGTAATTCATGAAACTGAAACCTTTTCCTGTTTTCAGACTCTCCAGTGCCTTTCAGCTACAAACTGAGAGATTTCAACAAGATAACTCCAGGGAGCAACTTATCAAGATTATCCTTGGACCGGTGGCGTATTGTATATGGCTTGAGAGCTTAGGCTCAGATAAACAAACTATAAATCTAAAACTTTTTGCTTGAGTTTCATGCATCCCGGGCTGGTCTATAACTTGAACTCACTATGTACCAATGATGACAATGACTTTCTCATTCTTCTGCCTTCACCTCCTGAGTGCTGGGAGTACAGAAATGCATCACCATATCTAGATTATGTGGTACTAGGGCGTGAATCCAACTTCTGATGAATGATAGACAAATACTGTACCAAGTGAACTACATTCCATGTTGTAACTCTAACAAATAAATGTAATTGCAGGATTATCCAATATGAAATTAGATAGCAAACATTTTAGAAAATCTAACATTCAATGACTTATTTATGTAAATTATAGGCAGCATTCAATACTACTTTGCATCATTGTCTCTAAAATAATTTTCATCTAAATTTATATAAAAAAGTGAACAGGGTAAATTAAGAAAATCGAAGTCAGACCACATAGACAGAATCTTCTAACATGACCAGCACATCAATTTGGAAAAATTGACTGAACTAACAGTCCAGGACCATCCTTGTATCTTCTGTATAATTATAAAATAGAGATATGTTTGTCAATTATCTGAAGAAAGTGAAGTATTTCATTCAAATAAAATCTTGCTCATCAATGGAAATAATACCATGAATAAGAATGATAATAAAATGTTTATGTCCATGGTGTAATTGATGCAGAGTGTATTGGAAATAGATTAAGTAGGAATGCCTGTGTATTTGCGTAGAATTAAATGCACATGAATATCTATACATGGAAATTCCAAATGCTCTAAGGCTAAAAACATCCAGGAACTAAATCAATAAAGGAAACGTTATTTCCTCAGAATTACTTTTTCTCAGAAACTATAAGAAATTGTTAAATCAGACTCAGAGAAACAGCCAATCTGAATTGGTAAAAGTATTTCAGTGTTTAACATCCATTTATTTAATTTTATTGATTTAGCTAATTGAAATAATCATCCTCAATTAGATATAGATAATCAGTACCTGACTCGTTATGCTCAAATTGATTTTGGTAACATTGGTAGAAGTGTTCTTTCTGTGTTATTTGTTGAATTGCTTTTCCTGGGGAATCATTTCTACCCTCCTGTCAATAGACAGGGCAGTGAAAGAACAAACAAATCATTCCGATATGAGTTCAGCATGGTGAACAAATAAACTAATTTGGATTACATAAAAAATCATGAATAAGGGGTTATGTAAAGGAACATGAGTGATTCTGAGGCAGCTGAATCATAGAAAACCTCACACGCCAACCTAGATGATTATTTATGAAAGCTGTATTCTGGAGTTTCCTGCATAACTAGCAGACAGCTACCGCACCAGGGTGCCCTTTCCTCCAGCATTTATTTATGGCTTCTATAACCTCTGGCAGGGGATTTATGAGCCTTGTGAATTTTGTGAACTTCTTGAGTCTCATAATCCCCCCTCCATGACTCGAGTACAGAATGGTTCAGTCCTGAGAAAAGAGCTAGGCAACAACATAGCTCAATAAAAATATAATGCTATGAATGCATTTGTCAACCCCTTTCTACCAAGACAGCACTAAAGGACAGTTAAGTGCACTGTTTGTTATAGTATTGCAAGAATCAGTAATTATTTGAGTGATTTCAATAAAAGGTGTCATAACACACAGGTTACATGCAACACTGGAAGTATTAGAGAATTATAATGTAGTTGACTAAGAAAATTCTACTTTTCTATCACAACACTTATGCTGATTCAGCTGGGCAATTTGATTAAAGCAAGATATTTCATTAAAACTAAAGTAATGGAATGCACTCAAGTTGTTTGAATGAATAACTTAGATATTTTTGTAGGACTCGTCTACTATCGAGATACCTGTGTACACATGTTCATTGCTGCCCTTTTTGTAATAGCCAGGAAATGGAAACTGCCTAGATGTCCATCAACTGATGAATGGTTACTGAATGCATTGCATATTTGCACAGTGGAATATTATTTAGTTCTTAAAGAAACAAACCTATGAAATTTGTAAGTAAATGGATGGAACTGGAAAATATCATTTTTAGTGATGTAACCTAGATCTATAAAAAGAAAATTCACATGTTCTCTCTTGTCGTTACATGCCAAATTTTAAATCTTAGCTATGCATGTTTCAATTTGAAAATCCAGAGGTCAGGAAAGCAATAAATGGTGTGGGGGCTTCATATGAGGGGAGATAGAAAGGGAATTAATAATGTCTGTACTTTTTGATCCACATCTTGATTTATTCTTTCCTATTTCCTTGGCCCTTGCCAACTATTGCTGTAATCGGTTTCTATGGTTGCCACATCTTTAGAGTCCACATATAAATGAGACTGTGTGTTATTTGACTCACTGTGTCAGACCTTTTTCACTTGCTATAGCACTTTTGTTTCATCCATATTGTCACAAGTGACAGGATGTCCTTTATTTTAAAAGGCTGGGTAATACACACACACACACACACACACACACACACACACACACTACATAACATTTAAAACAATTTCTTTATCCATCCATCTAATGAAACATTGTGTCTTGACTATTTTGAATCCAACAAAATAAACAGAGAACTGCAGGCATATCTTCACTATTTCATTTTGGATCTATATGTAATAGTGTGCTTGCTAGGTCACACAGTTGGTGAATTTTTTTTTAAAGAACTTCCATACTGAGACCTTAGCATACAGCCTGAGAGTGGTTGTTATGGCCTCCACCTGGGTTAGACACTGAGAACTCAGGAGACTGCCTGAGAGAACCTGGATCGGGCCTCCACGTGGTGTAGATGGAATTCCACTGAAACTGTCCAACAGTCCATGGAAAACAGAAGTTGCAGAGACCCAAAAGTTCAGTGCCAAGCCACAAGGAGAAGAAGATCATCTCACACCTATGACCCCCTCCAAGGCTCAAGGACTTTTTCAGAAGTGGTTGGCTGAAAGAATGTAAGAGCTGGAGGAAAGGGTGGAGTGTTAAATACGCCAGAAGCTATAGTCACACCTCCTTCCCACTCTCACCAAGGATTCCAGGGGGGGATTCAGTTACTCCTCCCACCCAATCAGTGCACCTTAGCTGCATGTGGGGGGAGGGGCAAAGGATATATAATTTGAGAACACCAAGAGACACCTCTCTCACCATTTTGTGTTGCTGTAGGGAGGTCACAGGATCTGGGTTTGAGTGTGAACTTTACAGCACAGCTGTAAATGTGGAGTTTCCACTCTTCTGCAAATAAACTCCTACCCTATGTTCTTTTAAAAATAAAGTATATTTATAAAACAACTTCCAATTGTTTTGCAAACATTCCTTCCCACCAATAATATATAACGACTATTTTTTGTTCATTTTATCACTAATATTTTGTATCTCTTCTTGAGAACAATCATCCTAATAAATATATGGTGATCTCACTCTGATTTTGATATCCATTTCCTGGATAGTTAGTCCAGAAGAGCAGGAATCCACCTAGGCCCAAGGTAAGGTAGTTGGCAGGTCTCAGGCAGGTAGATCAGGAAGGGGACCTAGGGCATGGTGGGGGTGGGGGTGGGGACAGCCAGGGAAGGTTCTAGCAAACTAGGCAGAGTAGCTGCAGGCCCTGAACCTGGAGAACAGCTAGTTTGGGTGCAGGGGACAGAGTCTGGGTTAGGAGGTTAGTCCAGAGATCTGAGGCAGGAAGACCAGGAGTGAGCCTAGGAAGAAGGCAAGAAAGGAAAAGTAGGTAATAGATGTTACCAAGAGGGAAATGCAGAAAATTGAGGTATTCAACTGGGAAGGGAGAATGGAAGGACATACAAGGAACCAAAGAGGTAAAGGGGCAGAAAGAACTGAAGAGAGGGGAATAATAGGAGACAGGTATTATCAAGGGGAAAATAGGGGACTTTAACTAGGGAGAGAGGAGCAAGATTAGTCAGGGAGAGAGAAGAGAGATAAAGCTTTGATAGTGTGAAACACCAGAAGGAAATTTATTAACTCAAAAACCTACTAAAAATATACATACAATATCTAAACATGAATGAGTGCATGTGTACAGCTGAAGGCTATGGAACAAGAAACACAGAGCCAGACAGGAGAACACTCCCTTCAAATTGTTGGTCAGTGTAGTCCAAGAGACTCTCAAAATAACACAGATTAGTGACACAGCCCTTGATTACCTCCCAGAACTTGAAGATCAGAACCTATTTCTGAAGACAGGACATACTTTGGACACAGAACCTGGAGAAATGGATCTAAAACTGACTTGGATGCTTCTGCCCTGAAGAATATCCCTCACAGTTTTAGAGGATACTATGCTAGCTGCTAAGAAAGAACATCCATAGATGGACCAACTTCAGTTTTAAGGCCTAATAATGACAACAATGACTGGCACAACAAACTATAGTGATGCAGTAGTGGCACCTTTATCTTGGGGGTATTCAAGAGCTATCTAATTAAACTTAAAGCCATCTCGATGCAAGGAAAATCACAGGTGGTACTGCAAACAGCCAAATACAGATTCTGGGAGAAGTAATAAATCATAGAGAAAATGCTATCTCTGTCACATCCCTAGACAAATGAAATTTCTTACTTTATGCTAAATATGAGTCATTATATTTACAGACAAGTATGCCATACACCACCGATTAAAGAAGATTCTTTTTGCAACAGATAGAGACTATTACAGAGTTCCACAACTGGTCACCAGAGAGAATAATGGTCTGAGAGATTCCCAACACTAAGTGACATTATCTACAATGAAATCTCTACACCTAAGGCTCATGGAACATAGCTAAACAGGCGGTAGAGAGAATACTAATATGTCCCTCAACCCTCACCAGTGAAGTTTTCTCATGCAAAAGAGGACAGTGCATAAAAAGGGTGACAACTGGCAAAGGTGTAGAGGATAAGAGACTGTAGAGTGTGTGTCCCTAGATAGGACTCCAATATTAAACCTTACCCACCCCTGACTTAGTGACCACTGTAAAAGAGGGAACTGAAAGCTTGTTAAGAGCCAAGGTTAGTGTGTGAACATAAGAAACAGAGGCGTTCAGTCCTCTGAAAACTTCCTCAAATGAGCATGTAGCAATGGTGACATTATGCACAAGACTCGTGTTTACTCAATCAAACAAAAACGCAGTGCAGAACTGGGGAAATGGGCATCTGGTTCCCATGTTAACCAAGGAACTTTTGGCAACTGATTAATGCTGGGTGAGGGAGAATTGATCTTCTTTAAGAAGTGATTCTAGACAGCATGACTAGACTCCAGTGGATGAACTTGCACCAAAGGACATCTGGGTACAAAAGCTTGACAAGGTATGCCTTAACATGTATGATAGAATGCATGAAATCTGGTAGTGGGGAGCTATGGGGGGCATGGATGGGGAGGAGGTATATATATATGATATATATGAT
>NW_008358534.1:1808500-1812958 GCF_000622305.1 Nannospalax galili
TAATTTAATATATAATAAATATATAAATATAAATATAGTGTATAAAATATAAATATAAATAAATCATATATATATATGATTTATTGTATGTAAAGCCCACAAAATAAACAAATTCTATATAGAGAAAAGAGAAATGGCTGTGGGAACAACTTAAGAACCAGTGAAATCTCTCAACTCCAATGTAGTCACAAGGGTGTAGAAGTGTATGCTCCTTTTAAGACATTCTCTTGAGAAGAGCATACCATCAGATTGCCTGTTCAGACAGGAATGTGTAAGGGTGTGTCTCTCCAGATTTAGGTATCCTCAGACACTTTTGCTACAGTCCAAGGACCTAACAACTGTTCAAGCTGACAGTAAGGTCTATCATCAGAGTGAAAAAAGAAATAAATATATCACATGCCAAAATAACTGTATGCCTTCATTTAGATTTCTATGGGTACAACAACATATGTCTTTAATTAAAATTCTATTGGCATAAAAGAAATACCTAGAATATGATGAGATGAAGGCACGACTGCCAACTCTAATAATATGTAAACCTTTGTCAGAGATAACAAGGATGTGATATCAGTGACTATGTCCTTTCATAGGGAAGAAAAGTTAGATAAATGCCTAGAGAGAAATATTAATATTAACATTGATATTGAGAAGGGGGAGAAAGAAAGAGGGAGAAAATGAGAAGACCATGACGAAGAAAGGAAAAATAGGGTTCAAAGTTCTGTATCATTCTCTATATTTGTATGGGCATCCTCTTGTCATTTGTCTAGAAACACAGTGAAGACAAAGTGCTAGATTAAGATACAATTGGTACACGTAGCTTCAGTTTTAATAGGCTCACTTTGAAGTGTTTAATTGTATTCAAGAACGTCAAAATGTGATAGTATGCTGTAGACAGAGAGGTAATAGATACCAGAAAATAGGAAAAGAAGTCCAAAGTATCATCATAAAGGTGGGAATAATCAGTGCACAAAGGATAGTTGGGACAAAATAAATTCAGTATATCAAGTAAAAATGAAAGAACTTCTAGTAAGACTTGTTTCAAGGAAAATGCAAAACAAAATGTATCTATGAAACTAAGAAACATTAACAGCCAGAGATTCAAAAAGAAATCTAACTGCTATTCATATTACCATAAACAAGATATATGATTCTTTTTCTTTTGATTTTATATTTTCTACTGGCATATATTGTGCATTCTTATATAATAATGTGTTTCATTATAACAGTTTCATGTAAGGAGAAAATATTTGGATCATACACTCCTTACTTACACCCTAATGAATCCTTTCCGCTCCCCTTGTTTCTCAACCTCTTCCATACCTTTTTCTGTGGGGGTGACCCAATGAGTTTTATTAGGATTGCTTAGAGGAGCATAGATGGTGAGAGTTAATTGAAGGAACATTGATAGATTAGCCTTGGCTATACTACTGGATAAACAGCTCTCCTTCCCGAAAGAAACAGTAATCTATCTATAGATCATCTGAGAGAGGTAAGTAACCCCAGTTCATGTCCAAATGTTGATGGACCTGATGTTGTGCTGGTCTTGTGTAGGTAATCAAGAGTGCAATGTGCATGTCATGCCTAAAGGAAATCATTCCGCAAACTTTCGTGCATTCTTCTAACTCCTGTATTCTTACTCCTTCCTTTTCTCTGTTTATTAGTCTTGGAGGCTTTGGATATTAATGTCCTATTGATGGCTGAGGACTTTCCAATTACTTTCAGCACTTTGACATGTTACCACTGCAGGTACCACTTTCCATTGTATAAATTAGGTGCTATGACAATAGTTGAGAGTACTTTTAATATATAGCCCTAAGCATAATTATTTAGAAAGCAATTATTTAATTTGCACATCATATCTATTTACGAAAATGAGAACAAAAATTTCCTGATCATGGTCTGTGCATGACCAATCCAGCCATAGGCTTTTGATCAAATTTAACAAGTGTGAATTATCTCCTGTGAACAGGCCTCAAATCAAATCAGAAAGTGATGAGCTACCCCCATAATGGACTTGCCATTTTTGTATTAGTGTGCACATATTGCCTTACTAGTCATAGTGTTGTATAAAGGATACGTATTTGACTAAGGCTATTGATGACAATTTCCTCCATATGGCTGTGTATCATCTTCCAGTACTTTGAGGACTAAGCAGGATGAACAAAGCATCCAGTTCAGTTCCAGTTGATTTTTTTTTTTATTTCCTATGACCAGAGCATGTAGCGTCTTCAATGAAATAGCCATACCAACAATTTCTTTGTGAAACCAGCAGCAGGAGGTATATCATTGTTTCTAGTGAAAGAAGTTACTGGCTATGAATGATACTGATTACAAGAAAGTCAAGAAAAAAGAAGACTGGACAATGTCCACCAACTTTAAGCACAAGGAGTTCTTTAGAGAAATGGTAAGTTTGGGGACTGGAGAGATGACTCAGCAGTTAAGAGCACTGACTGCTCTGCAGAGGACCTGGGTTCTAATACCAGCATACACATGGCAACTAACAACCATTTCTAACTTTAGTTCCAGGGAATCCTACCCCCTCTTTTGACTTCCTCAGCCATTGCACAATACACATGCATTCATATACATGCAAGTAATAGAGTAATATACATAAAATAAAAATAATAAATTAAATAAAGAAATTGGTGAGTTTCTATATGATGCATACAAAAGTCACAATAAAGTAAAATAAGAGGAAGAGAGTAGTTAAAGATTATAGGCAGTGATCATGAACAACTTACTAAACATCTGTTAGAATAAGGAGAGTGGGATAATAATAAAAAGAATCCAAGGTGGCTTTTGCTTTGTTTTGAAGAAAGACATGAGCACCACTATTTGTAGTGAGGAGGGTCTCATAGCAAAGACAAACATCCACATAATCAAAATTATGATTTGATTCCAGGATTTGATGCTGAGAGATTTTCACTGACTATAGGGTAGGTTTCAGGTATGCACTTTAATACTACACTTTCTTTATTCACAATCAATAACTAATTTTTTTCTCCAAAACACACTGTGCAAGGAGTGGACATTCTAGTGCAGTGTAAAGGGAAAGGAAAGGAAGCAATAATTTCTATAGAATGTCTTTATGGCTAAAATTATAATGCTACAGGAAAGGCAAAGCCATGCAACTTTGAATGTGATGTATTTATTTACACTTTATATTACTTCTGCTGATGTTTCGCTAATCAGAATTTTGTTACAGAGAAACTCACAATACTTAAAGAAGACTGAAAAATACTACCTCCGTTTGCTCTCTGAAAGAAGAAACTACAATGGACAGAAAATAAATTCTTTATCAAACTGTCACAGTTGAGGCTCTCTGGAATATAGTACTAAACAAACGTCCAATGTACAGATAATGTACAGGTGGATTATTTGAGAATTGTTTCTAGGAGCAGGAGAAAATGAGCCAAAAGAGGAAAACAGGAGAGAAAGAAAAATCAACACACTAATGTATGGCACAAAATTGGGATCACCAATGTGGGAAATACTGGCTCAGTTGAGGTGATGTCTCCTGGGAAATGCACAGAATGACAACATGAACAGGTCATCTTATCGATAGAGGCAAAATAAGTGTTTATTGGATGTAATCCATCATCAGTTAAAGATTATACCTAGGGACAATAATTTCACATATCTAACACACAGAATAAATATTTTTATTTCCCTGCTACTGGAGAAAGTCCTAGATGCAAACTAAAAATGAATAAATAAAATTCATGAGGATAGAGAGTTCCAACAGCAGAGGTGTCTAAGTTTACCAGAAATTGTCCCCTGAAACTGCAGGTGATATCAGATGTGGGCAGAGGAGGTAGAGCATAGAAAATCAAAATCACCTATTTCAAACCTCTGCCTCCAAAGGCTCAGGGATTGTTGTGGAAGAGGAGATGGTAAGATTGTGAGAGCCTGAGGCACAGATGATCACAAGGAAACAGTTTTCTAGACAGTTTGTTATTTGCTCATAGTAATTCACAACAATGGTGACAATATGCACTAGTACTATGCAAGTGGAGCTGGAGAGATCCTTAGCAGTTAAGAGCACGGGGTGCCCTCGCAGAGGACCCAAGTTCAGTTCCCAGCACACACACCATGGCTAACAACCATCCACAACTCTAGTTTCAGAGGATCCAACAACCTCTTCTGACCGCTACGGGTCACACACATACATGCAGGCAGTACACTCATACACTTAAAAATAAAAATAATTAACAAAACAAAATAAACAAGCAAACAAAAAACCCCAAGTACTATGCAAGCTCAAACCAGACAAAATTCCAGCATAGAAATAGACAAGTGGGAAGGACATCCCAACCAATGAACTTCTGGCAATTGATGGCTGCAGGGAGGGGGAAAGACAGTATCTTACATGGATGGGACTCTCGGTGGACCTAGTAGATGGTCCTACACTGAAGGACATTTGGGGGCAGAAATCAGAATCTATATGCCATATATATA
>NW_008358534.1:1813152-1847886 GCF_000622305.1 Nannospalax galili
ATTTGACATTATACTTATTTATTTATTTATTTATTTATTTATTTATTTATTTATTTATTGTGTGTGTGTGTGTGTGTGTGTGTGTGATTATGATGCAATGTAACTTATTTGGCGGGGTCTATAAAATCAAATGTAAAGTAAAATAGAGAACTGAGGATTTGCTCAAGCAGTATAATCACTCTGAAATCAGTCATAATAGGGACAGAAACTCAAGTTTTTTCTTCCTTTCTCAAAGTCTCCATTCATACACCTTTTTTAGATGGTTAGAGGGGTATTCCATCCCAGTCTATTTCTTTGTGCCATGTTGAAACATCAGTTCTATAAAATCAAATGTAAAGTAAAATAGAGAACTGAGGATTTGCTCAAGCAGTATAATCACTCTGAAATCAGTCATAATAGGGACAGAAACTCAAGTTTTTTCTTCCTTTCTCAAAGTCTCCATTCATACACCTTTTTTAGATGGTTAGAGGGGTATTCCATCCCAGTCTATTTCTTTGTGCCATGTTGAAACATCAGTCTCATTCATTTATTTCCTTCCTTTAGCAATGTATTTTTAAAGTATAATTTATTATTTTTATTTTGTGTATATGAGTGTATTGCCTGCATGTGTGTAAGTGCACCAGTGTCATGCAAAGCCCACAGAGGTCAGAAGAACCAACCCCCAGGTCTTCTGCAAGAGCAGTCGGCACTCTTAACCTCTGAGCCATCTCTCCAATGTATATTTTAAGCAATGAGAAATTAACTAATTCAGGACTCACTCCCAGCACACATAATCTATGGTTCTTTTGTGATTTGGAAACATGCATCTTTACTGTACCCTTGAAGGTGCATATTTTGTGTGGTAATAGAGCAGTGCACTTTGCTCTCTTTTGCTTTCTCTTACTATTGCTTCCAGTTAGTTTTCAAAGGATCAGGATATAATG
This sequence comes from Nannospalax galili, assembly GCF_000622305.1. NCBI lineage: Eukaryota > Metazoa > Chordata > Mammalia > Rodentia > Spalacidae > Nannospalax > Nannospalax galili. Next base: position 1,814,076 of record NW_008358534.1, read on the forward strand.
ATTTGACTCATTTTCTTGCTGAGTGTTCATATTATTTTTGCAGTGTGTTTTATGTGTATAGTTTGCTATTTAAATGTTTCTACATGCCACTCTTTAACTTTCTTGGTTATTGTTTTAAAAATAGAGACCATTGGTAGAGATGTTTAAAAAAATATTATCTTAAAAAATTGATTGGATTTTCATTATTTCACACAATATATAGTGATGTTATTTAGATCCCCTCCCCTAGCTACACTTCCTATGGCCCCTTCTCAGTTTAATGTACTTTCTTTTATATATTACAACCTATAAAGTCTGATTTGTTTTCCCAAATCTAGCTCAAAATTCCCAGTTGCTTTACTCTTTTCTATAATTTCATAAGAGTCTTTCTTTTATCAATTGTATTGCATTTATTTTTTATACTTAGTTTGTCTATTCAAAATTATGTTTAGTGTGACATTATACAATTTTTTCTTTTTTAATTCTTAAGTTCTTTCTGTTTTATTTTAATTTTTATTATCAATGTTTCATTTAAAAAATAACATGATTAAACTGAAAATCTTATTATAAATTGGAGAATTTGGAAGGGGACTAAAATTCAAGCTCACATTACAGCAGTAGTGGTTAATTTCATATCATTGTTGAAGCTTTGTAGCACAGTTTTGTCAGTAAATAATTTTCAAAAATTATAGTAGACATGAAGAATTTCAAATTTCCATTCTAAAATAAAATTACGTATTTTCTGTATTTTTAGTTTGAGAATTATATCAGTTTAGTTATTGTACTGCATTCTTTTTCTATTTTTATTTTTTTTACCTTCCCAAATAGTGATTTTTGTATCTAGAATTTCAATAAGGTGTTTATGTTTTCCATGGGGCATAGTTGAAGGCACCCCAGGGCTGTAGAAGACAGATAGAAAAGTAATAGTAAAGCTCTTGTTGCCTGTCAGTGGGAGAGGCTCACCATCAAGGTCTAGTCGCCCAGTATCATGTGTGGAGTCAAGCCAAAAGCTGGTTCGTAGGGGAGGCTGGAAGTCTATTCTAGAAATTTAACTTTCCCAAGTCCACAACCTGAAAATGACAGAGCCTTCCCCTGTCCTTAGTATAAGCCCAATACAGAGGCAAAGACACTGCAATGCACAACCAGGGAGCTTAAGAGGTGGGTCTGTGGGGAATGCAGCCACTCAGAGAAGACTGAAGCTGTTGCCCAGTACCAGAAAATTCTCCATCCTCCACTCTACTCCACCATTAACCCACCACCAGAGGAATGAGCAACTGTGGCTAATAGTAGGGGACCAAAGCTTCAGGTTCATGTGAGGGGTCCACTGTTCCAGATCTCAGGAGGGGGCCACAGCTCTCTCTTGGTGCACTGTAGCAGGAGGCCTCCAAAGATGGCATGGACCCAGACCCTGGGATTCAGCAAGAATTCACTTCACTTCTTGGTCCGCAAATAGCCCACCAAAAGGAGCCCGTACCCTGCTCCCGAGCCCAGTGACTGCTGACAGACTGCCTGGCGCCGACCAATCAGAAAACGATAAGCTGACTAAAGGGACTTGGGGGTGGAAGAAAAGGGAAATATAAGGCCTGCCCCCTCCTGCATTAAAGGAGCCTGCAGCACCTTGCCTAGCGCTTGCTTCTACCTGTCTCCCCGGGGTCTGTGTGTCCTGACTCCCTGCCTCTTGCACCTCCTAATCAGCAGGGGACCTGATCCAGGTCAGGGTCTTCACAGCTGGCCTGAGGAGAACCCGCAACAGTGCACAGGAGAGGATCACAGCTCCGGCTCTTGAGAGGCTACCACTACAGTCCCCAAAATGCGACAAGAGCTCTAGCCAAAGGGAGGGAACCACAGCTGTAGCTCAAAAGAGGGGGCTCATAGCAGCAGCTTACAGGAGGGGGGGCACAGCTCCAACTCATGGGAGAGGGCCACAGCTTCAAGCTCATGGGAGGAGACCACAGGTCCAGGTTAGTAGTATGGAACTAAAGCTCTAGGTTCGTGGGAAGCTACCACAGTCCGAGGCTCTCCGCATGGGTTTATAGCTCTGGCTCATGGGACATAACAGTGACTACAACTTCAAGAATGTGCGATGAAACCACAGCTCCATTTTCATAGGAAGGGACCACAGCTTCATTTTCTTGGGAGGCAATCACAGTTCCAGGATCATGGGTAGTGGGCAAAATTTCAATAATGTTATTTATCACTCTCTCTACATGATTATACTTGCATTTAAGAGAGCACTTTGGTTTCTGTGCAGCAAATGGAGACAAGAGATATTGACTTGAATTTCTTGGTAGAGGGACAAAAATCCTGGCGAAAACAATATTTCACTTTGCTCAAAGAGACAGATGATTCTTGTGTTTTTTTCTTTTTCTCTTTCTTCCTCCCTCCCTCCCTTTTTTCTCCCTTTCTTTCTTTCTCTTTCTTTCTTTCTTTCTTTCTTTCTTTTTTTCTTTCTTTCTTTTTTCATGGTCAAGGTCCTAGTTGGCTAGTTTTGGTATCTGCAGCCTTCATTACTTTCTCCTTGTCCAGGAGTTTGTGATGAGATATTTCTTACTAGAGTCATGTTTTGTCAAATAGCTGCTATCATTGGCATACCGGCTCTCCAAACTTTTTCTTTACTTGCCAAGTTCTTTCTGGCCTGTGCCTTGTGATGGGTCCTCCTGATTTACTGTCTTGGTCATCTGAGTGATGGTAGTAGGTTAACATGTAGTTTAGTGACTGCCCACAGGCCAAGCCGTGGTAAGAGAGAAGGGAGCATGGCATGGTGAGGTGCTCACAGCCACCTTCTGGATGCAACTATTGGCCAGCCCCTGTGCCCCAAGAGAAGTGTCTGGGGCATATAGTTTTGTCTCAGTTATTCTAAAAAATTTTTAAATGTTTTTCATTTATTTATTATTGTTTTATATTGTGAATGCTTTGCCTGCGTGTGTGTAAGTGCAACCATGTTGTAATGCCCACAAAGGCTGGAAGTGGGTCTGTATTTACTAATTGTTGTTAGAAACCATATGAATGCTGGGAACTGGACCTGTTTCTTCTGGAAGAGAAGCCAATGCTTTTAACCACTGAGCTATCTCTCCAGTGCCTATTCTCAATAATTTTAAATGCTTCTACTTATCTAAGATTCAATGTTTTATACCCCTTGTTTCTGCATCTGAGGCATATATTCTGCCACATCATTGTGTGTTTGTTGCCTCTTTTTTCTGGTGGGTTTTGTCATTTTGTCTTTTGTTTTTGTTTTTTTCAGGGCTGAGGACCCAACCCAGGGCCTTGCGCTTGCTAGGGAAGTACTCTACCACTGAGCTACATCCCCAACCCAACCATTTTGTGTTTGTGAGGATTTCAATGGTTGAAAGCAGTCAATTTTATACAATACATTCACATATCATTCTGAAAATATTCCTTTAATTGCTCTGTTCTTCCAAAGGCCCATTTTGCCATTTAAAAATTGCAATCTTGATTAGAATTTATCAATTATAATTTATTAATAAGTCAGTGTGATATCTCATACTGTAGTGATAAAACCTACCCTGAATATTTTATTTTCTGTTCTTAATCTCCAATAATCATGATTTTATATTAAGAAAGAATTTTGGGGGACTAGAAAAGTGGCTCAGCAGTCAAGAGCAAGAACTGCTCTTGCAGACGACCTGGGTTCAATTCTCAGCACCCACATGGATATTAAAAGCCACCTGTAACTCCAACTCCAGGAGAATCTACCTCCCTCTTCTGACCTCTGTGGGCATTACAGGCCACTGGTGCACATATACACCTGTAGGTGTTGTAGTCATACACATAAAATAAAAAGTAAGAAAATATTTCAATAAAAGTGATCAAGTTTTTGTTTATTATTTCAGCTTTCACACGTGGGAGCAGAGACCATTCTTCTTACTGTGACTGAATTATTTTCACTTTATTTAAACACTACTAGTTCCATCTACTTTGCTGTAAAAGACAAGGTTCATTTTTTTCTGTGGCTTAAAATTAGCCTTTTGCATATGTGTATCATAATTCTTTCATTAGCCATTTATCTACTGAATGATACCTATGTTGATTGCCTATCTTAGCCATTATGAATAATTTCAAAAATTTAGAATTGTTATTATGTAAAATAACTAAAATTACAAATGCTGATGAAGATGCAAAAGAGCATTTCACAGTGTTGGTGGGAATTCAAATTAGTGCAAACTTTACAGAAAACTGCATAGAAACTCCTCAAAAAAGTGAAAGTAGACATTACATATGCTCCACCTATATATTTGCTGACATCGGGTTGATAAATTTATATTGATCATTCTTTGAAGTTTTTATTTACTTAAGCATTTTTATTGATTTTTTTCAATTTTGATACAATAAAGTTTGAGGGAATTTAGATGCCCTCCTTATCTGCATCTTCTCTAAATGTCCTTCAGTGTGGGTCCATCCGCTGGGCTCACCAAGAATCCCATCCCTATAGGACATTGCGCTTACCTCCCTCCCAGAAGCAATCAATTGCAAAGTTCTTTATGTAGGTTTATGATTTCTTACTCACGTCTCCATGACGAGGCTAGGATTTTGTCTGATTTAAGTTCACATAGAACTGATGCATGCTGTTACCTTTGCTGTGAGTTCGTATGAACTGAGCGGCTGTCTAGAAGGCACTATTTCCTTGTTATCGTCCACCCCTCTGATTCTTACACTCTTTCCACCTCCACTTGTACAATAATCCGAGCCTAGCGAGGCAGAGATTTGAAGTACATGTTCTGTTCAGGAATAAGCACTCCATGACTTCTTCTCTGTACATTTTCCAATTTCAGTTTCTCTGTTAATCACCATCTGCTGCATTAGGATACTGCTCTGGTGAGAGTTGAGATGCATATATCCTACACGTAGAGATTGCCATGAAGACATACCACTTAGGGTAAGCATTTAGTGTTTTTGGAGATGTGAACTTCTCTGAGCCTGATTGGCCTTAGAGCTATCTATTGAACTTACTTATTTCCTTTTGACAAATACCTAGTGGTGGGATTATGGGGTAATGATTGTTCTCTTTGTACATTTCAGTTTCCATAATAGATGTACACATTTACCTTTCATAAAAAATTTTGCAACTTTTCATTCTGATTCACATCCTCACTAACACTTGTTATCATTAGTGTTTTAGATAACAGTCGTTCTTCTTAGGGTAAAGTGATATCTCCATAGAGTTTTGATAATATCAAAAAATTCATTTCACATCAATCAATTACTATGAAGGGTCATAGCTTACTAAGATAGCTACAAGACAATTTAACAGTGGTCTTAATCTGAATTGTACTGTTTATGCCCATTTACCTTCCACTCAGGGAAAAGGTGTACATCTAACAAGGAGAAGCAGTCCAAGGAAAAACTGTTCTTGCTGGTACTGAATGGAAGAAACGCTGCTGCATGGCTTGAATGTTTATTTTTCTGAATAGACATTTCATACTAAATACTTTTCATTCTATTATTTCCAGCTACTGGAAACAAATCATGTGTATTTTCATCTTTCAAGATTATCTAAATTCTAAATCTATATCTCGTTTCTGTTTAGAGACTGTTCTTGAAATAATACACGCTTCTTATGTATCTATATTTGATTCGTTTTTCACACGTTCACAGTCTTGGATGAGAACCATACATTTGGTAGTTCTTGACCTATTTTTAAGCTGTGTTGTTTCATTTTTAAATTCTGCCTTTGCCTAGGAGATACAACCATTTTAGATTGAGTCAACGAAAATTGCTTTTGCAACTGAAACAAAATAGGAGCTTAGTCATCAATTTGTCTCGAATCAACAAAAAGTGAATTATTTTTTTGTAAAATTTGCTTTAAGGGATCTGATTTCCAGATATATCACTCTCATTCTCAAGGCCTTGTCAACTGTCTTCCTAGACTATATCTGCAACTTTAGTGTCTTGCTCAACAGTTATTTCTAGATTGTTTGGAATAAAATCTTTGAAGATAATAGTCTCCCATGTTTCTAGCATCAGTGGCCTCAAATGATCGTGCTGAATTGACTTTCAATTGTTAAAATGTATTTATTTTGAATGGTTTTCCTCCTCCCAATCAAAATCACTAGAGTTCAACACAGGCATCATGTTGCAACCATGTGATCCCCAAATTCAAAATGTGGCAGGAGGATAAGGAGATATCGGCCAGTATTAGCCATATAGTGAGTTTGAGACCAGCCTGGGCTACATGAGACTCTGTCTCAAAGTAAGCAAAGAGTCAATCAAAAATCATGAGAGTGGGCTGGAAGGATAGTTCAACAATTAAGAGCACTGGCTGTTCTTGCAGAAGACCTGGGTTCAATTCCCAACAACCACATGCCAGCTAACAATCATCAATTCCAGCTCCAGGGCTTCTGATGCCTTCCTCTGACCTCCGAGGGCATTATGTGACATGGATGCACTTACACATGTAGGCAATACATTCATATACATAAAATAAAAATAAAACATTTTTTTAAATATCACGAGTGTTCAGTAACACTACAAAGATCATGTATTCTTTACCCTTTTATCATGGTGAGAAATATGAATCCCAGAGTTAAAGTGAGTTGTCCAGTACCACAGCTTGACTGTAGCTGAGCCTCAATTATATTCAAGATCTTTAACCTGCAATAACAGTACTCTTCCTACCTTACTACACTGTATTTGTTGAAATGTTTTTATTTTATTTGTATTAGTGTTTTACTTGCATGTATGTAAGTGCACTTCTGAGTGCATTGCACATGGAGGCCAAAAGACAGTGCTGGATCCTCTCAAACTGGGGTTATGGATAATTGTTAGCTACCATGTGGATGTTGGGAACTGATCCACAGTCCTCTTCAGGAGCAATCTGTGCTCTTAAGTACTGAATCATCTATGCAGGCCTAAAAGTATATTTATCATAGTACTAACATATAATTTGTCTTATTTTAACTGCGAAATATTTTACATAGTCTGATTATTTTAACCTTTAGAGTTTTGTAGTTTTAAAAACATTTTATTTGTTATTTTATTTTATGTGTATGTGTGTATTGCCTGCATGTATGTAAGTGCGCCCGTGTTGTGTAATAACTTCAGAAGACAGAAGAGGGTGTTGGATCCCCTGGAACTGGAGGGGTTGTTAGCTGCCATGTCAGTGTTGGGATTGGAACCCAGGTCCTCTGCAAGAACAGTCAGTGTTCTTAATAACTTCTTAGTCATCTCTCCAGCCTGTCTTGTAATTTTATGACAATAAAGATAAAACAACTTACTCCTATCCTTATCTTCTCAAATAATTTCCAGTCAATAAAAGATTTTTAAAAATGTTCTATGTATGGCAAGACTCACATCAAGCAAATATTTTCAATTGAATTAATGAAATCATTTGAACAATATGACAGAATTGGATACTGAAACTAATATTCATAATAATTCCAAGTAAATTCACCAGCTCTGTAGTTATAAGCATGTTGTATTATAAACTCATTGTGAAAGCAACTATATGAGTGATGGTGACCAAGTCGTTAGAACCATTCTTTCAAAGCAAATGACCGAAATCTGAAAAAAAGTAAAAAGTCAAAATCTAGAAGCTGTGCACAAATTAACGCTTGTATTTAAATAGTAAAACTGACAGATTGTTTGTCTTGCTATTTTTATTTAAAGAAGTTTGGTAGTCCCATTTTTTCAGATATTAGCATAAATTTTAAAATGATTTATGAATAAATGAAAAATAGCATAGATTTATATTGGTATTTGAAAGTATTCAACTACAAAGCTGCAGAAAAAGATCTCTGGTTATAATACATACAAACCTTTGCTTTCTTTTCAAATATAAATATATAAACAAATGCAAACATGAGAATGGTTATGCCCTCATTGGCACTAAAGAAAACTTTCTATAGCACAAGTATGTTTGTGCTGAATGATATGTCTTAAGAAAAGTAAAGTATTAACTAGAAGCTCCCAAACATTCCACTGGCTGCCTTTCACATGTACATGCAGTCATGACAGTGAATGAAAGAGTGAGATAAATAGAACCTTGCCCTGAAAAAATAAAGGTACACATGTAAATGAATACAACAATTACAAAAGCACAGTTTAGACTTGATAGGCTTATAAATAAAGAAAAAAAGAGTACACGAAGTCGGGGGTATAAAGATGGGGAGCAAATGGGAGTGGGGTCTTAATATGATCAAAATTCATTGCATAAAATTATTTTTAATTATGTACACACATATTTGAGACATATGTCACAAATATGTAGATAAATTATACACTCAACCTTGATTTTCAATAATTAAGAGGTAATTTTATCATATAGCAATAAGCAGATTTTCATACACCAATAATGTCCAAAAGGCAATGTCTCTGATTTTATCCATTTAATTGAAGAATAGCACTTTATATTTACGAAGAAAATTGAGAATACTATGTGGAAAATTCAATGTTCAGAGCTTCTGTCCCTCTACTATGTGGGCAGGCCGTCAGAGGAAATGTTTCAAGTTGAAGGGATGCTAAATTATTGAGATAATTGCTTCCATTTCCCTACACATTTTCACTGTGTAAGCACAATACTTTGCATTCTCAACTGAAATTCTTTCTTGGCTGTTTGTTGATGTTACTGATGGATTCTGGCTTCTCTTTATGGTCATTACTCAAATCAGTGAGCATATACTTTAAAGCAAAATGAGCACAAGCTTGCAAGCTACAATAAAATATCTGTGAGAGATGAATTAGGTTCTAAAACTACATCAGTGCTTTCAATCAAGATACTGAAAATGTGTGGAAGATATAAATGCTCAGGGCTTTCCATTCTCACTTGCTTTATGTGATACAGAAACATATATTTTTAACTAGCTATCAAGCAGTCCCTAGTCCATACAGACTGGTCAGAATTAATGGTGCTTGAGAACTACTGAGCTACCTGATGATGAACAGATCACAGACGAATTCTGTGGAGAACTTTTAATGTATTTAATAGTTTGAAATCATGCATTTTACTTAAAGCCTCTTCTGAGACTATTTACATACCATAAACACTGATGGGAAGATAACTACTTGCACTAAAATCCTTGATCAGAGCAGTATGTGTCTGATATTTTCAGAGAGCACAAGTGGGGATATGGGAATTTCAAGATCTATACACACTGTTATCTGGAAGAAAGCCTATTGGAGTGAAACGTCTACATAGAGCACATTTAAAAAATAGCTAGTTGAATACAGTCTGCTTTTTGTTAGGCCTATAAGAGTGAAATTTTCCTATTGGTTGTTTGAACAAAAAACTTTCCTCACAAAAATAAATGTTAAAACTTGTGAGGTTTCTGACACCTACTCTGATATAGCTGTTAAGTTTCTGAAGCAAACACAATTATCTGACTTTGTAATTAGAGAATCACCAATTACTCCAATTTTTATGCAATATTACCTAAGAATATTGCACATCCTTCCCAAACCATTCATGACACTGAGTGTGGGAATGCATTATATTTTAATAATATTGAATTATTAATGGCATAGTTTTAAATTTGATACTTTTGCAATGTTCACAAACATTTTGACATGCAATGATAGTAAATGAAAATAACCAGCTCCCTAAAAGAAAAAACAAAGTAAAATCAATATTTTTTTCTGTTTGGGAATTTGTGAGAAATTTCTAGGCACCATGACCCATTTCTAGCTACAAAAGTAATGATACTCTATGCAGAATTGGGAAGACACACTGAATTCATTATTATAATTGGTAGAGTCTACATTTACCCATCCATTCATTGTGATTTCAAGCTTCAGATACCAAATGGTAAGTAAAGCACCTGTTTCACTTCTTGATACTATTACATGTTAAGTTCCTCATTAGGAGATAGGAAAACTCTAGAGAAGTGGAACTGGAAGTAGAGTTGCAAAAGAATCCTCTTAAGAGGTGACATCTAAAGTTAATTATTATACAAAAGTCATGAATCCCACTTCTTAAAACCATATGTGAAGGCTTTAAATTTGTTTATATATTATTAGTATTATGGGGGGGCATATATACCACAGTGCTTTTGTGGAAGTTAGAGGACAACTTTGTGGAACTGGTTCTCTATTTCCACCTCCACACGGGTTTTGGGGATCAAGCCCAGTTCCTCAACCTTGTATGGAAAGTGCCTTTACTTGCTGATCTATCTCTTTATCCCTGACACTTCGGGTTTTGACAGAGGACAGGAGAGCTATTCATTGTGGAGGAACAATCAAATACCAGGATATTGAGGAATTTGAGTGATGTGATTAGGAGCTTGTACCTTGCCCATTTTGTTAAAGAGAGCTATTGGAATTTGGATATTATTGACTGTAGGTTAGTTAATCCACTGGATGTGATCGAGACAGGTCTGGAATAGAGAGGTTCAAGGCACCATTTAAGGAACTCATATATTTATCACAGAGATACTTTAATTTCTAACCAAAGAGTACACTTTCATATAAAGCAGTAGTGTGATAAAGGTATGTGCTTCCTTGCCTTTTTGTGGTTTCCTAATGTATATGTACAACTAGTGCATACACAAGTAAGTTACAAGTTTAATAGGTTAGATATGAAGGCTTAGAACATTGCCAATTAGACCAATGTCTCTGCAAAACTATCGGAAGGCTTTTAAAAGTAAACACATGTATTTTATAGAATGTTTCCATTTCTATTTGGAATTTGTTTTTTTTTTGTCTTATCACTTATTTTTGATTGAGATTTTGTTCATTTTATAGAATAGATCTTAATCAAATTTAGAACCCTTCCCTGTCTGCCACATTCCCCCACCAGATTTCAGGAATTCTGTCATAAAGCATTTGTGCCCAGATGACCCTTACTGCAAGTTCATTCACCGGAGTATTTTCAGTCTATCTAGAGTCACTCCCTTAAAGAAGATCTACTCTCCTTCACCCACAGTAATCATTTGCCATTAGTTCCTTGGCTAGGGTTGGGGCCTGCTGCCCATTTTCCCCATTCTGTGCTGTTTTTTTTTCTGATTGAGTCAGCATTGGTCTTGTAAATGAATTTGATTTTTAAGTGAATGCATCTGTCCTAGTTTTCATTTTGGAGAGGAAAGGGTTTATTTCATCTCACAGGTTACAGTTCATCCTTGAGTTAAATAAGGGTCAGAACTCAAGCAGGTCAGGAATTAGAAACAGACAACCTGGACAAATTCTTCTTATTGCCTTGGTCCCTCTGGCTCATACTTAGTCACTTTCTTATACAGCCCAGGACCACCTGACCAGGCATGTCACTGTCTACAGTGGGCTGAACCCTCATTTCACAGAAATTGTCAATCAAGTCATTTTCCTACAGACATGCCCACAGACCAATCTGATGAAGGAAATTTATCAATTTTTCTTCTTCCCAAGTGACTCTAATTCATATCATGTTGGCAAAAATCCAACCAGTATAATCTTCTCATATCAACATGACGTAAAAGCACATCACTGTTATATAAAAAGTCACCAGTACAATATTTAGACCTGATAGTTAAAATAAATAATTATTAAAAAGTAATTTTTTTAAAGTTTTATGCATACACAAAATCAAGATGAAAGGGAAGCATGTTTATTCTTTTGCCTCGGTGGTAACTAGACTAAGCAAGACATAACCAATTACTTGCAAGTAACATCATCTAAATTTGTTTGTGTATTTCACCATGATATTGACTAATATTTCTTTTCTAGTAAGGGCAGGATGTCAGAAATCTGGAAAGCTTTGTTCCCATCTGAAAATCAGTCTGCTAGGCTCAGGGCACTGAGATCTCAAGCATTTCTAGAAGACTCAGTAAACACTTTTTCAGTATTTTCCCATGATGAATTTAGGAACACATCTTAGATGTTTTGAGAGTCATTAGGAATTTCAGAGAAGGATCAGTGACAGCTTTAGTCTAATTACTCACAACTAATTTAAATTGTGTCTACTGCTAAAGATCAAAGATGAGGGCGACTCACAGAGAACAGAGAAAATAGTATAAAGGACAATGCTAATGAAGAGAAGGAGATGAGAAGAAATGGAAAGCAGAAATAAAATGAAAATAGAAGTAAAACTATAAAACAAATGTGTAGTGCTTAAGAGTATAATGAGGCTTCAGAAAGTCATTTGTTAATATCTTGAACCTCAAGCTTAGTTATATTTGACCTCAAATACGTCAAATCAGCAGGGAGGCTGAAGCTTCTTCCATGCTTGTTGATGAAAGCCCTCTCTCTCCCTTTTCTTTCCTTAATTAGTAGTTTTGCATCACCTTGATTGCACCTTTTCCCACTTAGCCTCTCTCCAGTTTACTGGGTCACTATTTAGGGTCCTGAAGTGTACCAAGGACCCTTGAAGGCAAGCTAAGTGCCTATTGTCTCCTGCAGTTGACTGCAGCAGAGTGTGTGCACTCTCCTGTTCAGAGATGAGAGCTGGCTTTAGATAAGGGGATTCCGGTTTGAAGGACCACTCAAATCTCTTCAAGGAAACTGTAGGTTTCTAAAACACGAAGTGCTGCAAGAAATAACGATGCTGGGTATTTTTACAGCACCATTTTTACAATCCATTTTCTTCATGTCTTACATGCACTTCAACCTTCATACTGCTAAGGAACAGAAAATAAATCTTTCTCTGGTATCTCATTGTGTTAATAAAACAGAATTGTTATAGGAAGAAGGAAATTAGGGAAATCCTACATTATTCTTAAGAGCATTTGACAGAACATCATATTCTATGTAATTTAAATAGCTAAGTAGAGCAAGCAGACTTTAATTAAAGGATAACTATGAGGTGCAAACCTCACACAATGATTGCAAAAGGTGCTTAATTATATCTCAGCTTAACTCATTTTATATCTAAAGTTCCAATACTATTACTTGAATTATCTACCATCACAAAGTTAAGAGAGTTGTAGATGTCAGTTTCTACAAAAAACAGTTCAATGTGCAAGTTTTAGAACTGACATTTGAAATCCATTGTTGATGAAGTATATTGTGCCTGTTTTAGATAGGAGTACGTGCACATATTTTAATGGAAAACACAATGTTGCCAAGAGAAGCTTTACTGAGAGATGCATCTTTAATGAATTCCCTTGTCTAATGTGTGGCTTTCAGTTGCAATGTCAAACATTGTATATTTTCTACATTTTCTTGGGACTGACGGCTTAATACATATATATGTATGTACACATATATAAATGTGTGTGCATGTTTAATATAAGTGATATGTATCATGTATTAATATTTTAATCGCTATCTTATATTTTCAGACAAGTGTGAGGATCTAGGAGCCAGATATTTAAAATCATTTCTTTGTCTCACTTGCTTTTGGTTTTATTTTCTAATGCTTTATACACTAAGAACAACTCTAGTTTTTCTAACATACATTTCTCAGGATGGTGCATGATTTTCTCCAGAAATAAGCTGCTTGAAAATAAGTTCTTTATGTACTAATAAAGGAAAAACTAGGAGAGTCAGACTAAAGTAAATGTGGAAGTCTTTACATGCATGAAATTTAATCACACATATTCTAGAGAAAGGAATAAATATATACAAAATGTCTTCCAATTATGCCCACTTAAGTCTAAACTTTAGCAAGAAACAGCATCATATGACCCTTATTTCTCAGGATCACTTTCTGGGAACATTAACAATATGAGGATTATATTTTAGGTGATTTGCATTCTTGGAAAGGTACTTAGATATTTACTAGTGCTGGAACACTGTGACCTGACTTGTGAACTTGGTAATCAAAGCGTTATCCTTTGTTACAGCCTTAGTAATTGGATCCATGGTTTAGTGTCCAGTATATGTGCTACTGACTCATTTTATTTCCTACACAGGCCCATAGAATTGAGCTTTAGGTTCTGCTAAGGTTTTGCTCACAAGGTTGTGGCTGTTGCAATTCACATTATAGTATAATTTGGGGTAAATAATAAAATGTCAAAGAGGGTTTTCACATCAAAGTCAAATGGATTCTCCATTTTAGCAACACTGCCAATTACTCATACCCTTTTATTCTTCATCATCATTTGTTTTATACTTGATCATGACGTTCATTCATAAAGTATTTCATGTTGTTTCTCAGGGTTAGATTGATATGTAAAGTGTGTAAGTCTTCATTCTTCAATTATATGCCCCTGCTTTCTAAACAAGAAAATCTGTGACCATACATGTTAGGCTTTTGACACCCCTTCTATACCCAACATGAAGAGTTCTCTAAATTCACTATTTTGACCCTGGGAACTTTTAGTAAGGGCAGATGTCTTAGCATATATAAATATATTCCTCATATTTGAGGAATGAAGAAGGGTATGGCAGTGACACCAGGTCTGAGACAGCAAGGCTGAGAAAGCAAATATAAGGGCCTGGGAATGTAACTCAGTTCTTGTGTAACATCACATTGTTGGAAAGAGTGTTGTATGATTCTGTTGGGTAAAGTGTTCTACACTATTTATTAGGTATATGTTATATTAATAACATTAGTTCTTCTAAACATTGTGTTTCTTTCATAATTTTATTTTCTTTTTTCTATCCATTACTGAGTGAACTTTACAGTGTCTGGTTGTAATTGAAAATTTGTCTATTTTTCTTCCTACTTCTATCAGATTTTGTTTCACATATTTTAAAATGGGACATATTTACATTTTTACATGTTTAAAATTTACATCTCTGGGACTGCAGAGATTGCTCAGTGGTTAAAACACTGAGTGCTCTTGCAGAGGACCTGGGTTCAATTCACAGCACCCACACAGCAGCTACAAACCATCCTTCACTCCAGTTCCAGGGGAATCCAAAGCCCTCTTCTGACCTCTGCAGCATTGTACAACGTGTATGCACTCACTTACATGGAGGCAATACAGTCATACACGTAAAACAAAAAATAATAAATTATTAAGAAGTAAAATGTTTTATCATCTTCATGCATATTAAATTGACTACCTTTTATTGGTTTACATAGTACTGGGTTTCATAAAAATATTTCATACATATCTAATACGCTCGAATAAGTTTCTTCATGTTTTCATACTACTGTATTTCTTCTCCATCCCTTTCCTATTAGTCCCATTTTTCATGCACATTTTTATTTCTCTTTTCATGTAATATATTAATATACCATTTTATGACTGTGTAAAAAATTATGGGGTGCACACATGGGAGAAAAACCCATAATATGTATGTTTCTTAGTGTGATTTAATTTAATAATCTAATATAATTTCCTGTTGCACTCATTTTTCTGCAAATGACATGCTTTTATTCTTCTTTATACTTGAAGAAGGAAAAAATATTTATATACCAAATTTTATCCCAGTATTTTTCCTTCAATTTTGATAAATAGTAATATAGAATTACACGTTATGTTTTCCCTTTTCACATTTGTTTATTTTACTTTGCTCATTTTGCTCTCCTACTTTGTAGGAAGGATGATGAGATCAATGGGTAAAATACTTGCTATACAATCATTAGTACCTGAGTTCACATCCCTACCATCCATGTTCAAAAAAATACCAAGGGGCTAGAGAGATGGCTCAATACTTAAGAGCAGTGGCTGTTATTGCAGAACATCCAAATTTGAATCCCAGCACCAACATGGCAGCTAAAAACTGTAACTCCAGTACCAGTGTATCTGAAGCTCCC
Organism: Nannospalax galili; assembly: GCF_000622305.1. Classification (NCBI taxonomy): domain Eukaryota; kingdom Metazoa; phylum Chordata; class Mammalia; order Rodentia; family Spalacidae; genus Nannospalax; species Nannospalax galili. Next base: position 1,829,623 of record NW_008358534.1, read on the forward strand.
TTCTGTCTTCCATGCACATTGGATAACAGACATGGGAGCACTCACACATAAGCTTGCAAAATACTCATACACATAAAAAAGAATAAATACCAAATGCAGTTTAGTATATCTTACTTTGATGTTCTTTAGTTCATCAGCTCTAGGGAGACTGAGAGAGGAGGTTCTAGGCCCTGAACCAATGAGCTCTAGGTTCATTAAGAGAATCCAGAGTCAGAGTGCTAAGTTCCTTTTTTTAAATGTGTATGAGTGCATTCATTGCCTACCTGTATGTATGTAAGTGAACCTGTGTTGTGCAATGCCTGTAGAGATCAGAAGAGGGCATCAGATGCCCTGGAGCTGGAGTTATAGACAGCTGTTAGCCACTCTGTGGGTGCTGGGATCTGAACCCAGGTCATTTGTAAGAGCAGCCTGTGCTTTTAAGCCCTGATCCATCTCTCCTGAACCCTCCTCTTTTTCATTTTAAAACACATTCTCAGTGGATATATCATCACAAGTTGACAAGCTTTTATCTGTGTCTTACTTAAAACAGTTCACCACGCTGTATTTAGTTTGTAATATTTCTGAGAGTTTGCCATCATGTTACCTTTGTTGTTCTATGCATAACATAGTTTTATCTTCAATGCTTTGAAAGAGTTTACAGCCCTAATCTTCAATAACTATATTTTGTGATGAGCTCTTTTTATATTTACCACAATGTTCTCAAACTCTAGGCTGTGATCTTACAAATTCAAGCTCCCAACTATTAAAAATCCAGATGAGCACAAAGAAATGCCTGTAAAATTTTAGCGAAGAAAAATATGAGATTGTTGCCTTTCAATAAAATATTAAGCCCTGTCCCAGCCAGCCTCTTTCACAGGCAGGTTCCAATCCCTTAACCTCAAATCTCAGGACTAACTTCCCAAACCAAATTAACCAACCACCCTACCATAGACTTCTAAGTCCTCACCCAGGTGATCGCCTCACCTCCAAATTCCCAGTCTCTGGACTAGACAGACCTGCTCAGCCAGGACTCTGGTAAGTCATATCAAGCTCACTGCTTCCCAACCTCATTTCTCACATCCACTCCCACCCATACCCTGTTGGCTTCTCTCACATGTTGGCTCCAATTCCTTCACCTCAAGTACCAAGCTATCTTCCTAAACCAGATTAACCAATTACCCTACCATATACTCCTAAGTCCTCACCCAGGCAGTCCTCTCACCACCAAATTCCCAGCTTCCGGATCATCCAGACAGACCCATTCAACCAGGACCCTGATGGAGGTTACTGCAGAGTTGCACATCTGGTCAGACACAGAGAACATACACTTTGGAGATGCCCAGTAATAGCTGGCACATCTTCAGTCAAATATCTAAAACCAAGGCTCATAGAACGTGTTGGAATAAGGAGTAGAGAGGGGGCTGATGCACCCTGCAAGTCTCACCAATATGGTTTCCATGTACATCACACAGATGCACACAGAAGGCCATATCTGGCCAAGCTTGGAGGATAAGAGACTATAGAGTGTAGGATGGGACTTCTATCTGGAACCTCACCCACCCTCAGCTCAGAGACCATTGTGGGAGAGGAGGCAGAAATATTGTAAGATCCAGGGCTGGTTCATGAACACAAGGAGGTGAAGGCTTCCAGCCCACTGGAGGCTCACTCATGTGAGCCTGTCACAGTGGTGCTGTTTAACATGGAACCTATATTGGCTCAATTAAACAGGAGTCCAAATGGGAGGTGAGAAATAGATACTGGGTCAGCACTAGATTGAGAAGTATTTGAGACTGATTGCTTCTGGGAGAGGAAAAATAAGACTTACGTACGACCACTGGATAGCCTGACTAGACTCCAGTGGATGCATTTACACTGAAGGACATTGGGGTACAAACACCTGAATGAATAGGACTCAGCATGTATGCCAGAGTGCATAGGGTTTGGTGGAGAGATAGTGGGCGGCATTGATGGGGGAGGGGGCTATGGATTTGAGTTGGAAATGTTGTATGAAATATTAAAAGCTCAATGAAAAGATGAAAACATAAAATAAAATATTAAAAGAAATATAAAAGAAAACAACAAAAGAGTAAGAGTTACAGAATAAAAGACAAGAACAAATAGCTAAGAAAATAACAGTACCACTTACTTATAAATAATTATTTTAAATACAAATGAATTAATGTGCACAATGAAAAATATAGAGTGGTTAAATGCAAAAATAGCCAAGTGAAAAAAGAAAAGAAAAAGAGAAAATCTTCCAAATATCTATTGGTATACATGACAAAATGCAATTTAAGTCAATACTACATTAAGACAATACATAATTCAGCAAGGAATTATTATAGCTGGAAATATATGTGTACTCAATATCATAAGAGTTAAAGTTAGAAAGCAAATATTGGCAGGTATGAATGGAAGAAATTATAGCAGTACAATAATAATGGAAGACAGCAATAGTTCACTTCCAATAGCAGATGAGACAATCATACATCAAACTGATACAGAAAACCATGGATGTAAACAAATAGCAGAGCAAATAGCCCAGCAGACATATATAGAACTTTCTACCCAACAACATAAGAATGAACATTCCTTGCAAATGAAATGACATTCTCCATAAAAGATCATATATTGGTCATAAAATAAACTTTTAAAATATAAAGACAGGGACAGGAGAGATCGCTCAGTGGTTGGGAACACTGGTTGTTCTTCCAGAGGACCCAGGTTTGATTCTATGTATCCACATGACTGTCCATAATCTAAGTTCTTGGGCATCTAATGCTCTCTTCTGATCTCCACAAACTTTACATGACATGAGTGCATTTACATGCATGCAGGAAAACACTCGTATGTCTAAGGTTAAAAGGAAATATTTAAAAAATAAAAATAAAAATTTTAAGACAATTGACATCTTAGCAATATTTTTTTTTTACTCTAACGGAATGAAATCAAGGACCTTAAGAAACAGGGATATTCAAAAACATTAACAAAAATCTTTAATGCTATTTGTGTAAAGTAAGAAATAAACAGGGAATTTAAAGAAATACTGTCAGACAAAGCAACATCAACAATATAAAACCAAAACGTGACAAAACTTACGCAGCTAAATCAATGTTAAAAGGAAAGTTTGTTGAGGTAAAAATACCCATAAACATGAGTTAAAAGAATTTTCTGTTTTAAACTTTTATTTTCAGACCTGAATTTGATAAAAAGGTGTATATTAAAAAATACTATGTACCAAAGAGGGAGACTGATAAAGATACATTATTTTAATTTCTACAGCATAAATGAATTTTTACAGTATTAATAATGGAATGTGAAAGCATATAGTAAATTCATCCTTGAGAAGTCTACGAAAAATAGCAAACCAGGGACAGTCTATAAATCTAATAAAAACCTTTATCAATATGTAAAATGAAAGTAAATACCCATCATAGGTGATACACATTTTTTCAAAATTTTCGCTATTGATATGCAAAATATGAGATAGCTTCTTAAATATATGTCACACATTTGTATAGAAGAAATCCTAAACTACATTTTGTCATGGAAAATCTATGCAAAGAAAACACATTTTGAGATCCCTGCTCTTTAATCATTATTTTGTAAACATATAAAATCTTTACCTAGAAAAATCCCTAATGGAGCATAAAGTTTGTGTGGAACAAGTCAGAGCACGTTATGGACATTCAAAGATGTTGTTCCTGAGAATTATTATACATACTGCTTTAGTCAACTATAGCTCCTGAATGGAATGAATTAAAAATTGTGAAACAAAACCAAAAGGGATGTTGATGGACATTTTTGCATGATACGTACAGAAATCATTCAAAAAAGTACAATAATCTTTACACGGAAGCATGCTTGTTCTTAAGGGAATAATATGCATGTAAGAATTTAGTCTGTTCTTGGCACCAGAAGAGTGACATATGTAGTATCTTAAAATTTTTAAACCTATAATTTTATGAACAACACATTATGATTGATAATATTGCGGATAACCTATCAAAATGTCTTAAGTGAAAATGGCTTTCAGAAGGAATGCCAAGAACTTGGCTCTTTTCCAGTATCTAAAGATCTTCCTTATTCAAAGTAGAATGAAACTGATGGCATATGATTAAGCTCAGTTAAAACCCACATTTAACTGCTGTAATAGAATGTGTAGAATATTTTTCAGAGTCAAATAAATGCAAAGATTTGAATTGGAATGTATTCCATGACATTTTTCAAATTGAAATATCCAACCTTCCAGCTGTTGAGTGTAATGTGCTTGTCAACTGCACATCTAATAGTGCACTGATAATAGCTTTTATAAAGACATCTCTCCATTATTTCTAGTCCTCTATTTCATCTTAATATCTCAATCCATCTGAAAGAGGCATCACATATTGTCACCACTACTAGCACCCTATAATTGGGGGTTAGTATTTTCTAATTTTAAATGCATAGTGCGTAAGAAAGGAAGCAATCAGTGTAGCTGTCTATCCATAAATCAGATACAGAGTTCCTGGTAAAAGAGTCACATTCGGAGACTATAGATTTCAAATTAGTGTTATTATGTTGCAAAAGGGAAAGCTAAATAATTAGAGTTTAATTGCTAATCTGATGTTGTGCATGTCATTCATAAATGTAACAAGGAGAAGAATGATTATATAGTAAACAGAATGAATACAATTTTAATATTCCATGAGAAAAACAAAAATCCTTTGGATAAGAATCTTTTAGTAGATATTAAAACTTAATAAATCCCCTAAAATAAAATGAGTAGATTGACAGAGTACATGGTAAATCTAGTGGGCTGAGTGAAGATGTAGTAAAAGAAACATCAAAACATGTTCATTGTCTATGGTTATTATAGGAACTTTCACCTTCTACTGTGACTTAGAATATAGAATAAAGAGCACATTTATTGTAACAGAAAGAAATTTTTTCTTCATTTTGAATCTGAGTTTTGTAAAATTTTGTCAGAAATAAGCACAGAAAGCAGTTAATTATATGCAACTAAGGTCTAGAAATGGAATTTGGGTTAGAGATGAAAATGTTGAAGCCATCAGAACAACTCTGGTAATGAAAAATTTAGATTTGTAACATTATTCAAAAAGGATGTGTGTACAGCAGATGTCCAAGAAACACCAGAATTATGAGTAAGATAATTGAGTGATATCAAGAAAACACGTTGTCAAAAAATCAAAAGAAATGATTGGGTACAGAATAAACCCACTACAGTGTTGCTGAGTAATACAGGGAAAGGAAACCTAAAAATGCTAATTAGAAAAATAATTTATGTAAAATTTTTAGAAGTTTTATTTTTAGTAGTCAGTGGAGTTCAGAATGAACATATATCAACGTAGCTGATAAATGGATGGTAGATATGATTTAACACTGAGTGTAGACAATTCTTTCTAGGAGAAAACTGGTGTGTAAAAGACAAGAAAGCCAGTAAGAATGCAGTCCAAGTTCTGAATGACCATAGATGCCAGCCCAAAACACTTTACCCAGCAAAAATGTCTATCATAGATGAAGTGGGAAAAAAAATCTTCCTAGATACAAATAGGCTGAAGGAAACATTGGCCACCAAACAGCTCTCCAGAGAGTATTGAAATAATACAAAAGACTGAAGAAAAAAATGATCGTGCCCCAGAGTCTGCAGAAAGAGAGCAAAGGAAGTTATAATTACAAAAACATAAAATAGTACAAAGAAAAGACACAGAAAATAATGACAGTAACCAATACACATATTTCAGTAATAACTTTAAATATTAATGAAATGAATTCCCCAATCAAAAGACACCGACTGGTTTAATGGATTAAGAAACAAAATTCATCTTATCATACCTTCAAGAATAGGTAATACTTTGGGTGAAAAGATGGAGGAAAATTATTTCAAACAAATGGCACTAAAAAACAAGCAGGTGTTGCAATTTTGATATCTGAAAAAACAGATCAGATTAAAATTAATCAGAAGAGATAAAGAAGGGCACTTCATTGTGACTAGGAGAACAACAGATCAAGAAGATATTACAGTCCTGAACATATATGCACCATGCACCAAATTTCATAAAAACAGTACTAAAGTATGTTAATACACAGTATTAATTTCAACTCAGTAGTAGGGGGTGTTTATCTCTCCAATAAACAGGCCAAGTACCAAAAAGAGAAACATTTGAATTAAATGGTATCATATATCAAATTATTCTGATATCTATAGTACATTCCATCTAAGCACAAAAGAATATGCATTCTACTGACCAGCCCATGGAAATTTCTGTAAAATAGACCACGTATTGGGCACAAAACAAACCTGAAGAAATAAAATAAATTGAAATTATTCCATGTATTTTAGCCACTAAAAATGCAGACTACAGTGCAATAAACTTAAAATTAATAGCAAAATATGGTCTAGTAACTATACAAAATCATGGAAATTAAACAACACACTCTGGAATGATGAATGGATCAAAGAAGAAATTAAGAAATAACTAAAAACATTCTGGAAGTCAGTGAAAATGATAATACAACACAGTAAAAGCAGTCCAAAGAGGAACATTTGTAACTCTAAGTGCTTACAGTAAAAAATCAGAAATTACACAATTACTTAAATTGTGAATTACTCATGTTACAACTAAAGAATCTGTAAAGGCAAGAACAAACCAAACCAAAACTTGACAGAAAAAATGAAATAACAAAAATCAGAGCAGAAATCAATGAAATATGAAATTGAAACAAGGAAAACAATGCAAAGAATATAAGAACTGGTTCTTTGACAAGATAAACAAGATAGACAAACCCTTAGCCCGGTTAACCAAAAGAAAGAGTAATTCAAATCAATGAAATCAGAGAGAAAAGGTGAAATATCACAACAGACACCAAAAAGAATCAGAACATTGTTAATAAGTGTAAACTTCTATACACTATTAAATTTGAAATCCTTTAAAAAGCATATGAATTTTTAAATTCAATTAAACTACCAAAGTTAAACCAAGAAGAGGATAGTTTAACCAGATCCATAACATGTACACAAAAGCTCTGTACTAAAATGGTCCAGGCCCAGATGGTTTTACAACAGAATGTTACAAGATCATAAAAGATCTACAATCAATATTACTTAAATTCAGAAAGATGGAAACAGAGGGAGAACACCCAAACAACTTCTATGAAGCCAGTATCAATCTAATACCAAAACCAGGAAAAGACACAACAGGAAAGAGAACTATATGCTCATTTCCCTAATGAGCATAGAAGCCAAAATTCTCAACCAATTACTCAAAAATTGCACACAGACATACATAAAAAAGTCTAACATCATGATAAGTAGCTTTTATTTTAATGTTGCAGGGATGGTTTAATATGCATAAATTAATAAATGTGATAAATCATATAAATGAACTTAAAGACTGAAATAACATGATCATCTCAATAAATGCAGAAGAGTTCTGAACAAAATCCAATATTCATTCATGACAAAAGTCTTAGAGGAAATTGGACTGGACAGAATATACTTTAGTATAATTAAGACTATGTAGAGTAAACCAACAGCCAACATCATTCCAAATAGAAAAAAAAAAAGAAAAAAAACCACTTCCATTAAAATCAGGAACCAAAGAAGGTTGTGCACTATGCCTACTCATTTTCAATACAGTGTTTAAAACTCTAACTAGAACAATAAGACAAGAAAGGGAAATTAAAAGTGCATTATTTGGAAAAAGGTGACGCAATTACCCCTATATGCAGCTGACATAATTGTCTATATAAGAGATTCTAGAACTTCCACCAGAAACATTCTAGAAATGATCAACACTTTCATCAAATTGGAAGGATACAAAAACAATTTTAAAAGATCATTATATTTTCTATATGAAAATAATAAGCAATTGGAGAAACAGTTCGCAATAGCTTAAAAAATAAAATGTCTAATATAACTAAAGACATTAAAGACCTCATCGATGAATATTTTAAATCTTTGAATAAACAGATGAAAGAAAACACAAGGAGATGGAAAGACATCCCATGCTCATTGATTTGTAGAATTAATATTGTTAACTGACAATCCTACCAAAACCAGCATATAGATTCAATGTAAACTCCATCCATATCCCCATGAAATTGTTTATCCAAATATAAAAATAAATTCTAAAATTAATATGGAAACACAAAAGACCCTGGCTAGCAAAAGCAATGCAGAGCACAAAGAGCAGTGCCCAAAGAGTACCATACCACACCTCAAACTATATTACAGTGATGTAGTGATACAAAAGTATGTACGGGATTGCCACAAAAATGATTTGTAGATCCAATAGAACAAAATAGGAGTCTCCAACATAGCCACCTGATATTTGACAAAGGTGCCAAGAACACACACTGGAGAAAAGACAGCATCTTTAACAAATGGCAATGACAAAAATAGCACTTCCACATGTCAAAGAATGGCATTAGACCCATATCCATCTCCCTGTACAAAAGCCTAAAATGCTAAAACTGGTTTATGAAACCATGGGTACTATGCTACAAGATATAGGTACAGGAAAGGGCGTTCTAAATCAGGCATCAGTCACTCAGAAATAGAGGTCAAAAATTGACAAATGTGACCTCATTAAAGTAAAAAAATAAAAACAATCAAGGAAAAACCCTTCTCTTCAGCAAAGGAAACAATCAAGTGAAGCAGAAGCCCACAGTGAGGAAATAAACCTACAGTAGATGTACATATGACAGATAATTAACATCCAGAATAACCAAAGAATTAGATAAACAAAGAAGCAGTAAAATACATGATCCAATTAAAAATGTTCTATGGAACTGAACAGTGTCTTTAAAAAAGAAAGTAAAAATGGCTGTGAAACAAGTAAAAGTGTTCAACATCCTTAATAATTTTGGGAAATATGAATCAAAATTACTTTAAGACTTAATCTAACCCCAGTCATAGTGGCTAAGATCAAGAGAACAAATGATACCAAATGCTGGTGATGATGTGGGGAAAGCAGAATGCTCATTATTCACTGCTAGGCAGATTACAAACTGGGGCAACCAGTTTGGAAATCAGTATGGAGACCTCTTAAATACTCAGAACATATCTGGTTATACAATTACTTGGCATGTACCCATAGGACTCATACTACTGCAAAGATAATTGTACATGTATGTTTTATTTTATTTTATGTAGTTATTTTTTATTTTATTTGAATGAGTGTATTTCCTGCATATGTGTAAGGGCACTCATGTCACACAATGAACTTGGAGGTCAGACGAGGGCGTCAGATCGCTAGAACTAGAATTATAGATGGCTAGCCTCCATGTGGGTGCTGGGAATTGAACCTGGGTCCTCTCTAAGAGTAGCCAGTGCTCCTAACCTCTGAGCCATCTCTCTAGCCTCATTGTGTAGCCATGTTTTTGCTGCTCTTTTCATAATAGTTAAGAAATGGGAACAAACTAAAGGTCCCTCAACTGATGAATGAAAAATGAAAATGTTGTATGTTTACAAAATGGAGCTCTACTCAGCAGTATAGGTAAAAAAAATACAAAATCATGAAATATCCTGGCGAGTAGAAGGAACCGCCACACTAAGTGTACTAATACAGACTCAGAAAAACAAGTAGAGTATGTTGTCTCTCACTTGTGGATCTTAGATGAAAAACATAATACATAAACCTTGTATGTAAATCAACAAAGAAGGCAAATAGCTCAATCAAAATTGATGGAAATTCTTGTACAGATACTTCATTAAAAGGATATAAAACTAGTAAGTATATAAATGTATAAACAACATTACTGTTCATTACAAAAATTACAATTAAAACCACAATGAGATACCAGTAATCATTTGAATAGTTAAATTAAAATAAGCAGCAATAGTAATTGTTGGCAAGAGTGCAGAATAATTAGAATTGCAGTATGCTCCCGGTGCAAATGTAAAGTGGTAGAGCCTTTTCAAAATAGGTTTGGCAGTAAATATCTATCTACCCTATGACCCAGCAACCATATTCTGAGTATATATCCTATAAAAGTGATTATCTAGTTGTATCATCTCCCATAAATATATCCTAACATATTTAGTCATGAAAATTTACTCAGATAGCTGTACACTGAATAAATACAGTTGTACATCAACAGGGTAATGTATGCATGATTTTATATTGATATAGTGAAAGACCATAATTAGAAATAATAGAGTACTGCTATATACAACATAAAGTTCTTTATAAACACAAAGTCAAATATAAAATCAAAACACAAAAACATGTTTTATAAGAGTTATACCAATCTATGGAGATAAGTAGAACAAAGCTACTCTAATATGTGGTATTAAAGTCAGACTTGAGGTAGCATTTGCAGAAGTCAGGAATAGACAGTGCTAAATGGGAGGATACATGAAGGAACCTGTGGGTGGCGGTGGCCGCTCTTCCATTCTCACGGATGCTGCTCCTTCATTCTTACGGGAATCACTGCTGCTCCTCTGCTCACCCTGCGCTGAGGCCGCTCTTCTGCCTGCCTGACTAGCCCAGCGCTATGGCCATTCTTCTGCTCGCCTGGTGCTGAGGCAGCTTTTCTGCTCTGCTCATCCCGTGCTGTATCTGATTGTTGCTGCTTCTGCCAGGCTCCTGCATTCAGACACAGAAAAACAGACTCAATGCCGCAGGTCTACTTTATTGCAGGAAGGCACAAGCTTATATAGGGGTAGCGGTCCAGTCATAGCACAGCGAGTAGGATACCTTATTAGCATAACAGGCTTAGCATCCTATCACAGTGTAGAGGGCCAGATGCCTTATTAGCATAATGGGCTTCAAATTACGGAGCTTGGATTCCAGGAAACCACATGACACTGATTGTTTCAATATCTAAGTGTTGCAATTTGGACTTCCAAGGGTGGTGATTAGGGAGTGGTGAGCTCTAGGCATCAGTCTCATGATCTGCCAATGGGAGCAAATGTCACAAGGTGTTCCTTGTGGATCCAGTGGTCAGGCCATTCCCTCGGGCCTGCTGTATGACTGTCATTAAGACTTTCACCCAAGGCTCAAGCCTGTCTCCCACAGGAACCTACTAGAGGGCTAGAAATAGTGTGTCAGTTGAAATGGTTGCTAGTAATAGGTATATAAATCTGTAACCAATTATTAGATCATATATTAAGATTTGTTTTATTTACTGTTTGTATACTATTTCTTAAGAAAAATGTTATGGATATGCCTTACATACAATCTCTAAGTGGGCTGACTGTACTCCAGTGGATGTATTTACACTGAAGGATATTTGGGTACAAATGCTTGACTGGACAGGACTTAACATGTATGGCAGAATACATGAGGTCCATGGGGGGATGGAGAAGACATGGATGGGGGGGCTCTAAATTTGATTAAGAACCATTGTATGAAACTACAAAAGTTCAATAAAAATGAGTGTATATATATATATATATACTCTCAAGAGTGTATATACATTTATCATTAGAATTTTAAGAAAATATGATTTGTGTGAACCTCAGGTCTTGTCTTCCTTATTAATGAAGTGAATAAAAAAATGAATGTAAAAGACTTCATTTGAATGACAAATCATGGGAAAAGTCCAGGACTGATGCTTGTAAGATTAGATTCCATCAGAATTCCATGGAGAAAATGCCTGTGTCCTACTACAGAAAATTTTCTTTAATATGTAATGGATTGGGGACCAAGATTCTGAGCTTTCACGATGTGGGTAACATTAAGTTTCACATTGTGATTATTTTTGTAGTTTTAATTGTTTATTTTTAATTGAATTCTTGCTAAGTTTATACAATCCATTTTGATTATATTTAGACCCCTTCCCATATCTTGTCTTGGTTATTAATTTCCAGCTGACTTCATGTACTCTGGTATGTATATTAAGGTCTAGAGAGTCAATTTTGTGTCCCCAAAAGCCCTTCATGGGTCATCCGTTGGGATAATCACACCCTTAAATAAAACTGATTTTCCCTCTTCCATCAGCTATCAGTGACCAAAAGTCCCTCTGATAGGGTTGGGGCATCTTACACACTTCCTTACTTCTTTTATGGAATTCTGTCCAGCTTGGGCTTATGTGCACCTTGTGTATGTTGTCACCATTGTTGTCTGTTCATTTGAACAACTGCTCAACTGTCTGAAAAGTTGTTTCCTTGGGGTCATAAACACCAATGGCTCTTAAAATCTTTCTGGTTCTATCTTCTGCAATGATCAGTGATTCTTGAGTGGCAGAGGTTCAATATTGGTGGCCTATTCATGGATAAACACTTTGTAGTCTCTCGTTCTTTGCACATTGGCCAGTTGTGGGTCTCTGTGTTAATCATCATCAACTGAAATTTCTCTGATACAGCTGAGAGATACATTAATCTATGTGTATATCAATAAATCATTAGGAATCAGTATAATATTGTCTATATAAAAGAATAATATCAGTAAGATGTCCCCTACTGCCTGTGGCCTATCTTTCCATAGGTTCCTATGCCTGATATTCATGTCAGGTATGAGCTTAATCTTGTCAGGTGGACATTAAATGCAGTCAGAAAGTGGTTGATAACTCCCATGATGTTCATGTCACTACTATACTTATGGGCATACCTTGCCAGGCTGGTTGTTGTAACTCACAGGGTTTACAGCTGGACAAGGTTGATGATTACTTTTCTCTTCAGGTAGCATGCACATTACCTTCCAACACAATGAAAACTAGCCAGTAATGATGAAGCCTTGAAGTCAGTGCCAATTTGATTTCCTCTTGTTTTCTTACAGCTCATGTATGTGGTGTCTTCAGCAATAGGTTCTTATCATGTACTGGTGGATAAACAAGAGCAAGGGCAGTGGGCAGTATTGTTTGAGGACCTATTGAACTTCTGGTCAATAGCTTCAGAAAAGGAAGTCCTTTCCTGGTATTGTGTTGCTAGCCTACATTGTATAATAGGAGCAATATTCCACTGCTATAAGGCATACACTTTTAATCTTATTTTATATTGTATATGTATGTATTTCAAGAAGCTTCTTTAGTGGAAGGCTTCCACATGAATTTTTCTAAAGGCCTTTGCTGATAGTTATCCCTCCCATATGCCCTCTACTAACCTGGCCTTCCACTTCGAACTCCCTTTTACCCCCTTCTTACTCCATTCTTTTGCTTTCCCCCTTTATATCATTGCATTCTCTAGCTCCTTAGATGAAGATCTCCCTCACTCTTAGGGCCTTGTACTAATTTCCTGACCAATAGATTTTTCATGAGAAACACACATATCTAAGGATTGAAAGCATCCACTTATGAGTGATAACTTTTTTTGTCTTTTTGTGACAAGGTCTCCCTGTAGCACCAGCTGTCCTGGAACTCACTATGTAGACCAGGCTGGCCTTGAACTCACAGAGATTTGCCTGCCTCTGCCTCCTGAGTGCTGGGATTAAAGGCGTGCACCACCACACCTGGCTGTGAGTGATAACTTTTTTTTTTAAGGTTTTTGTTTTTGTTTTTGTTTTTGTTTTGAGACAGGATTTTCTTGTAGCCCCAACTGGCCTGGGATGCAGCATGTAGAAGAGGCTCATCTCAGTCCCACAGAGGTAAATATGTTCATGGCTCCTGAGTGCAGAGATTAAAGGCCTGGGCCACCACAGCTAGCCCAAGATGTTTTTTTTTTTAATAAAATGTTTGTGCATATGTATGCGTGTGTGTGTGTGTGTGTGTGTGTGTGTGTGTGTGTGTGTGTGTGTAAATCAGGTCACAGGGTACTTTTTTTTCTTTTAAAATTATATTGTGAGGTATCTAAAAGCTGTCAAGGAGAAGCAAGTGTACAGCAGTGTTGAAGAACTTACAATGATGAACTTGAGTGCTTCTTTTTCTGTATGTTTTCAGTGGTACTTCAATGTGGACCAAAGTTTTCAGAGCTTATAATGGACAGAGTGAGTGACTCTAGTGAATATTAGCAGAAAGGCAAACAGAAGTACCTGAGCCCACCACAAGAAAGTATGATTTATAAAATATAATTATATTTAGATAGATTGACTTGTTTAGAATGAATATTAACACAAGATCTTCTTAATTCCACCAAATGTTTTAAGCACTCAAAGCATGCTTCCATACTATTTATATTGTATTTGTACTTTTTTTCACATCTCACTTTCTAGTTTTTTGACAAATATGTTTACATGGTTTACTTGGCTTCTAGTGTGTGGAATACCTGATAGTAGAGGCTATGGTTTATTGTTGGGAGTATATGTGCCTATTTTGGAGCATAGACTATAATAATGTTCAATAGATTTTTGATTAATGAACAACTAACTGAATACATAGAGGCTAGAATTCAGAGATAATTAGGCTACTGAACATAAGATTAAGGCTACAGCATCTATATAGTAAGATATTTGCGAAATCAAGAATATTAACAAAAGAAAAAAAGATGACCTTGGAAACTCCAAGGGAAGTGGGGAAACTCCAAAGTTTACATAGTCTATTATTGCTGAGACTTGTTGATAGTTAAAATAATTCTAATATTAATTAATATGGTCTTTGTATATGTTGACAAAATTCTCATAAAATGAGAAATCAACACAGAGGACATAACTTTTGGGTTGTTCTGTGGCATTTAGTATGATAACTAACCCAGGAAAAATGCTTATTTCCTATGAGTAATTAATAAGGTTTTGCACAACTGCGTATTGTCAGTATGAAGTGTTTTCTGTCATCAGATTTCAAAATAACTTTTTATATTGTTTCTGAATGTGAATAAGGATGTTCAAGAACCATGAATATTTCAAAGTGATTATAATTAAAACTTCATGTGCTTGGCACACAAAAAAAACATGTTTCAAAGATGGGACCAATTGTTTGCTGATTCTTCTGTCAGTCTGCACTCATTCATGTTAACAGGTGGATAGTAGACACAGCATGTCATTGCTTCTCAGCTACCGTGGAAGTAATGAAATACATATCTATTGTATATATGGTGCTATTAGTATTTAAAGCAGCTAGGTACAAGTTTGTAATCCCAGAGCTCCAGCATTCGGGAAGATGGCTGAGACTGAGCTCAAGGCCAACAAGTACTACATAATGAGACCTTGTCTTGAATAAAAATAAAACATAATGAAGGATTCAAATATTCTAGGAAAACAGTCAAATCTTCTTGCAGTTTTTTTTTCTAATTAGATTTTCATTAAGGATGAAATAAACTGTTCTAAAGATCAAAATAGGTAAATTTTTGTTATGTTGGGTCATTGCATTCCTTACTTTTGCTTTAAACACATGACATGGACTAGTACTAAAAAGACAGATTTATTTTGGTTCATAATTGGAAGGCATCTTGGTTTGGGGTTCCTGGCAATGATGGCATAACGTGTGTCAAAATGAGTAATCAAATCAAATGCTGATAGAGTAAGCAAAAAAGAGAGCTGACCAGAGTCCAATCATTCTTTCTGAAAGCATGCCTCAAAAAGACCAAAATGTATAGGTCATAACAACTCACTTCCCAATATTGCCACACTTGGGATCAAGCCTTTACATATTCTTCTTTGTGGAATACACATTTATACCATGGAAGCCATGGGGATAGAATATACATTGCTAATGCTAAAAATTATATGCTGTTTCTATTAACTCCCTGGTGAATCAAAGCAATGGCCACATTTTGAGGGAGGTATCCTTAGAGACCAGGGTGAACATCCTTTTGTACAGAGTAGTAGGAGGGGGGATGAGCAGAAATAGAGGTACACACACACACACAAACACTACCAGACGTTCATCTCTACAAATCAATGTAAAGGCAATCTAAATTGTCTCAAGATGAGTTTAATAGGATGTACTGGCTTAGTATTCTTTCAATGCCTAGATTCCAAACAAGGCATGGAGAAGTGAAAGAAACGCAGTGCAAAAGTAGTAGAGATGTAGCTGGACTCAGTTATATTTCAAGGCATCCCCCAGTCAGAATGCAGTCACCTGTAATGAATCTTATTCCTTTTGTGAAAGAGAATGATTGAATCTGTTGAAGGAGGCATTTGGGATGATTTTTCTTTAACTATGCGTCATAATCCCTGCACATTATATATATATATATATAAAATTAGGTACCCATTTAGAAGGCTACACTCCTCCCATTGCTGAAACTCCATTAAAATATCCTGAATTTAAATTTCCAAATGGTTATTATGGTGAGAAGGAAAGCTATTGAGTTTCATTTATTATGTGCTAAAAGTGTTCAAGAAATATATACTTAAGTCATTAGGATTATCACAAAGCTGATGGGGAAGTTAATGTGTGGGAGAAGTGGGAACAATACGATAATTTTGATGTTTCCTTTTGCCTTCTAAGTCCATGACTTTGACTATATGCACTGCTTTCTCTCTGTTATTCATGCATTGCTTCTGCTACTTCTGGTGTTGTTCCTACTACTCCCATCATTCTTCTCTGACACCACACTCTATATTCTTCTGCTTTTCAATGAAGAATGAAGGCCAGCAATTCTCCAAGAACCTTTTAGACCTTCAGCAATAGATTGGGACTGCTGAGATATCTATTTTGTTCACTAATAAGCTGCTGGGATTTCTGTCATTGAAGTGTTCAGATGCCTAATATTGGACTAACCAGTATATGTTATATAAGCTATTCTACTGAACACCTTCTATAATTTATTATATGTATTTAATATGCAATTATATATAATAGCATACATTGTATGCACATATGCATTCATTTATTATTCTCTGTATTGCTTGCATATTTTGTTGGGCTGACAATATGCCTGTCAAAAGCAAGATAAGAATGGAAGAGTTCCAAGGTGTGGTGGTACACTGCTTTACAGGAGGCAGAGGAAGGCTAATCTCTGAAAGTTTAAGGCCAGCCTGGTCTACATAGTGAGTTCCAGGATAACTGTAGCTACAGGGAGACCCTGTCTCAAAAAGATAAATTTTTGAGACACAATTTTCTCTCTTACATTGTGAGTACAGTTCATTCTGGTAGAGAGATGATATCGAAACATATGTGTGAGGCAGTAGATCACATACTCCAGCCCATGCAATGGTTCCACACACATTTGGTTTGGGTGTTCCCACCTCAATTAATCTAATCTAGAAAATTCCTCATAGATTTTTCCCAGAGGCGTATTTCCATGGTAATTCTAATCCCTGTGTATTCCCAGGCCAGTTTAGCCATGACATACTCTTAATGTTAAGTGCATGATTTGAAGAATTTCTTTGCCATCCTTGCTATTGATTACAAAGATTCTGGAGAGCAGTTTTCATTAAACTATTCCTGATAACAGCAATCCAAGGTCTGCACAGCCAACAGTCTGATACACCGTCCTTTATTATTCTATTCATAATTTATATTTTTGGAGGGAGGGAATATTAAGCTAAGATTGCAATGGCATATGCAATTTTCTCTATCTTTACGAGAGCAAGGGCTAAATGTGCACTGACTTTCTAACAAATTAATTTTCAAAATTATGACAAATATTCTTGTGGTTCTTTGAAACATAATTATTGACTCATGACTTTCACAGAACTTTTCAGTCACAGATAGTATCACACCAAACTACGTCTTTTCTGCCACTTATATAATAGGTCACTATTACAATATTAATGTAAAGTAGCAGAGTATTTTTAAACTAGTTTATTTTTATTTTTATTTTATGTGTTATGAGTGTATAGCTTGTATGTATGTAAGTACATCTATGTGGTCCAATGCCTGTGGACATCAGAAGAGATGTTAAATTCCCCCTGGTACTGGACTTATGGTCAGTTGTCAGCCACCATGTGGATCCTGAAAATAGACTGGGTCCTCTGCAAGAACAGCCAGTGCTCTTAGCTGCTGAGTTATCTCTCCAGCCCCTAAAGTATCAGAACATTAAGAACCTTATTTACATCAACGAATGGAGTAGGAAAATGATCTTGCTATTAAATGCACACAAATGTCCACCTTATGGAAAACACTGTTTTTGTAACTTATTAGCAATTTAATTCCTCTTTGGAGTTGTACACTTAATCACTTTCCAGAAGGATACAACCCTGGTCCTTTACCCAGTCATGAACTATATTCATCTTCTCATATCTTCACCTTGCCTTCTAAACTGAAGTGATAGTAATAGCTTAGATTTTATGTCAAAGAGAGCATACTACCTTGCACTAACACATTAAGTGTGATTTAAATTTTGAAACTCTACTGGAGAATACTAACTTTGTATCCTGTCCACTGTATTTAAAGCATCATACATATGATCATTGATTTTCATTATCCATAGCTTAGCAAAATTCATCAAAAATCAGTTCCCTCAGAATGCTACACCCACATCAGTCTGGCACCCAATAGTATAGCCCAGATCATATATAT
>NW_008358534.1:1847925-1863752 GCF_000622305.1 Nannospalax galili
TCACATTTTTCTTTCTATTAGAACATACCATACAATTGGAATATAACCTGGGGACTTATAAGACTTCCATAAGATAAGTCTAATTATTTCAAAGAATAACAGGATCAGGGAAAGAAAACTTTTTGTATGTAACAAGAAGACAAAGATAATACGTTGGTTATTTTGGTGAATAGCTGGAGCAAGCTCAAAGAAACTAAAACTGTGACATTTTGTGATTTTCTCAGTCTTGGCTCAAGCCTTACTCTATTGCTCTCCCTTTCATGCTTGGTCCTCAATTACATAAAATCATGTCCAGAATTCATGCTACTGTCAGTGACCTGTTTCTGAGCAAAACTGTGTCTCAAAATGTTTAGTGTTATGCCCAATCTTGTCATATCTGATCTGATGGTTGTTAACTCTGCTAAATACTGACTTGAACATGCTACCTCGTGTATGGTGGTGTGGATGCTGTACTCATCTTAGTGGCTACCCTTAGAGAAAAATTCGTTGTAGGTTTTGTTTTAGCTTTATTCAATGCAATTCAAGTCCGTTTATGTTCCTTTCCCATTTATTTGCCTTTTTCACTTAGAATTTTGAACTCTAAATAAGTTTTCACCAAAATAATGCAGTCTCTAGTTGTAACAAAGATAATTCCCATGCCACTAAAATATGTATTCCATATTATGTTTAAAGAATACTCTGAAAATAGAAGAATCTAGTAGCAAATACATTTCGATTTTGCTTATTGTATCTCATTTTCTATATTTATCATTTAACAAATTTTAGCTTTCCTTCAACTATAGGTTCAACTATAGCTTTCCACACTCCATGTTCTCTCAATCAAAACTGGACATTTTTGCTCTTTGTGAATATCTGACTTGTCCAAGAAGAAATTTGGTTTGTGATCAAACTTATCTTAATTCATGGGTGAAAGAGAAGGGGAATAAAATAAGGTTTAGAACAAAAAAAATGTAAAGAAAAAATATCGTGTCCTATTAATTATAAGTTTCAAGTATCCAGGATTGGAAATTGATTAATGTAATACAAAATATTGTCTTATTTCTTTATTTGGGATTGAATTCGGAAACGTTTCATTTCAATGATAATTTAAAACAACATAGGATACACGTCCATGTTCATTTGCAAAAGAATAATATGAGAATATCTGAGCAAATAAAATGAGAGTGGTACATAATTCTATACAGGAAACAGTCATTAAAATAAAATGACCCTAGGGGATAAATTAAAAGAAAGAGTTCAAGAGAGGTAGGACCATAGGAGAAGGATACCAGTAAGGGGAAAGGGGGAAA
This sequence comes from Nannospalax galili, assembly GCF_000622305.1. NCBI lineage: Eukaryota > Metazoa > Chordata > Mammalia > Rodentia > Spalacidae > Nannospalax > Nannospalax galili. The sequence goes on from NW_008358534.1 coordinate 1,849,215, forward strand.
ATGGGGGCAACTTGACTGGGGAAACCATGATGGAGAGGATAGATAATGCGAGAGATAAATAATGTCTAGCTAGTTTTAAAACAAGAGGAACCATATTAGTCAAACAACGTACTGACAAATTATACATACCAGATAAAGAAATATATGTCTAGGCAAGGTATATCTGAGAACAATTGGTCTTTGCCCAAGAATTATCTACATGACACACAGTAATTAAAAGTACCAAACGGGTGGAACTAATCTTCTTGGATGTTTCACAGATATACTTTGAGGCCTATACTAACTTGGTTAGAGGGACATAAAGGACAGTTTTTGTTCCTTGCCCTCTTAGATGGACTAGTTCCAGGGGACTATGAGCATCTCTCAAAATGTCCTGGAATTGTGGTGAGTCACCTGTCCTCTTGATCACGAAGGCTGTGGAGATCCCACTAGACGGACTTGAACCAGTGTCCAGTCTACAAAGAGGAGGGTCAACACAGTGGGAACACATCCTCCGTCCTTCTGAGTGAAGCCAGCCATAGTTGAGCAGGACCTTTGACTTACTTTCTCATAGGAGAAACTAGTAAAAGAAAGGAGCCAGGGGCTTCTCCCAAGCCCATGTGACCCCTGAGCAACAGATCCTCAAACAGACTTAAGAGTAAAAATAAGTTGGTTTATCTGTGCCAACTGTATGGCCTTAAACACCCAAACGGAAAGTATAACCAAAGATTAAAGGGGCCAATATAATTTTTTAAGAGCCCACATGTATAGCTAAAGGCTACATAACAAGCAACAATGCCAGATAGGAGATACCTTCTTTTGAGTTGCTGGCCAGGGTGGCCCAAGGGACTCCCAGATACTAACCCAGCATAGAACTGGGAAAATGAATAGCAGACCCCAATCTTATCTAAAGGAATATTGACAACTGATTGCTGCTAGATGAGGAACAGCTGACCTTCCTAAAACAAAGACCTCTAAATAGGCTGACTAGATTCACCAGATGGACAAGTAGTGGGGAATGGCTGGGGGTGCCGACAACACAGTGGACTGTAGCAGGGATGACAGAGTATAAGGGCTCTAGTGGGGGGGTATGGTAGGGTGCCATCTGGGAAGTGGGTGTATAGATGAATAAGATGGTCTGGGATGTTTTGTGTAATATACACACAAAAAAATCAACAAATTTCAAAAAATGAATTATATTTCAGGAGGAAGCATAAAAACTTATATCATGTTAATTAATAGAGGTGATAAACCTTACCACTGAAATCTACTCTATGAATTTATAGACATATGAAGGTGCCAAGGATCCAAGTGCAACTGATTGTGAGTCTGTTACTTCACCTAGTATAATAGTTTCTAGTTCCATCCATTTACCTGCAAATTTCATGATTTCATCTTTACTGCTGAGTAAAACTCCATCGTATAAATGAACCACATTTTCATTATCCACTCGTCAATTGAGGGATACTGAGGTTCCTTCCATCTCTTAGCTATTTTGAAAAGAGCAGCAACAAACACGGGTGTACAAGTGTATCTGAAATAGGATGATTTCTTTGGGTATATGCCAAGGAGTGGTATAACTTGGTCAAGTGGTAGGTTCGTTTGTAGTTTTTTAAGAATTCTCCACACTGCTTTCGATAGGGGTTGAACAAGTTTGCAGCCCCACCAGCAATGGATGAATGTTCCCCTTTCCCACATCCTCTCCAACATTTGGTATCATTTGTTCTCTTTATCCTACCCAGTCTGACTGGGGTAAGATGAAATCTTAAATTGGTTTTAACTTGCATTTCCCTAATTATTAGTGATGCTGAACATCTTTTAAGATGCTTCATAGCCATCTTTACTTCTTCTTTTGAGAACTCTCTGTTCAGCTCCTTAGCGCGTCTTTTAACTGGGTTACTTCTTGTCTTAATTCTGTTTTTTGAGTTCATTATATATTCTGGTTGCAGAAGACCAGGTTTCAAATCCCAGCACCTGCATGGCAACTAACAACTGACCACAACTCCAGTCTCAGGGGAACTGACAAGATCTTCTGTCCTCCGTGGGTATTGCATGACATGGGTGCACTTATTTACAGGGAGGCAATACACGCATACACATAAAATAAAAATAAACAATGTCCAATTTAGAAAATCCTTTCCTACACCTATATCGTGTAGGTTTATTCCCAATGTTTTCTCCTAAAAGTTTCAGAGTTTCAGGCTTCACATTGAGGTCTTTGATCCACTTGGAGTTGACTTTTGTGCAAGGTAAAAGATAAGGGTTTATTTTCTCTGCTACAGGTGGAGATCCAGTTTTGCCAGCACCACTGGCTGAACATACTGTCTTTCCTCCAGTGAATATTCTTGGCCCCTTTGTCAAATATCAGGTGGCTGAAATTGCATTTACTCATATTTGGATCTTCAATTTTGTTCCACTGATCTATGGGTCTATTTTTCTGCCAGTACCATGTTGTTTTAATGACTATAGCTCTGTAATACAGTTTAAAATCTGGTATAGCAATCCCCCCATCACTGCTCTTAGTGTTCATGGTTGTTTTGGCTCTCTGGGGTCTTTTGTGCTCCCATATGAATCTTAGGATTTTTTTTCCAATTCTGTGAAAAATGTCAATGGGGATTTTGATTGGCATTGCATTGAATCTATAAATGGATTTTGGTAGGATGGTCATTTTCACTATATTAATTTTTCCAATCCGATTTAAAATTTTCATTGGAGATCTCTTTAATGTCTTTGGTCTGGTTTATTCCAGGATCTTTTATTTTATTTTATTTTATTTTGCAGCTATTGTGAAGGGAAGTGTTTCCATGTGCTCTTTCTCTGACTGCTTGTTATTGGCATATAGAAAGGCTACAGACATTTGTAGGTTATTTTTTTAACCTGCCACTTTACTGAATGTGTCAATAATTTCCAGGAGTTTTCTGGTGGAATTTTTGGTGTCTCTTACATATAATATCATATCATCTGCAAAAAGGTATATTTTGATCTCTTCTTTTCCAATTATTACTCCTTTTATTTCCTGGTCTTGTCTTATTGCTCTTGCACGAGTTTCATGCACTGTGCTGAAGAGAAGTGGAGATAGTGGACAGCCTTGTCTGGTTCCTGATTTCATTGGGAACGCTTCCAGTTTTTCTCCATTTAGAATGATGTTGGCTGAGGGTTTGTTATATACGGCTATAATTATGTTGACATATGTTACCTCCTGTCCAATTCTCTCTAGGACACTGAACATAAATGCATGTTGAATTTTGTCAAAGGTCTTCTCTGTATGTATTGAGATGACCATGTGGCTCTTGTCTTTGAACCAATTTGTATGTTTTATGATGTTTATTGACTTATGTATATTGAACCATCCCTGCATCTCTGGGATAAAGCTGACTTGATCATGGTGGATGATATTTTATATTTATTATATTTATATTGCTTTTTATAGGAAACAAGTATGATGCTAAGTGCTGGTGATCTCCAGATGAACTGAGTAGGCTTCTGTGGTTGTTTGAATGAGAAGATTCTCACGTAGGCTCAAATATTTGAACACTGAGTTAGTTCGTGGCACTAGTTTGGAAGGATCATTGACCAAAGAAAGAACATTAGTGGGGGAGGGAGTGATTTGGAAGTTTTTTGCCGTGCCCTACTTCTAAACTTTCTCTCTCTCTCTCTCTCTCTCTCTCTCTCTCTCTCTCTCTCTCTCCTCTCTCTCTCTCCTTCTCTCCCTCCCTCCTCTCTGTTTCCCACAGGTGTTGAAGATGTTAGCACTTTCTTATCTGGCTCCCTGGCTCCCTCTGCCACCATGCCTCCACTCTGTAAGACCCAAACCTCTGGACACATAAGCTCAAATAAACTCTTCTATGGATTGCCTTGGTCATGGGGTTTTACATTATTTATTATTTTTATTTTATGCGTATATGTATGCATGTATTGCCTGCACATAGGTAACTGCACCCACGTCATGCAATTCCAGAAGAGGTCAGAAGAAGGTGTCAGATACCCTGGAACTGGAGTTACAGGTGATTGTTAGCTGCCATTTGGATGCTGGGAATTGAACCTGGATCTTCTGCAAGAGCAGCCAGTGCTCTTAAATGATGAACCATCTCTCCAGCCTGGTCATGGAGTTTTATCACAACAACAGAAATGTAAATAATACAACTTCTAAAAAGTTTTCATAATCTAGATGTAAAACAGATGGCATAATTTATAACAACATGTTGGAATAATTCCTCATTTCAGTAATGTGAAGAGAACATGGAAGTCCCAAAACAAAACAAAATCAGAGTGGAAATAAAAGTAAATCATTCTCTGAGATGAGGGTCTTTAGGAGTGTATGCAACATTTGGTGCTGCAGATTATGTATATATGCAGAAAATGGATATGAAAAAGCAATACACAAATATACCCAAGAATAGCAAACAGCTGTGGTCCCGCCCTTTGTCTTCTCATTGCTGAGATAAAATGCTCAGACACAAGCAGCGAAAGGGAGAAGCAGTATATATTAGCTCACATTTCAAGATAGAGTCCATAATTTTGTGGAAAACAAGGGAGCAGGCACTTGAAATAGCTGGTCACATTGCACCCACAGTCAGGGAGTTGAGAAAAATGTTTGCTTGTGCTCAGCTAGCTTTCTTGTTCATATGTCATGAAGGACTCAAGTCAGGGGAATTGTCCTGACCACATTTGAAAGGTGTCTTCCCACCATCAATTAATGTAATTAGGTGATCCTAGGTCTTGTCAAGGTGATAATTAACCCTAACCATCGCAGATGGTTTAATACCATCATATGGATATGGTCACATAGCCATAGACTTAGTTTTCCTAAAGATGATGTTGAGATCAAATTAGAAGATTCTAGATAATGTGTTTCTGTTGGTGTATTATATGGGTTTAAATGCAGTTTTCATCATGTAATTGCTGCATTAATATTTTATCAAACACAGTATTTTACCAAGACATTTTAAATGTCTGTGATGAATAGATGAGAAAGTTTCATTGGGTTGGTGTGAATGTTAAGTGGAATAATACATGAAAATCTCTTACTTAATGCAAGGCACATATAGCGAGTATCTAATAAATCTCAACTATTATTATTGAATTTTTATACTCTTGTTCAAGAGGTAAATCATTTTCTCTCTATGATTAATGTTGAGCTCAGTCAGATCATGAGAAGCATTGTAGGCTTTGTGCATCTAAGATCACTGGACAGGAAACTGGCAATAAAGCTACAAGAAAAACCAGGTACATGAACTATTGAAACCTTTGTGATTCACTGTATCAAGGTAATATAAAATCAAGTATTTAGAAGCTTTAGTATATTATATGCTTCAATATTCAACGTGGAACGTTTCAGGCATACCTCCAGATAGCTAACTCTCTACTTCAAACATGATTGAAAGCAGAGTTTTACAAATGTGACAAAATAAGAAGAAAGAACAGGAAACCAAGTGAGGGGTGGAAAGAACAGGCAGAAGTTGGAAGATGGGAGGATGACATAATATAAGAGAGAGACCAAAGAAGTACCACTGAAAAAAGGCAAAGAAAACTCTAAGAAACATCAATATAGCAAAATAGTACACAATCCAACGGCTTTTAGATTCAATTGTTTTAATTAGAGTTGGCATTCAAATATTTAACAACCAGTGAAATTCAGGAGCTGAGCAGATAAATGAGAAGATCCATACCTCTGGTATGGAGAAGCAAGTTTACTGAATGTGTTTTTATTTTTGGTAGAGACATCACTTTTAAACTAAGAGACATATGAGATATTATGAATTTTAAATTCATACTAATTTCTAACATAAAGCTTGGAAAACACGAGGGTATTGAGCTTGTATGACCACTGATGATACATCTCTAGTCTTTCATGTTGTTGTGATAAACCTTTTTATGGGGATTATTTGAGAAGTATTTCTTCAAATGTTTAGAGAAATAACAACTACACAATATTTAGTCTTAATGCAGAAGAGTGGAAGTTTCCTCTCTTTGCTTGGTGTATGTATCATCTATCTGATTGGAAAGTTATCAGCTCTTAAGTTTGGGGAAGAAACGGGTTGGTGGTAGGTACTTCATGAATAAAGCACTCTGCAAGGAAGAAAGATATAGCGAGATTATTTTACATTGTATTGTCGAGAAAACACACTCTGAATCAGAGATTGGAACCAAGGATGTTGAACTGCTGTGGTAGGTCATGCCTATAATTCCAGAACTGGACAAGAGGATCTTCGCTAATTTTTAGTCAGTCTTGGAAACAAAGTTCAAGGTCAGTCTGGCTTTCAAAGTGTGACCTCGTTTCAAAGAAAATGCCACCCCCTCTCCCAAACAAAATAATGCAGGATATTTAGGTGGCATTCTATAGTATGAAGAAGTAGAATTAATTAGAGACAAAGGGGTATGTGCTAGTCTTCACAAAGGTTTCTGCCATTGTGAAAGTGTTATAAAGTTGCAGTGACCTTTTAGAATTTTTATATCTGGGTACAGGTTCTAGACTTTTATTTTGGAGGGAGGGTTGAAACAAAATTTGACTGTGTATTTCAGGCTGATCTTAAACTCACTATTTATTGGAAGACTGCCACATTCTCTTGGAAATCCTCTCATCCTGGCTTCCAAAGTAACTGAGATGGTAAACACCAGCCACCATGCCTGGCTAGGCTATACGCTTCTGTACAGTGGCAGTCATTACTCACTGGATATGGATTGCCCAAAAGATTGCATGAGTTTGAACAACATGGACATACTCAGTTAAGGCAATTTCTGTTGAGGACTGACTAGGTAGGACTAATTTGCCACCCCGACTCACCAAAGTTGAAAGAAGTCCTTCAATGTGTGGAGCATCACAATTTTCAATAAAGTCCTAGTGAGTTAAGTATATAGATAATTTGCTCCTGGAGTTCTCAGATCTCTGCTTCACCATTAAAGACCTATGGTTTGACTGTAAACCTCATGTGCCATTCTCCAGAATTTCAGATTCTCATTCATCCAAGAAATGTAAACATCCAAAATACATCAAGGATTGCTTTAGATATTTGGTATGTAACATGGTGCATGATGGACATGGACCTTGACCTTAGGAGCTTAAAGGCCACAAGGAGATAATCATGTTTCCCTAAATACCTAAACTGAGTATAACGGTAATTCTAAGCTATTCTTAAGAGCTAAGCAGAAGTAAAACTAAAGACATCGTTCTGAATCCTACTGTCCAGTTTCACTCCTTTGAGAAATCCATCTTATATTTCACTGCATCCCTAGTCAGTGGAGTGTTCTAAATTCTGTTCATTCTGATGAGATGCTACAGAGAACTTGGCAGTGGCATTGTCATGCATTTCTTTGAAATTTGCAAAGTCAGCTCTGTTTGTCTGGTACCCTTCTTTCTGTGGATGTTCAAATCATACTGTCAATTTAGTAATCATATGTCATTATAGAAAGATTGAGTTGTTAATGAGTAGTGATGGTAAGCCTGTCCATCATTTCTTCATATATGTAGTAGTAGTTTTTAAATTTAGTAACCTTCATAACTTTGAACAAAGTATTTAGCCTTTATGTGGCTCACTTGTCCCAACTATGTTTAGTTTATGTTTAGTGCATAGTACACTTCCTCCTAATTTTTGTCTGAATTCTGATAAATCCTTATAAGACAATCATAACTGTAAATACCTACTTTCATTCTCTTTGGAAATTTTTCTTCCTCCTCCTCCCTCTCCTCCTCCCCCTCCTCTTCATCCTCCTCCTTCTCGTCCTCCTCCTCCTCTTCCTCCTCCTTCTCTGCTCCAGGCTGCCTATGTCATGTTACATTATATGAATTTTTCTCCCAGACTTCTGTGACTTTTATCCATAACATGAGAATTTAGGTCAAATATGTACCTCTATTAGGAGGCACCTTTGATAAGTATGCGAATCTAGTATCAGGCTGGTCAGAAGCTAAATTAAAGCTTAGGAGTCTCTGTCTATAAACTATAAAATGGGTAATTAAAATGCAACTACTTTCTTGTCAAATATATTAAGAAAGACAGTACATAACTGAAAGAAATCATAATCAAGTTGTGTGTATGCAGAGAGTTATTGGATCAGCACTTAGGCTTAATTAATTAAATTCTTGCTTTTCTAACCACATTGGTATAGCTGAATCAGTGCATTGATCATACCAGTAGAAACAACAGTCAAATAACAATCAAATAATTGCTACTTCTCATACCAAGTAATGCAATGGAAATTTTAGAGCCATGACTTCAAAGGCATTTAATTTAAATGACAATGAAATGAGACATGATAGCAAATATCATTTTTGACCCCGTATCATGTGTCAGTCTTGTGATAGATCCTTCATTTAGCACTAATACCATTCTACAGATCCAAGTCTTATTGATGTCTATTTTTAGTAGATAGCAAAAGCAAAGCACAAGGAGGACAAATAATTTGTTGGAATTCACAAATATCAAGTGCTGGACTCGAGGGAGCGGGGGGAAGGTTGAGAATCCAAATCAACCTGATCAATTTCTTTTGGTGTGCAAAGCTGTGTTTCTCTTGAAGTAACTTCTGCTTAACTTTTTATGCTCCTTCATTCCATAAAAAGGTTTTTTAGCTGATAATGTACTTTATTGTAGCTATGTGTATGCTATATCTCTAAATAAGCTTGTCAGTTAATAAGTGCATACATGTGTATATTTAAAAACAACATTAAAAACTGAATTACTAATATTGAGTACCAGCTATGCATCATCTCAGTTCTAACTTTAACATGTAAGATCTTAAATCTTTCATGGAAGGTAGTGTTACTACCTCCATTTTACATGTGGAAGAGGAGGAAGAAAGAAGCTAAGGAGTACTTGTCTCAAGGAAGGAATTAACAACCCTGATTACGGCTTGTTTTTATATCCCTGGGAGCTGAGAAAGTCTCCAACATTGTGCATGTGTGCTGTGTGCTGTGTGAGTGTGTTCATGTATGTGCACGTGTATGAGTGTACATTCCTGATTCTGTGCTTATCTGTGGAAGCCATAGAACTATGTGGCTGTCTGCTTCTATTAGTGTTCAACTTATGTTTTGAGACAAGGTCTTTTACTGAGTGCCTATCTCACCTATTTGCCAAAACTAGCTGGGTAGATAGCTCCCAAAATCCTGTCTCCAAGTCCCCAGCATTGGGAAAGCTTGGAAACCACATGCCAAGATTTTTATGTGGTATTGGGAGTCTGAGTCAGATCCTAACTCTTAGAAGGCAAGCACTTTGCCAACTGAGCTATCTCCCCACCAATAGCTTTTCACATGTTTTAAGGAGTTGTAAAAGAAAGCGTTTGTGACAAAACAAGAGCTATGTGAGTCGTACAGAGTAAGATTGTTATGTGTTCCTTTAGAGTTTTCTAATCCTGGCATAGATTCTAAAACATCAGTTAGTTATGTTTATGGTAAATGTATGTGTCTTTATTATCCAAACAATATGATACCCTGTATATTCACCTTGTGCATTAGTAATAAAACACAATTGTAATGATATGAGCAGTAAATTTTTACTAAGGCTGTGCCAGACACATAGAAATGGACGTTATATAATGTTTCTTTTTCATTTTACAATTCATACTATTCTACAATATGCTTTCCATTTGTTCCTTCTACTACCAATGTGTGATGGATAGCTACAAACGTCAACTTGATAAAACCTAGAACCACCCTGGAGATGAGCCTCTAAGCATGTTTGTAGGAGATTATCTTGTTTAGGTTAACTGAGGTGAGATATGCCCAAAGTGAGTTGTGCTATTTCCTGGCATCTTATTTTGTTTCTATTCATCATTGTGTAAAGTATCTTCTTTCTTTGTTCGTATATCTCCCACCCTCATATGACATGGTTGAAAATTGTCAACTCCATTAGGAGTAGAGCCAGCCTGAGGCTCTCAGGTTAACTGCAGTTCTCTTTTCCGTAATCATCAGAGAGGTACCTCTGATCCAGTTGAGTGTCCATGATCCCTATACACACTGAGGATTAATTATAAGCATGATGGAAGAAAGCCAATATCATAAGGAGAATTTGAGCCCATCCTTGGTATACCTTACTTAGAGGCTGCTCAATTTCAAGGTTTCTTTTGGTTAAGCTAATTTAAATGTTAGAATTTGCTTAAACATCATCAATTTGTACACACTAAACATGAGTAGCATTTGAATATTAATTATATTTCAATGGAGTCAATACAAATACATTTTATTTTTCATGTATTTCATCTCTATGGTCATTATTATCCACATTTTATTTCTTACAGTACTGGTCCTCAGATAGAGCATTGCATATGCCAAGCAAGAGCTTAATCACTGATTAAGTGATTCTTAGTTCTTTGTTCCCATTATTGAGCTAATGATATTAAGGAAAAATTATCTAAGCAGAACTAGGACTGGAACCCACGTGTCTGCTCTAAAGTCTGTGGTGTTTGTGACATTATAATATTTTTATTTGATAGTAAGAACTGAAATAATTCTACACACATATATATATATATATAATGAATGATTCCATACTGGTAACAGAAAAAATATATAATGTGTGTACCTATTCAGTTTATTTTTAGTAGTTGTAACACATTTTCCTCCCAGGTGAGAATGACATTTTAAACACCACATACTATATAAAACCAACATCTAACTAGACTGTGAGATACCTTCATTAACATACAGTAGACTCATAATGCAGGGTTATCATATAGAGTTAGTTCCATCCTTTGGCAGCTCAACAATGCTAGCCTTCTATTATGAAGTTGAAAACTGCTTGATACTATTTCAATGTTAGAATGATTTTTGCCTACACAGGAATATAATAACATTCAAATTGTTCTAAGGTGTAGGGATGATATAATGCTGAAGAAAACAATGTAATAAATAATATAAACAGACATAAAGACCAAAATGACATGCTCATCTCAATAGATGCAGTAAAAAGACTTTGAAAAAATCCAGCATGTCTTCATGATAAAAGTCCTAGACAGAATAGTCCTGGAGGAAGTATACCTCTCCATCATTAAGGCTATATATGACAATCTGACAGCCAAGATCATTGTGAGTGAATGGAGACATAATGAAAGGCTTCCCATTAAAATCAGGAACAAGATAAGGTCCAATGATTCAGAAATCTTCTCAAAATGATCAATACTTTCAGTAAAGATGCAGCATACAAAATCAACTTACAAAAGTCAGTAGCCATTTTATAAACCAATAATAGACATTCAGAGAAACAAATCATGGAAACACTCTCATTCAAAATAGTGTAAAAAAAAATCTAGGAGTGGGGCTGGAGAGATGGTTCAGCGGTTAAGAGCACTGACTGCTCCTGCAGAGGACCCGGGTTTGATTCCCAGCACCCACATAGTGGCTACGAAATGTCCTTAACTCCAGCTCCAGGGGAATCCAAAGCCCTGTTCTGATCTCAGTGGCATTGCATGACATGGGTGCACTCACCTACATGCAGGCAATGCACTCATACACATAAAATAAAAATAATAAATAAAAATATATTTTTAAAAAACCTAGGAGTAAACATAATAAAAAATGTGAAACAGCTCTACAATGGAATATTTAAATCTTTGAAGAAAAAGATTGAGGAAGACATCAAAAAGTGGAGAGATCTCCCATGCCCGTGAATAAGCAGAAAGAACACTGTGAAAATGAAACCTTACCAAAAACAGTTTACAGATTCAGTGCAATCCAAATACAAATCCCCATGACATTCTTCACTGAAATAGAAAATGCTCCCAAAATTCATATGGAAGCACCGAAGACCCCAGATAGCCAAGACAATAATGAGGAAAAATAGCAATGCTAGAAATGCTGGAGGACATACCATACATGATTTCAAGCTATTTTACAGAGCTATAAAAAGAAAACAAACAAACAAACAAACACAGTGCTGGCACATAAACATACATGCAGACAACTGGAACAAAATAGAACATCTAGTCAGGAGTTCACGCAATTACAGCCATGTGACATTTAACAGAAATGGCAAAAATTCACAATGGATTAAACACAACACCTTCATAAATGATGCCAGGAAAAGAGGATTTCCACATACATAATAATGAAATTAGACCCTTACCTATCACACTGCAGAAATATGACTTCATTAAACTAAAATGCTTCTGTACCACAAAGGAAATAATCATATAATGAAGAAGCTAACACAATGAGGGGGAATCTTTTCCAGCTTTATATCCAACACATGGTTAATTTCCAGAATATACAAACAATTGAAAACCAATGAAACAAGAGAATACATGACTCAAATAAAAAATGGTCTAAGGACCTTAACAGAGAGTACTCAGAAGAAGAAACAAAAATGGCTAAGAAATACCTTAAAAAGTATTCGACATCCTTGTAACTAGGAAATAAAAAAAATAAAACAACTTTTATATTTCATCTTACAAATGTTACAAAGGCTAAGATTAAGACAGGAACTTGACAACAAATGCTGGCGAGGATATGAGGAAAGGTGTACCCTAATTTACTGCAGTTTGGGCTTGCAAAGTAGAGGAGTCATTATGGGAATCAGTATGGAGAATGTTCTAAAAACTAAAACTAGATCTACCATATGACCCAGCTTAGCTGCTCCTTGGCATATACCCAAATAACTTGATATGTTACTACTGAGCTGCTTAGCGATGTTTGTTGCTGCTCTTTTCACAATAGGAAATGGAAAGAAACTAAATATCCCTCGATAAATGAATGGATAGTGAAAACATTGTACATTTACAAAATGGAATTCCATAATTCTATTCTGCAATAGAAAATATGAAATCATTAAAATTTCAGGCAAATGTATGGAACTAGACACTTTAATAATGAGTGAGGTGACCCAGACTCAGAAAAAGAAGTGATACCCATTTTTTCTTATTTGTGTATCCTAGCTACAAACACTTAGGTGTGAATATACACTGTGAAGTAACTGCAGGGGTAAGGAAAGTTAAAAGGAACAATGGGTTGACAGGGGAAGAAAGAGCTTGAAAGAGAGGCAAAATAGTGTACAAGTCTTATCAAGATGGACATAGGGGGTAATTTGACTATACGGGAGGGAAGATAGAATGGAGAGTTGCATGATACTTAGATGATGTATATGAAAACACACATAGGGAACATTATTTCATAAGTCAACTAAAAATACACAGATAATGTATACGTGATGCATGTGAACATATGAAAACTATTTAGTAAAAATCACTGTGGCAGGCAAGTGTGACCTCTCTTCATGTTCTTGTTCAGCATAGTTCAAGATACTCCCCAAATAATACAAGCTACAGTCACATCCCTTCTTTGACCTTTGAAGGTTACACCTTATTTCTGAAGACAGGACATACTTTTAATATAGGACTTGTAACAACTGAGCTGAATGTGGCCTGCAAGCCTCTTCAATGAATATTTGCTGTCATAGGTTTTAGAAGTAACTATACAAGTTGCCAAGGGAGAAAACAAGCCTATGGTTGTACCCAGCTATAATGACAGGCACTGTAAATTATCTCTTCTGGTGCTTTAGGGGAAACGTTACCTAATCAACCAATCAAATTGGACTTAAGCCCCCTCAACAAGAGGGAATCCATGCATTGCACTGTAAACATAACCAATTACATATGGTTATAGTGGTCATAGACCATAGAGGAGAACTTACTACTGTCACTTTCCTAGACCACTTCAGATAAATGGATGAGACTAAAACGGTTACACTGAAATAATACAGACTAAGAAAAATAAGTGACGTATTTACTTTCTCATTTGTGAATCTCAGCTCTAAATACTTTTTACTATGTATATATGTTGATGTAACTGCAGGAGTCAGAAAAATGGAAAGGAAGTATAGGGGTAAAGGGGGGAAGGAGCTCAAGAGAAGGAGATAATAGAAAGCAGGTATTACCAAGTGGGAGTTGGGGAAAATGAAAGTAATTTAACAGGGGAGGAAGGAAAGAGGGGTAAATGGGTGGAGAAGGAGAGATAAATAATGCTTAGGTGGTGTGAAAAAAAGGGGAAATGTATTAGTTCAAAAATCTACATAAAGCTATCCTTACACTACATGTATATGAATGCATATGTATAGCTGGAGTCTATATTACAAGAACACAGTGTCAGACAGGAGAAACCTCCCTTCCAGTTGTTGGTTAGGGTAGTCCAAGACATCCCCAAATAATAGAGGCTGTTGCCAACAGCCTATAATTTCCTCCCAGAAGCTGAAAGTGAGAGTCTATTGCTGAAGACAAGACATAATTTGGACACAGGACTTGGAGAAACTCAGCTGGAACTGACCTCAAAACCTCTTTCCTGAGGACTAGGGCCCATAGTATCAGAGAATACTATGTAAGCTTCTAAGGGAGAAGATCAATCAATGGTCCAACTCAGCTGTAAAGCCTAATTACCACAACAATGACAAGCACAGCAAACTATCTCTATTAGTGCAGTGGCACTTTTAATTGGGAGTAATCAATAGCTATCTAATTAGACTTAAAGCCTGCTATATGGGAAGAAACTCATGTGTTGTACTGTAAACATAGCCAAATACACAAAGTTGGAGAGTTTATAGATCCAAGAGAAAAGCCTACATCTGTCTCATTCCTAGAAAAATA
>NW_008358534.1:1863787-1871337 GCF_000622305.1 Nannospalax galili
TCTATTTTTATTATTTTAACAGAGCATAGGGTAGGGGTTTATTTACAGAAGAGTGAGTGCCCCGTATTTATGGCTGCACTGTTGAGTCCACATTCAAATACAGATCTTGTGACTCCCCAGTGGCAGCACAAAATGGTGAGAGAGGTGCCTCTTGGCATTCTCAGCTTATATATCCTTTGCCCTTCACCCCACATGCAGCTAAAGTCAACTGACTGAGTGGGAGGGGCAACTGACTCTTCCCTCAACTTCTTGATGAGTGTAGGAAGGAGGTGTGACTACACCTTGCCAATACAGTGGTCAGAGGATATTTCCAGTTAACACTCCACCCATTCCTCCAACTCTTACATTCTTTCCACCAACCTTTTCTGCAAGTCCCTGAGCCTTAGAGGGCATCTTAGTTTGTTTCTCTATTGCTGTGACAAAACACTCTGACCACTACCAAATTGGGGAGGAAAGGGTTTATTTGGCTTACATCTCCCAGGTCACAGTTCATCAGGGAGCCCAAGGTAGGAACTCAGGGCAAGAATCTGGAGTCAGGAACTGGAGCACAGGCCATGGAGGATCACTGCTTACTGGCTTGCTCCCTTGAATCCTGCTCAGCCTGCTTTCTTATGCAACACAGGCCCATCTACCCAGGGGTGGCACCACCCAGAGTGGGCTGGGCCCTCCCACATCACTCAACAGTCAAGAAGATGTCCCATGGACATGGCCACAGGCCAGTCCAATGAAGGTAATTCCCCAATTGAGGCTCCCTCAACCCAACGTAGGTGTGCCAAGTTGACACTAAAGCTATCCAACACAACTGACCCCTTGTCAACTTGACACACAAACACATCTCTATTAAACCACATCCCTTCCAATTCTTGTCCCCAAGATATGATGTTAACATTGATATCACAACATAAGATAGTAGAACCTTAAAAGCCCCATAGTCCTTGAAAAATCCAAACACTTACAAGTCCATTGTCTGTCTCTTAAAAGTCTCTTAACTGTGGGTGGGCTTCTGTAAAATCCAATACAAGTACTGTCTTTTTCAAAGGGAAGAATAAGGCACAGCTAAGCAAAATCAAAGTCCAGCAAAGTAGCTCGAAGCTGGACATTTGGGATTCACTCACGATCTTCTGGGCTCCAAAGGGTTCTGGCAGCTTCACTTCTGTGACTCTGCAGTCCACAGCACACACAGCTCCTCTCTCAGACCCAGGCCAGTTCCATTCCACACCTACTGCTGCACTTGGTGGTCATCCCATGGTCCTGGCATCTCCAAAAAGCTGGGGTCTCCACTGAAACTGAGGTTACACCTTCACCAATGGCCTCTTCTTGCCTCTTGGGGTGCAAAGCCTCAGATTTTCTCCATGACCCATTCAATCCTGGGGTCTTCACTCTAACTGAAGCTGCACTTTCACCTATGGCCTTTTCTGGCCTCTCGGAGTGCCAAGCCTCAGCTGCTCTGTGACCCCTTCACGCTTTCAATACCAGAAACATGCAAGAGACTCTTACACATTACCAAGCCCTGCTTCTAGCTTGAGGTGGAGGCTCAGGTCCCTTCTGTGTGCAGACCCTGAGGAAATTCCTCCCAGAAGATTTCACCTTGGTGATGCTGATCTCTTGTTACTTACATCTGATTTTTCAGCCCCAGCTAGCCAGCATCAATTGTCCAAGTTAAGCAAAGCTTTTGCTTCAGGTTCTGATCTCTTCTTAATCACAGCTGATTCTTCAGCCCCAGCCGACCAGAACACACAGCTTCTCAATCCAAAATCTCTCACCGACAGCCTGATAGTCTATGCTTCCCTTTGAAGCTTCACAAGCCAGGCCTCCATCGTCCACAACTCTTTCTACGTAACTGTTTCAGCTCCACAACAACAAACTCTGAGCCCTCAATTTTCCAGCCCAAAGTTCAGAATGTTTCCGCACTCCTCCTAAAAGTACCACGGTTGGGTCTTTCACAGCAATACCCCACTCTTGGTACCAATTTCTGTCTTAGTTTGTTTCTCCATTGCTGTGACAAAACACTCTGACCACTACCAACTTGGGGAGGAAAGGGTTTATTTGGCTTACGTCTCCCAGGACACAGTTCATCAGGGAGCCCAAGGTAGGAACTCAGGGCAGCAACCTGGAGTCAGGAGCTGGAGCACAGGCCATGGAGGATCACTGCTTAATGACTTGCTTCCCTGGCCCCTGCTCATCCTACTTTCTTATGCAACACAGGCCCACCTGCCCAAGGGTGGCACCACCTGCAGTGGGCTGGGCCCTCCCACATCAGTCAACAGTTAAGAAGATGTCCCATGGACATGGCCACAGGCCAGTCCAATGAAGGTAATTCCCCAATAGAGGCTCCCTCAACCCAATCCAGGTGTGCCAAGTTGACACTAAAGCTATCCAGCACAGATGGGGTGGTAGGAGTGGGATGATTTTCCTCCCATTGTGGCAAGACAATGAACTTTTGGGTCTCTTCATCATTTGTTTTCCACGGGCTGTTGGCCAGTTTGAGTGGGATTCTATCTCCTATAAAAATACACACAGCAAGAAGCAAGAATATGTAAACAGTGACTGCTATAATAACCTATGGATATAAACACAAATGCTTGGATGGTACTTTAGCAGGTGCATCATTTCCACATAACGAAGAAATTTCTGTGACTTACCAATGGGGCATCTATTCTCCCCTGCCACAAGATGTTGGCTGGGCCTACAGTACCAGATGTGTTCGACCCCTAGGAGCAGGAATTATATCCAATCGAAAATTTGCTGGTTGTACATACAGTAGATGCTCCACTACTGCACCAGCAGGAATATCTTGTTTGGTAAATTGATAGTGCAACACATGGGGTACGTCACTGGGCAGAATTACAGGGAACTAGTCTCCCCAAGTCATCTGTGTGTTGTCTTTTGGAGAAAAATATAATTTCTTACTGTAGGCTAAATAGATATCCTTTTATTTATAGACAAATATACCTCTCATCACTCATCTAGGAATTTTTATTTTTGTAACAGGTGGAGACTATTAAAGTGTTCCAAAACAGGTCACACAGAGAGAATAAGTGTTTGTGAGATGTCCTGCCCTAAGTGACACATCTAGAATTTCATCTCTGCATCTAATGCTCAGGGAACATAGCAGAACAGGGGGTAGAGACAATATTGATGCATTGCACAACTCTCACAAGAGGAGCTTCCACATACAACAGAGTGTGATTAATGCAGAAAGCAGAAAGACATTAAGAGCCAAGGGTGGTTGTTGACCACAACGAAATGGAGTTTTTCCGGGGGGTGAGAACTTGCTCATATGAGTTTACAGCAATGGTGACAGCATGCACTAATCCCATGTAAACTAAAATCGGATGAAAACCCAGCATAGAACTGGGAAAACAGGAAATGGGTGAGAAGCTCCAACCTTAGCTGAGAAACTGTTGCCAGCTGATCACTACTGGGTGAAGGAAAATTAGTCTTTTTTAAGGGGGTGATACTAGATAAGCTGAACAACCTCCAGTGGATGAACTCACAATGAGGGGCATCTGGGTACACAAACTTGACTCAATAGGCCTTGTAATAAATGACAGAATTCATGAATCTGCTGAGCGTGGTTTATGTTGGGTGTGCAGATAGGTAAGAGTGTTTATAATTAAGGTGAGTTATATAAAATTCATAAAAATGCATTAAAATACATATATTGAAAAGAAAGCACATTTGATGAGTGATGAGAGATGCACTTGTCTCTAAATTAAAGGATATGTACTTAGAAAGAATATAAGGTGGTCTAGGGAAGAGACAGAAGTAAGTTTTCTGTAAGGTCTGTGACATCTCCAAGCATGTGTACTTGGCTATATTTACAGTGCCAAGCACTGATTCCCTCCAACAGGGCTTTATATCTAATTAGACATCTGTTGATTTGCCCCAAGATAATACTGCCGCTAGTGCAATCAATAGAGATAGTTTGCTGGGCCAGTCATTGTTGTTGTTTGTAAGTAGTACAGTTGGGTAGGTTCATTGATTGGCTTTCTCCCTTGGCAGCATGCATAGTATATTCTAATACTATGAGAGCTAGCCTTCAAGGAAGAGACTCCAGGTCAATTCCAGATCAATTACTCCAAGTTCTGTATCCAAAATACATCATATTTTCAGCAAAATGTTCTTCCCTTTGTGTAGCAGGAGGCCTCCAAAGACGGCGCAGACCCAGAGGCCTGGGATTCAGCGAGAATTCACTTCACTTCTTGGTGTGCAAATAGCCCACCAAAAGGAGCCCACGGTTCCGTATCCTGCTTGCGAGCCCAGTGACTGTTGACAGAATGTATGGCGCAGACCAATCAGAAAACGGTACATGTGGAGAAAAGGGAGATATAAAGTGTGCCCCCTCCTGCATTAAACAAGCCTGCAGCACCTCGCCTAGTGCTTGGTTCTACCTGAATCCCGGGGTCTGTGTGTTGTGACTCTGTGCCTCTTACCCCCGCTAATTGGCAGGGGACCCGATCCAAGTTAGGGTCTTCACAGCTGGCCTGAGGAGAACCCACAACACATGGCACCTGAAAAGGGACTCCTGCCCACGGTGTTGGCAACACCCAGAACCTCAGTTCGTTTGGTAAGTAGGCCCCTGGATTTGTCTGTTTCTTTGGCTGCTCAAGGGTAAGTGAGTAGCCCCCTCCTCTGTCCCCTCCACCCTGTCTGTCATCTTTATTGTTGGACTAGTTTGTTAGGCCAGGGAGGCACACTCTGCCACGTGATACGGAAGCCCATGTCGGCACCTCCTCCCTCTTGGCTCATCCCGGTGAGTTCTCAGAGACACCATGTGAGCATACGACTGGAGGTGTCACAGCCTCCAAAAGTCCCTCACTGAGCACAGGACATTTGGATCTGATATACCTCTACATGTTGTAGTGGCTTACATCCTAGTGGCTCACAGTGCTTCTTTGCTTCCTTTGTGCCCTCTTGGTAGTCACCCTTGTCTTCTACTTTTGTGGCGAATTCCCCTTCGTGAGACCCTCCCACAATGGGCAATTTACCACCACAATGCAGGGAACCACAAACGGCAGCACTCAAGATGCTCCTTAAAACCAGAGGGTTGAAAGTGAAACCAAAAGATATCGAACACTTTTGGGATGAAACCACTAATTTGGCTCCGTGGGTCTCCCATGAAAACATGTGGGACCCTGACAAGTGGATGCAGGTCCTCTTCCTGGGTCCAAAAAGGGAGGTTGGGTCAGGGATCACTCCCCCCACATCATTTGTACCGATCCTCCTAGCCATCATTGCTAGCCTTAAATCCTCCTCTCCTGAGGAAGTCATCTCGGCCCAGAACAAACACTACCCAGAGCAATCTAGTGTAGATATGGTGATTACCTCAACCCCGGACCCCCTGGACCCCCCGGACCCAGAGGTGGACGCCGCCTCTGCACCCACTTCCAATAAAGAAGGAGCTCCTTTGCCTATATCTCAGGATACTCTCCTAGAGCTACCATGCCCTAAAATTCCCCCACACCATTAACTGTGGAAGGAGTTACTCTCCCCTCCCCCAGTAACCATCCTGCTTCTTCCCCTGCTACCGTGTCCCTCCCTCCTAGGCTTCCCTCCTTAAAGCCTCACCGTCCTTTGTCCTCATTTCTGGTTAATGTTGGCCTTGATGCGGCACAGCATCCATGGCTGCTCACCCCACTTGCTGACCTCATTCTTATCTGCAAGGCAGCTGAGCAATCGACTCCCCATATTTCAAACAGGTTCTTTGCCAGTGGTCCTTACAGTTACAAACCCACTATGATTGGTATAGCTTACTAAAGGCAGTCTTAGAACACTCAGTCTTTCTAAACTGGCGCACAGCCTATGATGATCAGGCTGAAAGCCAGGCATGCCTAAATCTTCAATATGGCCTCAACATTATGTTGGACATGCTCATGGGACATGGACAATATACTGACCCCATCTCCCAGTCTGCTATTAGCCTCCATGCCTATTTTCAACAAGTTTCTGACTTGGCCTTTAAGGCCCTTAAATGTTGCTCCCCCCATGATCCACAAGTCTTTTTCCATAATTTGATTCAACAGTCAAGGGAGTCCTTCATGGAGAGTGGAGGGTGGAGTCTGGAGCCACTTGAGAGGTTCTTATCAAACAGTTGCTTATCAAACAATTAACTTGCAAGGGACTAAACATCCCTACTCGTAATGCTATCGTGCCTGTCCACAATGGTAACATTCACAAATGGGTACTCACTACTGGAGAATTAGACCCTAGGGTGGGCCCTATTGAGGCTTTGACTGCCTCCTTGGAGACTCTTTTGTCTCAAAGAAAACCTGCCCACTTTGGCAAGTGGGAAGGCTGTTGGAACTGTGGGGGGCTTGGCCACTTTTGTAGCCACTGCCGAAGAGGTACAGTCCGCCCCAAGACTCGCTGCCCCAAGTGCAAAAGAGGGTTCCATTGGGCTAAAGTATATAGGCCACAGCCGCAATCAGACTCGGCTCCTTTAAACTCCACCCAGGGTGCCCCTCAGCCCCACCCACAAGAGGGGAAATGAGACACATATTATGGACTCTCCCAATCCTCAACCACTCCCCACTAATACCCTGTTCCTAGATGGAACAACCATAAGGGGCCTAGTAGACACAGGGGCTGATGTCACCATTATATCAGAAACTGAATCCCTTAAATTCCCTCATTGGAAATACTGGCCACCGTCAATAAAAGGAGTTGGCGGAACATAAGGTACCAAGCTGGTCACATGTCCAGTATATTGGAAGGAATTGGATGGGAACCAGGGCACAGTTACCCCCATATTAGCGGACGTTCCCCGTAACTTGTGGGGTCGAGACATCCTAGAGGACATGGGCATGGTCCTTACCACGGATGACTAAGCTTTTTATGATGATATCATGCTCCACGATAACTTGGGACTATCATGGAAAGGACAACACCTTGCCCAACATCCCCAATCTTAACGGCCATTGCCCACACGGGATCAACTCCAATCTTGGCCCCCAAGATGATCCCCATCACCTGGCTCTCTAATGATGCCATTTGGGTGGTCCAGTGGCCTATAATAGAACCTAAATTATCTGCCCTCAAAAATTTGGTAGCTAAACAATTGAGGCTTGGCCACATCAAGCCCTCTCTCAGTAAACATAATACCCCAATATTTGTTATTAAAAAGAGATCGGGGAAATACGGACTCTTCCAAGATCTTAGAGCAGTCAATGCCCAGATGGAAAAGATGGGGTCACTACAAGTGGGCTTACCACACCCTACAGCTATTCCCCTATCCCATCATATCATAGTACTTGATATCCAAGATTGTTTCTTCCAAATCCCTCTAGCAGAACAAGACAGACCTCACTTTGCCTTCACAGTATGGGAGCCCAACTTTCAAAGAACAGCCAAGAGATACCAATGGAAGTTACTACCATAGGGTATGAAAAATAGCCCCACAGTCTGTCAATTATATGTTAATAAGGCCTTAACCAACATCCCCAAGGACCTAATTGTCATCCACTATATGGACGACATACTGGTAGCACACAAATCTCACAATACTTTACAGGCTGCAATACCCAGTCTGTTTGCTGATTTAGAATGTC
>NW_008358534.1:1871512-1876798 GCF_000622305.1 Nannospalax galili
GTCCCTGACTTGGAATTCCAGGCCTTGTTCGCCCTGCTGGAAAGCCATAATTCACCAACTTCAAGAATCCCTCTCACCCAGTCAGCTAAGGATCTTCTTAATAAGATAGATCATATACTCTGGTCTGCGTCACTCCAACATCATGACCCAGCAGAACCATTACTGGCCTTGATCCTCTGGACTAAAAATGGTGCCTTGGGGGTGCTATGGCAGTAAGTACCCCTGGTGTGGATCCACCTGGCTACCTCGGACTTAACTAGGCTTAGCTCTAAATACGATATTGCCTTCAAGTTAGCAATTAAGGCCCAACAAACAGCCAGACACATATTCGGAAAGGAACCTGACAAAATTATACTGTCCTTTCCTCTTAAGCATTTCCAAACATTATGGGCAGACTCTCTGGCTTTCCAACTAATGACATTCAAGTTCAGTGGGGAGTTGGATAACCATACACCCCTAGATAAGCAAGTGGCCAGCCTGGCCTGTTTGGAAATCACCACTCAGCCACATGCTTTCCCCTGCAAAAACCCCTACCTTTAGCCACGTTAGCCTTCTCAGATGCCAATAAGTCCTGTTATGGCATTGTCATTCAGTGCACAGGAAAGGATGACACCTATTATGTCCAAGCCAATCCCAGCTCTGTCCAGTTGGGGGAGCTCTTGGCCTTATTAAAAATCTTCCAAGTCTACCAGACTGAGCCACTCAGTATATTCTATGACAGCCAGTATGCGGTTCAGGCCCTCAGATGTCTTCCCTTCATTTTGGTAAAAGGCCACAAGGATCCCATCACTAGAACCTTGAGAGCTCTCCAGATCATATTAGATAACAGATAATGGCCCTGGCACATCTCCCACATAAGATCACACACCATGCTCCCCAGGATCTTGGCAAAGGAAAATGACAAAGTAGACAAACTTATTACATCCATAGAGATTCCCCTACTAGAACAAGCCAGAGCCTTACACCAACAATTTTACCGTTCTCCTTGCAGTCTGCACCGCCTTCTACCTGACCTACCCATCTCTCAATGCAAACATCTGAGCAGGTCTTGTGTTACATGTGCACCCCTTGCTCCCTTAGGCCCCCTCAATCAATATGGAGTTAATCCACATGGTCTCCTACCAAATGCCCTCTGGCAAATGGGTGTCACCCATTATAACTCCTTTGGTAATCTCAAGTATGTCCATGTCATTGTTGACACCTACTCCTCCTTTCTTTTCACCATCGCTGCTATTCCTCCTTTCTTTCTGCCATTGCTCAAATGGGTGAAAAGGCCTCACATGCCATTAAGGCAGTCAAATCAGCAATGTTGGTAATGGGAGTGCCATGGGCCCTAAAAACTGATAATGGGCCAGTTCACACCTCTCTACAATTCCAATCATGCCTGTCAACATGGAAAATTAGCCACTCCCTTGGCATTCCTTATAATCTGCAGGGACAAGCCATTATGGAGCAGGCAAATAGGACCCTCAAAGAAACATTACAAAAATTTGCTACCCCTGAGTCTAAAAGGGACCTGCACCTGGCTCTAACTGAAGCCCTATTCAGCATTAATTTCCTGTCCTTCGATGAGAATGGGTTGATCCCAGCTTACAAATACTGGGCTACCATACCTAAGCCTACACCCCTGCCACTAGTGAGATGGAAGGACCCCCCAACATGTCAATGGCAACCGCCCACCCCCTTGTTAACAAGATGGGGAGGCTATGCTTGTGTGTTTCCTCAGACAGAAACAAAAAACTCTATTTAACATTAATTTCCTGTCCTTTGATGAAAATGGGTTGAGCCCGGCCTACAAACACTGGGCTACCATACCTAGGCTTACACCCCTGCCACTAGTGAGATGGAAGGACCCCGTAACATGTCAATGGCAACCACCCACCCCCTTGTTAAGAAGAGGGTGAGGCTATGCTTGTGTGTGTTTCCTCAGAGAGAAACAAAGCCAGTATGGGCTCCAGTGAGAGATGTGACACCAGCAACCGACCAACAGGACCCCCAGGACCCAGAAACCTCACCACTATCTGGATAATTGGTTTGCTCTTCCCTGCCCCTGCCATGGCCCATGATTTCTGGGTCTTGGTCCCCTTCCAGCATATACTCTTGCCCTATCACTTCATTCCCCAGCTACCCCACCTTCTATTCAACTAATTCTACACTTGGCCTCCACACCATGGATCCAGTTACTTCCTGGGAATCACTCAATGGCTCCTGGCCTCTAAATAACTCTCTATGCTTCACTACTAGCAATGCATCCTCACGCATTGGGCTGTTCAACCTGACCATCCAAGATTACTCCAGCAATGCCTCATCGGGTTACGTGCTTAAACTCAAGGGCCTTTCCCCTACCTTCAACAACACAGATGTAGCTTCAGTCCTCACTGTACTGGGGGCAATCATGACAGGGGGGCAGAGGGGCCCCTATTTTGCCCTGTTATTCTATGCCCACCATTCCCCAACTTTCCACATACACGCTCCCTTGCAACCTTTTTCCTCACACTCCCCGTACCGTGGCAGAGATGCCTCCCTAAGCCCAACCATGCCATCCCTCCCTCCTGGCACTTCAGCTTCTTCCCGTCTGATCACCCCTAGGATTTTGGAGAAAGCTGGCCCCCACCTATCCCTGTGGCATTAAGATCTCCCATACCAACCTCAAGTCAGTACTCGGTAACTGGGACCTCTGTGGCCCACACACCTGCGTGGACATGAGGTCGTTACTGGCACAGCAGGGCCTTCAGCTTTCCAATGGCACTTACAGTAACACCAATCCCTCTACTTGCACCAAAAACAAAATCGTTACATCTATTGATCACATGACATTCTAGCCTCCTACCCCCATTTGCGTGTGGCCCCCATTTGCCTTATTACTAGCCAATGTTACCTCCGAACCTCAGGGACAACTCAATTGCTCTGATACCAACACCAACTGTGTACTGGCAGCCTGCTGGAACCATCATGCTCACATAATTCTCTTTACGCATGAAGCCATGGCCCTTTGGGTTCCAGTCACCAATGCAACCCACTTCCATGCTGTCACCCTTATAGAGCGGACAGCCTTGTCACAGGCCCCCCACTTAAAAGAGGATTTTGGGGTCACTGTCTCTCTCATCTCAGCCATCATCCTTGCGTTAGGTGCAGCTGCCACTGCTGTGGTGACTATCACCCAATCCTCCACTACTGTGGAGACACTCAATGAGGTCATGTCCAAAACCTCCTCTACCTTTCACACTCAGTCCCTTATCAATCAACATCTTCACCAGGCAATTAATGTGTTACAACAGATTGATCTCTTACGTGAAGAGCTGGTAATTACCAAAGACAGCTCTGCTAGCCTGTGACCCTCACTTTAAGTGGCTTTGTCTCACCCCCTATAACATACAAAATATTACTAAAGTGCGCCTACAACTTGCGCACTATATTCACATCCACTGGAATCGAAAGTTTCTTAATTACTCTATATTACTAACTAAACAAATTATTGCTCTAAATTATACCCATGGCCCCATGCTGGACATCAATTCAGGGTTCTTAGAAAACATCTGATCTAATCTAAAAACACTGTTTGACCCGTCTTGGATCATTACTTACCTACTCCTGACAGGCATAATTATTCTTCTCTTTCTACTTCTTAAATGTCTTGTTCTTCATTCCCGCAGTCAAAAAAAATTCAATCACTGAGTGTATCAGGCCCTCAGAGCAATACACGAAGATGATTTCAACCTGCCCTATGCAGCCTGACAGACTTAGCTCACACAGATGTACGAGGCCACCTACAGTTAACTCCCCACCTTGACTGATCCCCCAGGACAATAGTCCTTGGAAGGCTGGTAACCAATGATGGGTAAGATGCTTTCTGGGTGAATCAACCTAAGCCAGGACATGGACGCGTACGCCCACGCTCCAATGACAGGTAAGGTTCATGCCCGGATAAGACAACCTAAGACAGGCACAGTCCATAATCCTGGAGTCATCTCGAATTGGAGCTGCCTATAGGCTCTTGCTAG
This sequence comes from Nannospalax galili, assembly GCF_000622305.1. Lineage (NCBI taxonomy): Eukaryota > Metazoa > Chordata > Mammalia > Rodentia > Spalacidae > Nannospalax > Nannospalax galili. The sequence continues at coordinate 1,875,514 of NW_008358534.1, forward strand.
ACAGTCATTTTTAAAGAAAAAGGGTGGAAATGTAGCAGGAGGCCTCCAAAGATGGTGCAGACTCAGAGCCCTGGGATTCAGTGGGAGTTCACTTCACTTCCTGGCCCGTAAATAGCCCACGAAAAGGAACCCGCCAAAAAGAACTCGCACTTCTGTACCCTGCTTGTGAGCCTAGTGACCGCTGATGCAAACAGATTGCGCAGTGTGGACCAACCAGAAAACGATACACTGACTAAAGGGACTTGGGGGCAGAGAAAGGGAAATATAAGGCCTGCCATCTCCTGCATTAAATGAGCCTGCAGCACCTCGCCTAATGCTTGCTTCTACCCAACTCCCGGTGTCTGTGTGTTCACTCGGTGCCTCTTGCCCCGCCCAATCGGCAGGGCACCCAATCCAGGTCAGGGTCTTCACAGCTGGCCTGAGGAGGACCCACAACAATGTATGTGAGATGCATAGGCAGAAATTTGTACAAGACATATACCAATAGTTGTGTGCATGTGCATTCTGAAATGCATGTATACGTGGATTTATGGTGCATTTCTCTATGGTAGCTCTGAATCAGAAATAAGCTACATATTTATAGAGAAAGTATTGGACAAGTATTTAAGAATTCAAAAGAAAACGGTGTATACACTCATATGAGGACTTTCTTTGTCAGAATATAAGGCTTAGGAGGATGATATGCCATGTAGTATTGCTCTCTGACATTACTGTCCTATAAAACAAACCATTGACCCTTGGGGAAATGACTGGTTGTAGTACTATGAAAAAAGCATATAAGAAGTTACACTGGAGCACCTTATAATTTCTAAGGGAAAAGATGCATTCAAACAGAAGGAAAAAAAAAACCTAGGGCTGGAAAGATAGCTCAGTGGTTAAGAGTACAGACTGCTTTTCCATAGGATGCCAATTTGGTTTCCAGTATTCACATGGAGACTAACAACTAAGTGTCCATAACTCCAGTTCCAAGGTATCGAATACTGGCTTCTGGCCTGGCAGGCATTTCACACATGAGTGGATTTACATACATGCAGACAAAACACATACAATTAAAATAAAAATAAAGGAATAATTGATTATAATTTTAATCTTGCATGGGAGCACTGATATGCTGATCACAATGGAAAGCACTCTCAGTGGCCAAATATACAACAATATTGACAAAATAAATAAAATTATTCTATGATAAGACAGAGCATAAAACAAAAAACTACACTATATATCTTGAAGCCTCTGAGAGGAAACTGACACTGATTCTAACTACTCCATTGGGGTCAAAATACCT
>NW_008358534.1:1877641-1878336 GCF_000622305.1 Nannospalax galili
TATTAAGTATGATATCAAAATTTTCTACCTTATTTTTCATTATAAAAATGAAAATTAAATTTGTGATTCAAATAAAACATTACACTGTATTTTCTAAATGTTAAGATATTCTGTTCATAACTTACAGCAGGGACAAGCAATATTTTGGGGAGTCTCCTGAATCCTATTAGTAACTGCATCTTGGGGCTGGAGAGATGGCTCAGTGGTTAAGAGCACTAGCTGCTCTTGCAGAGGCCCCAGGTTTGATTCCCAGCACCCACATGGCAGCTAACAAACATCCATAACTCCAATTCCCAGGGAATTTGATGTCCTTTTCTGTTCTCTGAAGGCATTGTATGATGTGGGCGCACTTATACACACGCAGGCTATACACTCATACACAGAAAATTAAAAGTAATAAGTTAATTTAAAAATGCATCTACTGATGTGAGGATGTCTCTGTCAAGATGCTAGAGAAATTTGCTGTGTATTACATCAATGTTTTGGAAGGGTTTCCGTTAAACATTGATTTTTGTAATGTTTCATTTGTCTGGGATAAGAACTAATGGGACAACCCTCTGCCCTTGCTTTTTGTGTTCATTTTGACTTTCAATACTGTCTGGGACTCCTCCCTCTGTAATTAAAATCTGAACCTTCAGGAGGACCTGGAAGTACCTCAGCCTCACAAGATGAATATCCAGATCAATCACATTCAC
>NW_008358534.1:1878832-1882146 GCF_000622305.1 Nannospalax galili
TGTTTCTCAACTTTTCCTGCACACTCATTCAGCACTTTGGTTATTTCCCTTTGTTGTCCCTGTGTATTTCATCTATGCATGTTCAATACATATTTAATCACAGAAAAGATGGATAATCAAGTGAGTGAATGAATTAAATAGCAGAATTTCCAGTGTTCAGAATCAGTATGTGAAGTCTGAGCTCAACCTGGACCTTTAATCTTCATGTAAGAAAATCAACATGCTCCAAATGTGCTGTTCATTTCAGAATTCACATGGGCAACAACAGCCTATTGTCATTTTGCATGTTTTGTCCTTCGACCTAAGCATGTTCTCAAATATGAGGATGTTTTCAAAAGTGTAAAGGTGAGGTTCCCCAAATTGGCCCCACATATTTCTGTTAAAATAAGGAGGCGCTACCCTTGCTGACCATGTTTTCAGTCTATCCTGAAGATTGTTTATACCTTGGGTCAATTCCACACCCAAGATAGTATCTGGAAACAACTAAGGCCATCAATGACAATCATAGAGTAACTGCCTGGCAGCATGTGAAAATGTATAAATTAATGGCGATTAGTCTGAGTAGAGACATCATATAGTTAATATCCTCAGATCTGTCCCCCATGACACTTTATCTGAAGTATCATTGAGGAATTTAGTCCCAACACATTCGAACTTCAATTTCTCCATTTTAAAGTGAATACTCCCATTTGCTGATTATTGGATTTACTCACTTCTTCAACTGAATGTCTTGGGAGAGTCACCATACTTAAAGATTCCCAACTATGACCAAGGATGTGAAATATACATGCACTGGTGGGCATTAAGACAACTCTAGACCAAATTTACTCCGCAGAGTAATCAATAGCAGTGGCTCACCCAGAATGATGCAGAAAATGCAAATGTGTCCTTTCTCACAGGACCCAGGGGGTGACTGTAAAGCAGTGCGTGATTTCTGGAATGTCCCTGATATACTCCTCCTACCTGTCTGCTCAGACCACAATGAATCTGATTTCTTGTACTGAAAAGTCAAAGACTGACTAAACATAGTCATAAAGGGATCTTGTATCACTCCCACATTCCTTACTCAGATCTCACATATTCCGACCTCCTGGATCCCTTCTCTGTGCCTTACTGAGCTCTAAGTTCAGGGCTGAGTAGCAGCTTTGTTTCAACTCTATATTAGTTTTGATTTTTAAATTTATTTATTTATTTATTATTTCATGTGTATGTCTGTATTGCCTGCATGTAGGTAAGTGCACCCATGTCATGCAATGCCCGCGGAGCTCAGAGAAGGCTGTCGGATCCCCTGGGACTGGAGATACGGACAGTTGTTAGCTGCCATGTGGGTGCTTTTTGTTTTTTTACCAAAGGCTCACTCTAGAGCCTCCCAAAGCTTGTCACTACATTGAGGGGTCCTGTCTTCTTCCCCCACAGTGAATCCTGAACATTCTGAGAAAAATCTGTTTGTCGATCTTGACAAAGAATAATTCTCCATTGCTGTATCAGATTCTTGAATCATATCCACAGAACACACATTATTCCTGATATCTTTACATAAATGTAGACTCTGTAGGCAAAGATTAATTTTCTGATTGTGCTAGTGATAAAATGTCTCAAGGGTGTGAGAATTTCAGGAACAAGTTTCCATTATAGGTGATGACTGATGAGAGCTGCTACCTGCTTCCAAGCCAGCACCATCTTGGTACATCCTAGATAGGAACAATGGTATTTCACTGCGTGGGTGAAGAGATAGAACAGAGAGATCATCCTCTTCAAACACTATCCCTTTATAAGTGTACTAAACTTATGTATGAGGGTTGAACCTTCATGAGTGAATGATCTTCCAAGGGGTCATATCACTGTGTACCACTGCACTGAAGACTAAGTTTGAAGTTCAGCCATGAGTTATGTACATAACATAATCATTAAACAAAAAGAGAGGAAATTCTAAACGAGGGGTGTGAAAGTTACATTGGGGCAAGGGTAGATGGTTCTGGGCCATGGTAAAGGAAGAAAGACACGACCTTTAGAGACAGGTGCAGTGATGAAGTGGTCACCAAGTTAGATTCCTGTGCTGGACAGGAATGCACACTGGGAAATACTGGAGTTGGGTGCTATGGTGCAGGAAAGTGTTGTTGGGACAAGAATGAACTGACACCACCAGGAGGAGAGGAACAATGTGTTGCAGCCCTGGCATGTACCATCAGTGCAATCTTGGAGGGTAGCCCCCAATAACTATAAGTTGCTCTGTCATAAGCAGGCTAAAAAAACACAGCAGCACAATGATAATGCATTGAGGGTGAAACACCTGAACACTGCCCAAATATATTATTTAATGAATAAATGTTACTTTGAATATTTTTTGTATTAGTTTCTGTTTTTGTTTGTGTTTTGAGACAAGGTCTCCGTGGAGCCCCAGCTGGCCTGGAACATGCTATGTAGAGCAGACTGGCCTTGATCTTACAGAGATCATCCTGCCTCTGCCTCCTGAGTGCTGGGATTAAAAGTGTGTACCACCATGCTGGTATAAATATTAATTTGACTCCAGACCCTACCACCATCTCTCCTTAGTTTTGTTGTTACATAGAATATCTCAGGTGCTATAACTAACCTATGGAAAGAATATCAACTTAGAAAAAAATTTTCTTTTCAAATAAAAGTCATAATATTTTGGGGGGTAAGTCAGTCATCCCTAGCTGGTGAAACTCAAAACTCCTACCGTTATATCAAAGACCAACTCTTTCTTGCCTTCTTAGCTCTTCATTCGCTGGATATTCTTTTTGAATTAGCTTCACTGCTACTGATCTTTGACCTACTTTAATTTGATGAGATAGCAGACAAGATCATATACTTAAAAGCATTATACCAGAAAAGATTCTACCTCTGCCAGACCAGGGCTATAATGCTGCACTAGTATTTTTCAGGCAGCAACTCAAAGAATTCTTGCCAAACTTCCCAAGAAATCATTGCAGCCACTGTGGATAGACTATGTATTGCATGTACTGTGCCAACTGGGCCAGAACGGGATCCCAGGGCACCTTCCACATAGGTAGTAACTGGTGATTCCCCAACAGTTTAGTCCAAATCTCAAGTAAATACATCAGTATAGTTTTCTTTCTAGGTTCTTTTTCTCTCTCTCAAAAATCACTAAGAATATTGTTCCTGATATATTTCATGGCTTAATGTAGAATTCACACAAAGGAGAAGCAGTTTCCCAAAGTCCAATACACACTGGCCAAGGAATTTGCTATTGACTAATGACAACTGGATCCATTTTTCTTCTTTTCAATTGTTCATTATGTCTTAACACACATTTCTTCATATTCATGATA
>NW_008358534.1:1883635-1892590 GCF_000622305.1 Nannospalax galili
GTTTCTGTGATGGATTCCTTCATTCGATATTTGTAAATGAAAAGAAACACCAACTCAGTTATCTTTTCTCGTAGCAGAATTCGCAGCAAGGCTTCAATGTCTATTGGAGACTCTGGGGTGCCTGAACTCTCTTCTTCTTCCTGGAAGCTCATTTCTTCATGTATATCTCCCCACAAAGTAGGTGAGGTGGAGGAGTTCTGAGCACTCTGAACTATGCTTACCAAACTGGTAGCATGCCCCTCATTCTCTGCCAGGTTTTCCTGAAACAGTGAAAAGCGGGAAGATGAGGAAGAGGAAAGGGGAGAAGGAGGGGAGAAACTAGATAAAGAAACATTAGAAGAGAGAAAATATATGGAAGACGTGTCAGACTCTTGATCTTCATACTCTGATTCCTCTTTATTCTCTCCTCCATCTTCATTAACTTCTCCATCTTCGTACTTTTCATTTTCCTCTCCCCTGATTCTTTCCTTTTCCTCTTCTTCATTGTTATCGTCCTTTTCTTCCGTCTCTTCTTCCTCGTCTTCTTTCCCAGTGTTATCCTCCTTCTTTTCTTTCCCCTCTTTCCTCTCCGCCTCCCCCTCCTCCTCCTCTTTTTCTTCTTCATCTTCATCTTCATTTTCTTTGTCTTCTTCCAGTGTGTCTTTGTCAACCTTCATTTCTTCCTCCTCCTGCTTCTCCTCTTCCTGCTCCTCCTGCTCCTCCTCCTCCTCCTCTTCTTCCCTAGTGTGATCCTCCTTTTCTTCCCCAATATTATCTTCTTCTTCTTTCTCTTTTACCTCCTCCCACTCACTCTCTTCTTCCTCTTCACTTCCCTCATCCTCAGCTGTGGGAACTCGTGCAAACATCAACTCTTGTTCATTTGGGGTCTGGACGTCTCCCTCAAGGCTGAGGCGCAGGTACTTTCGATAGTGAGGCATTCTTATGTTTACTGGAGGCAGCAGACAGAAATGTAAATAGTAGTGTACGGAGAGATCCTCCAGGCCTTGGGAAAATAGAAACAAAGTGAGCAGCCTTGGATGAAAACATCAGATCTGAAGGTTCTAACAAAAGGCACTTACAGGTCTTCTGTAGGTAAAGTACAGGAGCTTCAGAGTTTTGCAGCCTTTTCACTTGGTTTGTCCTTTAGGAACCTGTGGAATCAAAATATAAAGACTTAGGGTTCATCCAAATGTAAAGCCTGACTCCAGGGCCCAAGCTAACCTATGTGGAACCAGGTGCCGTGAGGTCCCGGTGTTCTGCAGACACATATGGAGGGTGAACATCTCAACTGTGACTCCTTCAACTTTCTGATTCTCTTTTGATATGTGATCTGACATCATCTAACTGAACCCAAGATGACTACTCTAGTTCCTGGAAGGTCTCTTACAGGGTCTCATAGCTGACAGATGCAGCTGGATTCTGAGACTCTCCATAGTTCTGTTTTGGAAACTTCCCTTTCTGCTTATCTTTATCTTAGGAAGGGTTGGATTCTACCCATCAGGTAGACTGAGGCCAAACTCTCAGAGGAAGTCCCTGCATGCCTGAAACAATGAAAAGAAAGTGAAAGAACACCATCACCAACAATATCAGGACAATGGCTAATTTGGGTGACAAAAAGTGCTAGCTAAACTCTGCAGGGATCACAACTCCTCTAAGTGAGAGGTTCTTTCATTCTTCACCATGATAACTATGAGCATCCTCCCTCTGTTGAACTCAGTCTTCTCCCTTAGAACAAGCAGTCAGTTCTTTGAGCATAAGCATAGATCAGGGGAATGAGGTGCATTTGATTACCTACACAAGGCCTCCAAGAGCGAACACTATGGCAAGGTACTGGTGAATATGCCTTCAGTTCTGGAAAGGCAGAGGAGGCTTACACCCTTAGTTCTCACTCAGGGTCCTTACCTGAATTCCAGGCAGAGCTGAGGACTCTTTCCTCCGCTGATCTGATATTCTTCTTCCACAGAATGCTGTCTCTACAAAGCTCCTCACTTCCTGAGAACACAGATAACAGTGAGTCAAGCCATACCACAAGGACAACCCAACTGCCACAGAATTGGAGGAGGAGGGCAGTCCCAATTGCCTAGGCATTGCCCTTTTGAATGGCACAGGTAAGGTTATAACCATTACCTTTTCCAGAGTTCCATGTTTGGGCTCTGAAGTTAATGAGGCTTTTTTAAAGGTTGTTGGACTAGACTATAGGGAAGGAGTGCCAGGTTTGGGAAATAAGGGAAGAGAACCCCAGTAGAGGGCTGAGAGGACACTATGGGTTGATGAGGCACATTCTCATCCCCTGCAGATGTAGTGGGGTTGGAATTAGCTTTTGTTGGCCATGGTGGGCTACACAGAGTGAGGTAAGTTGCTTCAGTAATTTTAATTTGGGAGGCTTTGTGTGTGGGGGGAGGGGTGAACTGGAATTGGTAATGGAAGAGTGTCAGACTTGTGAAATACCAGAGGAATCTGTATCAGACTTCTCCCAGCCCTCCCTTATCAGGGCAGTACACTGAATATTTTCCAAGACAGGAAATCCTCCACAGACATTTTGGAGGAAAAATAAGATAAACCACCCTTGATCTCTGCATATGGAATTTTGTTCCAGGTGCCAGGGTCCTAGCGTGGCTGTCGAGGGAAGTAGGACTTACATTCTTATCACTATTTCTGTAGGGAAAGGGAAAGCCCCACTCCTCTTCCAAAGGGTTATCTCTTCATCCTTTCTAGTCTTATCCCAGGGCCCCCCTCCAGGGTCTTTCCCTGAATCTCCAAAAAGCAAGTGCATTAGTAAGCAGGAGTGGATCCTCACTATTTCTTCAGGAGAAAGAAAATCTAGTGAATTCTTCCCTCAAAGTAATGTTCCTCAAGCCCGAACCTCCTACATGTGATGGCTGGTGTCCAATCTCCTACTAAAAAAAGTAATTGAAAAAAAAAAAACAAAAACACCCTCATCTCTCTCAGTCTCTTAGCATAGAATAGGTAACATCAGGATTCTCATACTGTGCAACCTGCCTGGAGCCATGCAGGGTCAAGAGCTGAATAAGATACCAGAAGAGCTCTATTTATTCAGATGAAGGAAAGACTCTTTGTCCTCTCTCAGAATTTTCCCAACTTTCCCACAGATCCCCATCTTAATCTACCTCCAGGCAGATACCCCTGAAATGAAGACCCAAATCAATAACCTTCCTCCAAATTCTCGCCTCCCTCATACACTGAACATTTCACCAGTGACACAAAACAGTTTGAATTATTACATGACACAGAACTTACTTCAGAACTCCAAGCACACACATTGGGAGACCCTCCCAGTTTCTGTAGGGGAGGGGAAGGCCAGAACTTCTCAGTCAGGGTTTCTTTTCTAGGCTCAGATTCTTACACATGATGACCAGAGTCTTAGCCCCTCCCAAAAACCATCAGTTCCTTCAACTTGTAAGATAATACCCTAGAAACAATAGACTCCACACAGTGCCTAAAGAATTAGGGATGAATGCTCCTTAGGAAAATAGTCTAGCCACCCTACTTCTGTGCAGAAGGAGCAGACCTCAAAACCCTCCTCACATAGCTACCTTGATTGTTCCTAAGACTGGGACTGTTCCCTGCCAACCTGAGTCCAGGAGCTTCCCCCATAAGGCTCATTTCTGTTCAACGCTGAACAAGGAAAGCTGAGAAACAAAGAGCATGGGCCGAACTTGGCTTGGATCCTCCTAGAACTACTGCGTCAGTCTCAGAGATAACTGATCCCTCTTTGAGGGAAGAAAAAGCTCGCGTTAACTTTTATCATCCTTCCACTCGAGGCAGGATCCATTCCTCCAATAAACCTTATAAAGCTTTCTCCCCCATCTCCTGCCAACCAGGGAAGGAGTTGCATTCACCCTCATTATTTATGTTGGGGTCAAGGCTTCTCTAATTCTCTATCCCAGCCCTCCCAGCATTTTAAGGCTCTCTCTTATTCTTTTCCACCCTTGGATTTGTCCCATGCTAACCCCAGTTCTGCCCACTCACAAACTGTCCCTCAGCATCCCAAATGAAAACAAGAAACAACGTACTCCTCAACTTTCTGGAAAGTTCTTTGGATGAAAGCCAGGGAAGGTGAGGCCCAGAGCTCTGTATGTGTAGGGAAGCAGGAGATTTCCAGTCTCCCCACAATTTATTTCTCCCTCAAAGCCTTCTCCTCAGTATTTTCCCGTTTTGGAACTTGAACCCTGCCCACTCAAAAAAAGCCTTACTTACCTCACTTAAACTTCTGACACAGAGCTCCGGAAGCAAACACCAAGCCGTAATACAGCCTGGCTTTGTCTGCCGTAAAGTGTCGCTATTGTCTCAGGCTCCTCCCACTGGAGGCCGGAACTTTCTCTTCCTGATGACCCTAATTCAGGTTCATCCCATGAAAGTCAAGTTCGTAGACTCCTGATAATTCGCTTGTAGAAACAATGTTTAGGCTTGCAACCATGCCTAGAGATTCCCAAGGCAACTTATAAAAGACTGGTATCCTTTTATTCCTGTAAGCAAGGGAAAGCTCCTGTTCCTCAAGATCCTCCCACACAAGATTACAACTTTTCCTCGTAACCTGATCCAGGTCTGACCCCAGACCTTATTCCCCAGACTCTGGACTACCGGCTTACGGAAACAAAATTTAGAGCTGCAACATTGCCTAGAAATTCCAGGACAACCGACTGGTCAAGGAGGACTGGCACCTTACTGTTTCTGTAATGATCAGAAGGCTCCTATTCCTCCTTGAGGTCCCTAACACTTAGGACCAGGGCTTCTCCAAGGTGAATGGGGTTCCCTCCCTCCCCCAAACACCTCACTGCATTCAGCCTAGCCAACGCAAACTGGAAACAGAATATCCCCCACCTTTTCTGGATCCTTTCTGGAAGGAATACTAGGAAAGTAAGGCCCAAACTCCTGTGTGTAGAGGAATAGGAAATTCACAATCCCCACTCAGGATGAATGGAAACATTCATCCCTCAAATGCCTCTCCTCAGTATTTCCCGAGGACAGGCCTGCTTCCCTGCTTAGCTGAGTCTTGCCCACTCCCTAAAATTCTCAACTTCCCTGGATGCCCCACATGGAATTCAGGGAAATAAATTATTTCATCCAAGGTCTGATATGGAACCTTCAGGGGGAAACTGGCCCCAGGGCCACAGGTCTAGCGATTTTATTTATGGAGAAAAGAATAACTCCCAATCCTCTCTCAGAATCCTACCAAGCTTTCCCCATTGTTTTCTCCTTTATGACTACCAAGGTTAGGACATGTCTCATCCTACCCCAAGTCCGGTGCCTTCATTAAAATATTCAGCTTTCTAGAACTCATGACATGGATATCTGGGGCAAAAGAGATTCAAAATGTGATCTGGAATGTTACTCCCCAGGGACACCTGCTTACAGAAGCAGTATTGCCATTTCTCCAGAGGGAATGGGGGCTCCCAAATTTCTTTCAAGATATGTACCCTCAAGGCAGTGGCTCCTCCCCTCCTTAATGGAATCCACCTTCTTTCAAGAGCTTCATTTAACTCAGCCTCTTAAGAAGCTCACGCTGCCAAAAGCTTCCTAGGGATGACTGCTGAAAAGGTGGGACCAGCCCTCTACACCTGTGCAGGAAGGAAAGACACAATACTCTCTCAGCATCCATATAACATTATCTTCTCCCTCAGGGTTCTGCCCTTCAAGGTTTGAATATCTACATGTGATGACTGTAGTCTACTCCCTTGTCAGAAAGATTCATTTTCCTTAGCCTCTCAATATGGAACAGCGGAAGTCTCAGACTGCTAATCCTGACCAAAGCTTCCCAGGGATGACATCTCTTTAAGCCTGAACCCTATTTCTGTCAGAAAAAAAGAAGCCTTTCAAACACCAGTCTTCTGAGTACTCCCTCAAAGCCAGGAGCTCTGTCATAGTAACTTGGCTACTGATCCCTCAAATTTTATCACTCTTCTCATGCCGTATACATTTCACTAGGAGAGGAGAACTTTCCACTTTGATAAGATCTAAAGCCTACCTGGGTAGCTGCCTGTGTAAGCAACACTTAGAAAGACCCTGTTTCTGTGAAGGAAAGGAAAATTCACATCTACTACCTCCGTGTCCTCCCATTCAGGACTTAGATTACTTTCCTGTTCAAAATCCAGCAGCTGCTCCAAGAACCTTACCTCCCCCAGACACTGTAGATGAAATTCTGTTAACAGCACATTGCGCACAATGCTTAAAGCTGCCCTATGGTGAATGCTGAGGAAGGCAGTCCAACCACCTCAAATCTTCCTTAACTAGTCTCCAGTCTTCTTGCAAGATTTCTTCTTGCTAGTTCCCAAAGATAGTATTCCTCCCCTGCAATCTTAGGGCCAGCCTCCCCCAAAAGTGCCTCACCTCTCTCAGTCCCTATGTTTTGGTTTGAGTGAGAATGTCTCCCATAGGCTCCAAATGTTTGGACATTTGTCCCCAGTTGATAGCACTGTTTTGGGCAGTCTTAGAAGGTGTGTTGAAGGAAGCACATCCATGGGAGTGGGCTTTGAGATTTCTTAAGCCTTGAGGCTTTTTCTGCCTTGCTCTGCTTCCTGTGCCTGCTAGGTGATGTTAGTGTTTGGCTTCTGCTCCAGCCATGTCCTGTTCCCATACTCTCCTGACGTAATGGACGCTAACCCTCTGGAATCAAACCAAATGAACTCTTCCTTCTTTAAGTTCCCTTGGTCATGGTGTCTTAGCAGAGCAACAGAAAAGTAACTAAACTAATGCACTGAACTCTTGGAAACAGTCTTCAAACATTCATCCTTGACTGAAACCTTCTAGCCAGAGCAGCTAACTGCCAGGGCAAGCAGACTGGTTACTGCTCCTTATTTGTGTGAGGAGAGTAAAGCATACTTGTCTCTCTCGGGGCACTCATGCTCAAGGCTGAGACTTAGTCCTCTGGTGAACAGAGTGCATCCTCACCCTAGAAGCCTTCACCAACCTTAGCCTCTCTTTTGGAGGCTGGGAAATAATACACCCCCTCATTCTGCCTGGATCTTGCTAAGAATGACTACAGAAGAAGGCAGTGCCATGGGCCCTATGTCTCTGAGACAGCTGAAGGCAATCATCCTCCCTCAGTGCCTTTCCAGACCTCCACTCATGGCTCTCCCATGATTTGCTTGGGATAGGATTCCATTTAAGTCAAACACATCAAAATTTTAACCTACCTAATACTTACACATGGACCAAAAATAGATTGGCCAAGTACCCAAAACTTTAACTTACCTGAAGCTTTAGACATGGAGCAAAATAAAAATATATTGTTACCATGTCCAAATCCCCTTGGGTAAGTGTCTTATAAAGTAAGACTAAGTGCTCCATATTTCTATAGTGGAGCACAAGGCAACTACTCCTCTCTTAGAATCCTCATTGTCAAAGCTGGAACTCTTCTGCTGTGGTCTGGATTTCAGCACATGACCAAAAATCCTCAACTCTCTGAGACTACCAAGATGGAACTCAAGAAAAACCATATTGTTTATCCTGCCTAGAGTATCCCAGCAGTGACTATCAGGGTAGAAAGGATAAATTCTCATGCTTTTTGGAGGAAGGATGTCTCCCAGTCCTCACTTACTGTCCTTCAAGTCCCCCCTCACTTCAGTATTTCACTTCTTTGGGACCCTTTTCCTGTAGACTCAAGTCCAACCCACCCTGAAATCCTCAACTCCTATGTACACTGGATATCACACTACAGTCAACAAACAATTTGAGCTATGACCTAGACTAGAGCACCCTGAGGTAATTTCCTGGAAAAGGGAGACTTGGTCCTCACTACTTTTATGAGGAAAATGAATGCTCAATTACTAATTCATATTCTTGGCATCATGAGGAATGTGCATCACAAAATGAAACGCTCTACCAAAAAGTCCCACATCCCTTGTACTCCAGAAATGGAGCAGGGGAAAGTATTTAGAGCCATGACCTGGCCAAGAGCCCTTAGGTACAAGAACATGGCCAATTGGGACTGGTGTGCTATTCTTTCTGTAAATGAAGGGAATGCTCATATCCCTCACTCAAGTTCTACCTGCTCAGGACTCAGAATCCAGCTCCATCCTCAAAATTTTCAACCCCCTCAGCATAGCAAGAGGGAACCTATGAATCAGATTGTGTTCTGCATGCCCTGAGCCCAGCAGGGATGACTTCTTGGGAAGGCACAGCCAGCACAATTATATCTGGGGAGAAAAGAACACAGTGTTCACCTAGGCCTTCCTCAAGGTTTTCGCAATGTTACTGAGTAGGCAAAGAATTAGATATGAAGTAGCTGCAGAAAGCTGAAGAAGGATCTTTGTAGTTGTGTCTCCTGATAAAATGGTACTTTGTGGTAAAATAGTCTTGAAGCAGAATTTAGCATCTTCCCACTTTGTAAGATACAAAGTCACAAGGACATTTTTTTCCATACAGTTTGTTAGTCATGCACTAACAAAGGGCCTGTATCCTCAAAAGACCCTGATGCCATATCATTGTGCCTTTGAAACTTTCTTAACTCATGCCCTATTTTAGAGGGTTCTGGAGGAAGCACTCCCAAAGGGAGATCTTGTCCATCATTATTTAGAAGGGGAAAATGTTCACTGTACAGCATGCATATGATACATGCCTTACAAATATTCATAAAGTCTTTAAAAGACTCATAGCACAGAACCTGAAGGTTAGCTCCCACCCTTGAACAAGACTACTCCATTCCCTTTTTGGAGTGTTTGCTTTGTATAGCTTTGTAAAATAAAAAAATCTGCTTAAACTGTCTGTTTCTCTTGACTTACTAAATTATTTCCTTCCAGAAGACAAGAATCAAGAGCTATCATAACACCACAATATTTTCCAAGACTTGGAATCATCCTTTTATAAACCATCACCCTACCCTTTCCAAAGCCTCGCTTCCCATGGTGTCCAGACATGAAAACCTGGGAAACAAAACCACAAGAGTCATGATCCTGAATGCAGCCTCCTGCATGCAGCTTCTGTCTGTATGACTGATACTGGCATGTTACTGTAGGG
>NW_008358534.1:1892716-1894867 GCF_000622305.1 Nannospalax galili
TTCTCCATCAGGGTCTTGGTTCCTCGAGAACAGAACACCTTCCCTGCCAACCCAAGTCAAGCCTCATACCTAAAAATCTCATCTCCCTCCACCTTCCAACATGGAACTCAGGAAAATAAATGCTTTGATAAATTACCTGGCATAAAACCTCATAAGCCACTTCCCTGGGCAGGCAAGTCTGACCACCTTTTTACTTTTTGTGAGTGAGAGAATAAAGCCTTACCTTTTTTGGACTCCAAGAAAGGAACATAGGACGGCAGCCATTTAGGCAAGGTAAACTGCCTGAGCGTGTGGAACTGCCCGACCCTCACCTTCATTTCTGGAGGTTCTCCACATCCTATCTCAAAGATTTACTCTCAATATTTCTCTAGATCAAGACCACTTTTAAATAGACTAACATTTTCTAGACTGCCCACACAGAATCAGAAGGGGGATGAATTTTTAAAAACCTGGGTTGGACTCAATTCTAGTTCAGTTACCTCCACAAAAGACTCATGTCCCCCAGACTCTAGACACTATACTGAAGGAAGCTGTTTAAACATAAAAAATTTTGCCTGGAGTCCCCTAAAGAAACAACTTTAGCAGGTGCACTTAGAGCCACCCAGTTTATGTGAGGAATGGCCATGCTCTTACTCCTCTTTGTATCCTTCCCCTCAAGGTTGAGACTCCCATGATGGCTGAGGTATATCTACATATTACTTTCCTCAATCTCCCAAGATGAAGTCCTGGAAACAGTATCTTATTCTCTCTGTCTAGAGACTTTCTTGGATGACTGTTGTGTAGGGGAACTTCAACGAAGCCTCCCAAACCTTAGGGTCTTCTTTATGAAAATTTCACAGTTGAGATTCATCTCTTTGTTGTTAAAAATTCATCCAAGTCCCCAATAGTCTTACACCCCCCCATTGGAACTCCTAATATCATGGAAGCTGTTACTGGAAATGTAAGCTCAAGGGGTTAACTTTCTAGGCAGGTAATATTAGTGTACCCTATTTCAGGTGAGGGGTAAGGGCGTTGCCCAATCCTCACTCAAGGTCCTTCCCTTAATATTTTACAAGCCTGAGACTCCTTCACTGTTTACCAGAATCTAACCCTGTCCTAAACTCTCATGCCCTTCTGGCTCTAGACATTTAACTCTGGAAGCTTGTATCAGCCTTGGAGACTCCAGGTCTAATTCAATGTCCCAGGGAACCTGGTGTTCTCTACATTGATGAAGAGAGAGGTTACAAGTCAAACTTTGGAACTTTCCCCTTGCAATTGGCCAGGCATAGTTTGACACCCTCCCCTGGGGTGAAACCATAAGTCTCAGAATCTCCAAATGGAATTATGAAACAATATATTTGAAGATCTAGATCATGTGTAGATATGGCACCTGGGGCCCATGGAACTGCTGTTTCCCCCATCTGAAGGCAAAAGACCCCTTCTTTTGTTTCCGAACCTTATGCTTAGCTATTCCAAGACTCCACCGACACCAGAGCTGAATTTATCCTTATCAGATTAAACTCCACCTCCTTTAGATTCCCGAAATATAATTCAGTATTCACAACTGAGACCTCTGCCTTCTGCCTTCCAAGGATGAATGCTGAGGAAGAATGTTGCTGAGGAGTTCCCTCCTGTATGGAGTATAAAAGCTAAGTCCTAGCTTAGAGCTCTCACCTTGTTCAAAGCATTGTCTATAGGGACCTGAGCCCTCAGTCTCAGAACAACTCCCTCTAGATCCTAAGAGGGGCAAGTTGGGAGTGAAAGAGCAAGATATGATCCCTCCAATTCCCAGGGATTTCCACAGGTAACAACTAATTTAAAATGTGCCTGGCATTGTAGACATGCGGTCAGGCTTCGCTAGGATAGTCATAGCTATATTTAATATTGAAAGTCCTGGGCCAAATCCATGTGCTTTTCACTTCTTACAATCCATCTTATAATCCTGTGTGCCAAGGTCCTCACTGCCCTGAAGAGTTCAAGAAATGGTAGACTGGGTACTTATCTCTAATCGTTCAGGCTAGACATGCCCAAGCCATTAACATGAGCAGTTTTTTTTTTCTATGTCTCAGGTGTCTCTGAAGAGAGGTATACACATTTCTTCCTTCAGAATCTGGCCAGTGATATCTAACTGGTCCCTTGTACTTTCTTAATACTCAATATTGAGAGTCCTCA
>NW_008358534.1:1895612-1901797 GCF_000622305.1 Nannospalax galili
CTATCTTCCCTTATCTATGAAAGACTTTATTCTACTTTCATTCTGCTGTTAACATTGTATTAAAGTAAGATCTTGAAAAAGAAACAAACCAATCAAAGAAGCCCTCATGTAACAAAGTGCTTTCCAGAGTAGGTAATAAGGACCCTGTCTTCAAGCTGCTTCAATAAACTCACTTTTTCACTGTGCTGAAGTTTCTCACAGGACAACTGCTATCTGTGGTCTAAAGGCAGTATGTTGTATATTTGCAATGCAGCAGGATCAGAAATTTTAAAACTTTGCTCTTTTCCTAGTCACTCACAATTGCCTATAACTCCAGTTCCAGGTCATCTAACACCCTCTTCTGACCTCTGTGGGCACCAGACATGCATACAGTTCACATGCATGCATACATTCAGCAGTCATTCACACACACATAAAAGCAAAAAAAGTGACAGATTTGCCCTTCTGATGGAGGCTACTGTAGAGTTCCACAATTGGTCAGATATAGAGAATATACAACTGAGAGATACATAGTCCTAAGTGACACATGTACAGTGGAACTTCTACACCTAAGACTCATGGAACATAGTAGAAAATGGGATAGAGAGAAAACTAGTGCATCCCTCAACTCTCACCAGTGAAGCTTCCTTTCACACCAGAGTGAGGTACACACAGAAAGCCACAACTGGCTGAGTGTTACAGAATAAGAGACTTCAGAGTGTGTGTCCGTGGATAAGACTCCTGTATTAAACCTCATCCACTCACAGTTCAGGAACCATTTGGAAAAGGGGGAGGAAAGGCTGTAAGAACCAGAGTTTGTCCACAAACATAGGGAAGAAGAGGCTTTCGGGTCACTGGACGCTTGCACACGTGAACTTGTGGCAATGATGGTATCAAGCACAAGAACCATGCCAACTCAATCAGACAAGGGCCCTAGAGTGAAGCAAGGGAAATGGACAGCATGATGGCCCTAGTCTGATAACTATTGGAGAATGATTACTGCTAGATGAGGGAGAGTAGGCCTTACCAACGATCTCTGGATAGGCTGACTAGACTCCAGTGGATGAATATTCATGCAAGGACATCTGGGTGCATAAAAATGCTTGACTGGATAGAACTTAAGATGTATGGTGGAATACATGAGGTCAGTTGGGAGTTTAGGGGGAAACAGCAGAGGGAGGGGGTCTAAATTTTTTTAAGAGCTGTTTTATGAAATGTACAAAAGCTCAATAAAAAAATTTAAAAATAGAATAAAGGTCTCTGCTCCTACTGATCCTGCTATCTGTCCTGCATTGCTGGCAATGAACCACCACTCTCAACCTTAAAGTATGCCTCAGTTCTTTCACCGAAATGCAAATGCCAGTTCAACATAGTCCACGATATACACTAATTTTCTCTCATGTGATTTTGTGTGGATATCATAATATTATTTCTTTTTCATTCACTGTACTATAATTTCCCAAGTGTGACTTTTGGAAAGGGAGATGAATTTTGTATGGATTAAGCTTAATTATCATCTTGATGGCTGTAGGGAAGGCACTAAATCTGTAAATAAGATACGAGATCTTTATAGTATTATGTATGTTTGTGTAGTATAATACACAGTTCTGTTTATTTGGGACTTACAAGCAATATGTGTCTATTAAGAAACATTTAAGCTGTTCTTTGTGACACTAATATCTCATTTTGTGTTCACTATTGTAAGGTAAATTTTGGAATTTGTTTCTTCTGTAAATGAGGTATATCCTATAATGTGTTCTAAATAGTCATTGCGTTGTGTGAAAGACTATGATTTTGACATAGTGTTCTTTTACTACCTTTCTGATGTTTGTGATTCATTTCCGTATTGTATGCCCTGATTCCTTAGAAATGCCTTCAGAGGTGATTCTATTGTCACTGCTCTGATGTCATTGTTTGTGTATCCCAGGTTCCTGTGCTCAAAAGCTTACCCCTTGTCCATTAATTTAAAGATACATATTTAGCGTATAGTAAAATTTACATTTGTCTAGACACATGATACACATAGGTTTTTTTTCTCTAGCATCTGTGACCTCTACAGCCATGTGTACTTGACTATGTCTACAGTATCTCATATGAGTTCTCTGACCCTGAGCAAACTTTAATTCCAATTAGACAGCTGTTGATTACCCCCAAGATAAAAGTAGCACTACTGCACCAATAGAAATAGTTCGCTATGCCGGTCATTGTTTGATTATTAGGGTTAAAGCTGGGGTTGGAACATTGATTGTTTTTCTCCATTAGCATCTTGCATCGTATACTCGGATATTATGAGAGCTAGTCTTCAGGAAGAGGCTTTCATATCAGTTCCAGCTCCAACACTCCAAGTCCTGGGTTCAAAGTCTGTCCTTTCTTCAGCAACCTTCAAGTTCGTGGAGGGAAAAGAAGACTCCGAAAATAGCCTGTGTTATTTTGGGAGTGTCTTGACCTACACCAAGACACTCAAAATGAGGTTTCCCCTGTCTAGCATTATGTTTCTTGTTATATAGCCTTCAGTTATGCACATGAACTCATATACAAATATTACATGTATATTTTCATTATGCTTTTGAAATAATACATTTTCTTTTGAATTTCAGTACCACCCAAACGTTATTTATCTCTTCTCTCTCCCTATCTAATCCTCCCTCCTCCCTCCCCAGTTAATGTCCCCATTTTCCCATTTCCCCCTTGATAATACCTGTCTTCTATTATTGCCTCTTTCTTCAGCTCCTTCTTCTCCTTTATCACTATGGTTCCTTGTATAGCCCACCCCACCTCCTTGCCCAGTAAATACCCCCATTTTCCTTATTTCCCTCTTTATAACACTTGTCTTTTACTATCTCCCTCCCTCAAGCTTCTTCTTCAGCTCTATCCCCATGATTCCTTTTAATTTTCCTGGCTCCTGAGCTTACATATACATATGAGGATTTGGAGCTAAGATTCGCAAATGAGAGCACATATGTGGTTGTTTGAGTCTGTTACTTCACTCGGTGTAGCGATTTCTAGTCCCATCAATTTACTTGAATATTTCAGGATTTCATTTTTCTTTACTGCCGAGTTGATCTGCATTGTGTAAATGGACCACATATTCATTTTTCATTCATCGCTTGAGGGACTTTTAGGTTGTTATGTTTCATAACTATTTATGAAAAGAGCCCCAACAAGCATTTCTGCAGCAGGATAGATTCTTTGGGTATATTACAAGGATCGATACAACCAGATCATATGGTAGATTTATTTTTAGTTTTTAAGGAGTTCTCCACACTGTTTTCCATAGTGGTTATACCCGTTTGCCATCCCAGCAGCAGTGAATGAGGATTCCCCTTTCCTTGAATCCTCACCAGCATTTGTAATTTGTTCTTTTGGTATTAGCCATTCTGACTGGGGTTAGGTGAACTCTTAAAATACCTTTAATTTGCACATCCCTAATTATTAAGGATGTGCAACACAATTTAAAGTGTTTCTTAGCCATTGTTATTTCTTCTTTTAGAGCTCTCATTTCAGTTCCAGTTTAACTGGATCATTTGTTTAGTAGATTTTTTTTCAGTTCTTTGTATATTCTGGATGTTAATCGTCTGTCATATGTGTAGCTGGTGAAGATTTTCTCCCACACTCTGGTCTTCCTCTTCACTCAACTGGTTGTTTCCTTTGCTGTACAGAAGCTTTTAGTTTAATGAGGTCTCACTTGTGGATTGTTGGCTTTAATTCCTGAGCAGCTAATGTCCAATTTAGAAAGTGCATTCCTGCACCTTTATCTGCACCTATATACTGCCTATATTTTCTTCTAACAATTTCAACATTTAAGGTTTTCTCTCACTGTTCATTACAGAAGCTACTTTTTACAATAGATAGAAACTATTTCAGAGTACCACAACTGCTCAAATAGAGAAAATAGGTGTCTGTGAGATGCCCAGCTCTAAGTGACACATTTACAATGGAAGTTCTACACCTAAGGCATATGTACCATAGCAAAACATGGGGGGAGAGAGAATATTAATGCATTTCTCAACTCTCAGCAGCAAAGCTTCCCAATGTGATGGGGGGTGATTAACACAGAAAGCCATTACTGGCCAAAACGTAGAGAATAAGAGCCTGCAGAGTGTGTGTCCCTGGACAGGGCTCTTATTTTATTTTGTCTTTTTTTTTTTTTTTCAGAGCTGAGGACCGAACCCAGGGCCTTGTGCTTGCTAGGCAAGCACTCTACCACTGAGCTAAATCCCCAACCCCATTTTAAACCTCTGTCACTCAATGCTCAGAGACCATTGCGGAAGAAAGGGTGAAAAAATTCAAAGTGCCATGGGTGGTGGATGACCACAAGGAAATGGAGTTTTCCAGGTTCCTTGGAACTTGCTCCTATGAATATACAGCAATGGTAACATCATGCTCAAGATACTTGCAACCTTAAACCAGTCAAAAACCCAACATAGAAGTGTGGAAAAGGGTGATAAATTATTGGCAACAAAACACTGTCGAGTGTGATAGAGTTGGTATTCCTTAAGGGAGTGATGTCTGATATGCTGACCAGGCTCCAGTGGACTAATTCACACTGAGGGACATTTAGGGACAGAAACTTGACTCAATAAGCCTTAACTATATGCTAAGGCAGCATGAAATATGGTGGAGTGGCTGCAGAGAGTGCAGGAAAAGGGGAGTTATACATATTTTTAAGATATATTGTATGAAATACAAACAAATTAAATAAAAATATATAACATTAACAAAAGAAACTTAATCTTAAAATAGCTAGTTATTAGGTATTGAGATATGAGGATATCTATTGATAGTAAGAAATTAAGATTTCCCTCCAATCTTAGTTTCCTTCCACATTTACCGTGAACTAAAAGTTGATTTCTTTCAAATATGTTTTTTTCTGTAGTCACAGCTGAAAAAAAATCACTCAGGTTGGCACTGAAAAAAATAACTGACATGTATTTTCTTTAAATGATAATCTAGTATCTTACAATTACCATGTACCTGTATTTGTCTTGTCTCATTGGAAGTTGCAGAATGACATGAGACAGCTAGCAGTTTTCTGATTCTACAGGTGCTTAGAGTACGGGCATGTGCCACCAGGCCCAGTGCTGGAAACTTTATTTTCTGATCATCTTTTAGGAGAAACCTCACAATTTTCTAAGATAATGTCTGTTAACTGAAAATACGCAAGCTCATGGGAAAAAGTATACTTCCACAGAAGGCATATACATCTCAAAAACACAATAGAATATGCTTGAAATCACTTTTCAGTAGGTACTTGTGAAAGAAACCCATGTTGGATTTCACCACACACTAATTGGAATTGATAAGGTTCCAAAACCTAATAATACAAAATATAAGACCACAGAAGCAACAAAAGGGACTCTGTTTCATTGCAGATTGGAATAAAAAATGTGTATAACCACTATATAGATTAATATGATCCTATTCATTGCACAGTCTGTAAAAACTCAAAAGATGAATATAATGCCGTAAAGTTATGAGCACAGGAAAATCTGACGTAGAAAATTCCCCTGTTGAGGTTCCTTCTTCCCAGACATGTCAAGTAGACAATCCACACCCTTAGCCTGGGGTACTCATAGTCCAGAAATAGAGAGGAACTTAGTCTTTGACATTGGCTTCTGAAAGGGGGTGGAATCCTATAGACTTGCCTGCCCTGTTTTGAGTTTGTGAATCTCAGCAGTCTGAGTTACACATAAAGAATGTAATTGTTTATAACTTCCTGCTTTACTTTTTCAGGGAAGCAAGGACCTTGTTTTCAAGGTCCCAGGATCAATTCACAAAGAAAGTTGTCCCATGCGTGAACAGAAGAGATGATATGCACCATGGGAGGAATTGAATGGACTTCTCAGTGCATAGAAGAGTTGCCAGGACTTCCTTGACATTCCTATCTGCTCTGAGTGATATCATTAGAACAAATGTGATGTAAACTCATCCAATTTGGAAAATTAAGATTTGTGACATGTTAAAGGGTATGGCCTCAATCAGCAAAAGAAGGAATTTCTAGGCCCAACTTTGTTTCCAGAATATGGTCCTAACAGAGACGTGAGGGCAGTTTCTATTCCTAGCAGAATCAGGTTAGAGGATGAAGTTTGTTCTCAGCCCTGCAGGGCTGCTGGAAGGTCTTTTCATTCACACACTCACACACACACACACACACACACACACACACACACACATATACCACACACAGACACACACACAGACACACA
>NW_008358534.1:1902262-1906556 GCF_000622305.1 Nannospalax galili
ACATTAAAATAAAGCCAAATATCATATGTTTTCCTAGTTTACTTTCTGCTGCTGTGATAAACACCATGACCAAAGCAACTTAGGGAGGAAAAGGTTAATTCAGCTTACAGATTATAGGATATCATTGAGGGAAACCAAGGCAGGGACTCAAAAAATGTAGCTTGAAGAAGAAACCACAGAGAAACGCTGATTACTGGCTTGTTCTCAGGCTCAAGTTCACCTTTCTTATATATCCCAGGCCCACTTGTCTGCAGATGATGGAGCCCGCAGTTGTCTGGGGCCTCTTATGTCACTTACGATCAGCAGCTCCTGTGGCCTCCCAAACCATACATTCTTTAGGCTAAGAAAGGCGTATAATTATATTGAGGCCAGCCTGTTGCACATAATGTGCTTTAGGTCAGCCCGGGCTAAAGAATGTGACTGTTTCAAAAACAATGAAGAAGAAAACATTGTTTTCACATATTCCTCCCTCCTCCGAAAGTTTCTCTCATTATTTATTTCTTGAAACATAGTATTAGTGTTGCAACTTCAGGGCCAAGCTTGAGAATCTTCTATGAACTAATCTTCGCAGTGTATTATTTGTGTTATGATGGAGTTCAGTCTTTGTGTTATGAATTCTGAAGGTATAGACAAATATGTGATGCCATATATCTTTGCTTTTCAGAATTGTACAGTATAGTTTATTAAACTCCTTTGAGATGCTTTTATTCATGCTTCCCTTCTTCAACTTAAACTCCAGAAACGAAGCATCTTTGTGCTATAATGATAGATTTCCCTGTTTTCAGAATACTATGTGCTTGGAATAACAAAGCATGTAGGTCTTTTCACCATTTAAAACATTTTATTTCCAGTCTTTAAGATAGCAAAAATAGAGAAGTTAGTATTTATTCACCATGTTCTCTTTCAGATTCTGCAACAAGATTTTGATAATATTTTTTAAGACCATCTCAACTTAATTCATCAGCTCTTGTCCACCTGCCTCCTCCATCACGTGAGGGAATTCTTTCTAGACATTGGATGGAAGACTTTACTTCCTTATAAGCCTGGACAAGGCAGTATGAACATCACGAGCTTCAGCCATGTAGGGGATGAAAAATGAATTCACAGTCCTTTATTTTAAAACCAAGAAGAAGGAGGAATAGAGAAAAGGATAGCGTGTTTGTAATTGGCAGGTGTAAGACAAATATTACAAAAGTGTTTACTGTTGTTAGACTAATCATACCACTTTCTCTTCTTCTTCTTCTTCTTCTTCTTCTTCTTCTTCTTCTTCTTCTTCTTCTTCTTCTTCTTCTTCTTCTTCATATTGTCATGTAAAAATTCTGTGTTAACTATACCTTATTTCTCAAAAGCAATTCAAAATGGGGGCGTGGGCTCACTGCCATGTTGTTTCTCAAGTTGCAAATTCACTGGCCTGTCTACTTTCTTCATGATTCCCTTTAATTAAGGTTCCACTTAGAACAAATAAATACTTTCAGAAAACTTGTGTGATGCAAGAATCACATAGAAGTCAGGAGTCTTCCAATAAACCGAAAACAAACATACTGAGGAACGAATCAGGGAAACAATCCCGTTAATATTGGTTCAAAATAATCAGAACAAATCTAAGCAAGGAAGTGAAAGATCTCAATTGTGGAGCCTTTAAAACACTTCAGAAAGAAATTGTAGAAAATATTAAAATATGGAAAGCTCTCCCATGTGCATAGATTGAAAGAATCAGTAGTGTAAAAATGGTCATCCTACCAAAAGCAACCTACAGATTCAATAAAATCACCATGAAAATCCCCATGGTATTCTTTACAATGAGACAGAAAAAAAGTCATATAGAATCATAAAATTCCAATTAGCCAAAGCAATTGTGAGCAAACAGAAAATAATGCTGGTGCAACCAGAATACCTTATTTCAACTTATAATACAGAGCTGCAGTAATAAAATGAATATGGTACTGGCACAAAACAGACATATAGATCAATGGAACAGATAGATAGGTGCCCACTGAGATACAGCTCTCTAATATTTGACAAAGATGTCCAAAGTTCAGGGGAAGAAAAGAGCCTTTTAAACAAATAATGTTGGGAAAATTGGATATATACCTGTAAAAAACTGAAACTAGATCCTTATACCTTACCCTATACAAAAGTCAACAACGAAGTTGATCAAGGACCTTAAAGAAATATGAGAAATTCTGAACCTATTTGAGGAAAAATTAAAGAAAATATTTCAAGATATTGGCATAAGAGAGGACTTTCTAAATAGGATTCCAGTCTCCCAGGAAATATGGCCACCAAGGCATAAATGCGATTTCATGAAAATTAATATCTTCTGTACAGCAAAAGAAACAAATAATCAAGCAAAGAGAGAGCCCACAGAGTGGGAAAATATATATTTCAGCTATACTTCTAACAGATGAGTAATATCTAGAATATGCAAAGAACTAAAAACCCCGAGTAACAAGAATCAAACCAACCCATAAATGCACTAATGAAATAAACAGACAGTTCTCAAAAGGTGATGTATAAATGTCAGTAAGTATATTTAAAAAGTCAACCTTGCTTGCTAGCCGTCAGAGAAATACAAATCAAAACACTTTGAGATATGGTATTAATCCATTCAAAATGTCAGTTGCTAACAGATGACACACGTTGGAGTAACAATGACACATTGGAGAGGGTGCACATAAAAGGTCACCCTTACACACTGCTGTTGTGAATATAAAGTAATACCCATGAGGCAGTGACTCCCACCTCTCTCTCCCTGAAATCTTTAGTCACTTCTATTCTCCTTGTATGAATGCTCCATGCTCACTCCCTCCCATCCAACAGTTGGATATTTTTACACAAACTTTTCTGCTGTTGTTACTGTTTTCATTACTAATGGAATATGAAGACCAGAGCATATGCTTTCCCCTGAAAGCTAAAATACTTGAATTCACAAAGCGTAACTATCACTTGGAATGTATAATTAATTCATATTAACAGTGTCCATGTTATGGTAGTCAGTGTATATTTCTTAATCTAACCAATCATTCATTTCTGAAGATGTGCATGTTCAAAATCTACTATGCCCTTAGCAAAGACTGGTGTAAAACCCTTAACTGCCCTTTTAAATTATGCATTAAAATGAAGAGTGAGACACATATACAGTCAATCAAATGTTTTTCAGAGCTTGGTGTTATTATGAGACCTAAAACTAAGGAAAGAGTGGCAGAGCTGGGCCTTTCTGCAATGGTGACATTTGAGTAGAAACTTAAGTGTAGTAGAGGAAATAGTCTTGTATATTGGAGGAATATCATTCAATGCAGAGAGCAGGAAGCATAAATCATTAAGGTAGAAAGATCTTAATATACTTAAAGAGCTATGGGGAGTGTCTGAGACTACATCAGGCGGGAGTTGGTGGGAGCCCGGTGTTCAAGAAGTCAGTTATTCAGAACATGAATGGAGTGTCAGTAGGAAGCGTTCAGATTATATTCTAAGGATGAAAGAAGCTATTAGAAACCTTGAGAAGGAAAATGCACTAGAGAAAGTTATGTTACAAAAGATAGTAAGTACCAAAATTGGGATTGACAACTTTCTTAAGAATTTCTGTAGGATTCACTTTAGATCTTGAATCACATTCAAGAGTTTCTAATAATCCATCTGTGCTTTGAAGGTGAGTTGAATTTTATTTGTATACAAGCTTAATCAAATGGCCAGGTGTTGAATATCTGTTGGTCAATGTGACAGTTTATGTTTACAATAGAAAAAGTCATAGGTATCGGAACTAGAAGGAAACACATCAGTGGACTTTCCTCATTCCAGAGAAATGCCTTAAATAATGTGAATGTCGAGAGGTGGGTTCAGCAGCAGGAGCTCTGCTTATGAAACGTGCTAATGAAATGCACAATCTATGAAGTGAAATGTCGAAAATGATACATATCTTTATCGTCAGTAACTTGTAATTGAAATTCTTCATTTCTTCCCATG
The DNA here is from genome assembly GCF_000622305.1 of Nannospalax galili. NCBI lineage: Eukaryota > Metazoa > Chordata > Mammalia > Rodentia > Spalacidae > Nannospalax > Nannospalax galili. The sequence continues at coordinate 1,906,223 of NW_008358534.1, forward strand.
ACAAACTCTGGTCACAAAAAAGGAACCCTTATTCACTAGTGGTTGGAATGTAAAGTGGTACAGCTACTGTGTAAATAATATGCGGGTTCTTCCATCTTTACAGTTCCAAAGAATACATGCAAAGAAATCAAAATCAGCATAAAACAGAGATACTTGCACACTCACTGTTACTGTATCATTAACAAGAGTGAAGTTAGAGAATCAGAATAGGTGTCCATCAACAAGAAAATGAATGAAGACTACGTGACATACATTCAGAATGAAAATTTTATTTGACAGTAAAGTAGAATTCAGTTATCCCGCTTGTGAGAAAATCAGTGGAAGTGAGGTCATT
>NW_008358534.1:1906730-1908478 GCF_000622305.1 Nannospalax galili
GTATATTAAATTTAGGTGAAAATATCAGAATGAAACTAAAGGGAAATGATACCTGATACAGCTCTGAATCTGCAAAAGGAATGAATGGAGCAAGAAATTACAATTACATGAGTAGATATAAAAGTCACTTTGCACATTTTGTAAACGTTAGAGAATTAACAGAATAAAGCAAAAAGAAATGACAGTATAACCAAGTACACAGCTTATGGTGAAGTGAAATGTATACCAGCAATGGACTGCAGGTTGAGAAGGGAGAGAAGGAATGGGGGGCCTGGCAATCTTCAGTTCTACTGGATAGGAGATGAGAGGACCTAGGTTCTGGGTATTGATGTATGCAGTGATCACTTTAAATCAAGGATGCCATGGGCAGAGTTATAGAAATGAGCTAGCACTGCAGCTGTGACACTGAAAACGCATACTATACCACTTACTCTCCTGCATATGAATCACAAATGCACAGAGGTTTATACACCTGTATATGTGTATATATACAGTTTGTATGTACATTGTATATAAGGTATGTAGGAAGATCTATTCTTATATGTATGTATATATGTGTTTGCTTTCAGCACACTTTTCCTTTATGCATAAGCTTCAAAACATACAATAAAACTCTGTAGTGGATTATTGGACAGATAGATGCATTTGCATTTAAGTTTTTCCCTGGTTTTGCTGAATTTTGTGTCATTTTTATTATCATGTTTACAGGAGTGGGGAGGCATTCTATAGCATGTGTTCCACTTTCTGCACTTATTGATGCAGGTTGACATTGTTTCTAGCCAAAATGCCTCCCCTAATAGTCCAACCCTGGATTGGATCCTTCAGTAAATGGACCGCTCAACTTCACCAACACCATGCCCCACACAAACCTTCCAACCTATGCTTCTTCATCTTTACTCCTAACTCAAATCACAAGACAAACTTCCCTGTTCCTCCTTAAGCTTGGCTGTGAGGAACATATTGTGCCTTATCAGCAGCCTTTAGAGTTGAGAATACTTATACACTCCTCTACCATTTTATAAAGCTTCTCACAAATTTTCCTGAAAATTTCTCCTCCCAATATTAACTTACATACTAACTGAGTTAAATACCTCATCACTTTCCTCTGCGTTGCTTACTTAGTACTCTCATTGTATCATATATGCCACAAAAAAAATCTAGAGAAAAAAATGAATGAAAGTGTGAACAAATGCATTCAAACGGTGGAAAATCACATTCAGGAATTTGAAACATAGAACCGGCACTTTGCCTAGACCATATCTACATGAATTGAAGAAATCTAATATATTGCAATTGCTCATGTGATTTCAGAATTCCCATGGGAAAATACCATGGATAATATTAGCTTTGACAACTTGTCCTCAGTTAAAAGCACTATCATCTTCAGTGTGGAAATACTCTCAATACCATGCATCATGCTTTCATTTTTTTATAATTCTTTAAGAGTCCAGGTGTATAACTAAAGGCTACATAACAAGAAACAATGACAGACAGGAGCTACCCTCCTTTGAGTTGTTGGCCAGCATGGCGCAAGAGACTCCCAGATAGTAACCCAGCATAGAAGTGGGAAAATGAACAGCAGACCCCGATCTTATCTAAAGGAATATTGGCAACTGATTGCTGCTAGACGAGGAAGAGCTGATCTTACTAAAACAACGATCTCTAGATAGGCTGACTAGATTCAGTGGATGGACAAGCACTGGGGAATGTCTGGGGACGCAGACAACACAGTGGACAGCAACAGGGAT
>NW_008358534.1:1908713-1910335 GCF_000622305.1 Nannospalax galili
ATAAAGCAAAAAGAAATGACAATATAACCAAGTACACAGCTTATGGTGAAGTGAAATGTATACCAGCAATGGACTGCAGGTTGAGAAGGGAGAGAAGGAATTGCATAATCAATTTTGGTGTGCCTGGCAATCTTCAGTTCTACTGGATAGGAGATGAGAGGACCTGGGTTCTGGGTATTGATGTATGCAGTGACCACTTTAAATCAAGGATGCCATGGGCAGAGTTATAGAAATGAGCTAGCACTGCAGCTGTGACACTGAAAACTCATACTATACCACTTACTCTCTTGCATATGAATCACAAATGAACAGACGTTTATACACCTGTATATGTGTATATATGCAGTTTGTATGTACATTGTATATAAGGTATGTAGGAAGATCTATTCATATATGTGTGTATATACATGTTTGCTTTCAGCACACTTTTCCTTTATGCATAAGATTCAAAACATACAATAAAACTCTGTAGTGGATTATTGGACGGATAAGTGCATTTGCATTTAAGTTCTTCCCTGGTTTTATTGAATTTTGTGTCATTTTTATTATCATGTTTACAGGAGTGGGGAGGCATTCTATAGCATGTGTTCCACTTTCTGCACTTATTGATGCAGGTTGACATTGTTTCTAGCCAAAATGCCTCCCCTAATAGTCCAACCCTGGATTGGATCCTTCAGTAAATGGACCGCTCAACTTCACCAACACCATGCCCCACACAAACCTTCCAACCTATGCTTCTTCATCTTTACTCCTAACTCAAATCACAAGACAAACTTCCCTGTTCCTCCTTAAGCTTGGCTGTGAGGAACATATTGTGCCTTATCAGCAGCCTTTAGAGTTGAGAATACTTATACACTCCTCTACCATTTTATAAAGCTTCTCACAAATTTTCCTGAAAATTTCTCCTCCCAATATTAACTTACATACTAACTGAGTTAAATACCTCATCACTTTCCTCTGCGTTGCTTACTTAGTACTCTCATTGTATCATATATGCCACAAAAAAAATCTAGAGAAAAAAATGAATGAAAGTGTGAACAAATGCATTCAAACGGTGGAAAATCACATTCAGGAATTTGAAACATAGAACCGGCACTTTGCCTAGACCATATCTACATGAATTGAAGAAATCTAATATATTGCAATTGCTCATGTGATTTCAGAATTCCCATGGGAAAATACCATGGATAATATTAGCTTTGACAACTTGTCCTCAGTTAAAAGCACTATCATCTTCAGTGTGGAAATACTCTCAATACCATGCATCATGCTTTCATTTTTTTATAATTCTTTAAGAGTCCAGGTGTATAACTAAAGGCTACATAACAAGAAACAATGACAGACAGGAGATACCCTGCTTTGAGTTGTTGGCCAGCATAGCACAAGAGACTCCCAGACAGTAACCCAGCATAGAAGTGGGAAAATAAACAGCAGACCCAGTCTTATCTAAAGGAATATTGGCAACTGATTGCTGCTAGACGAGGAAGAGCTGATCTTACTAAAACAACGATCTCTAGATAGGCTGACTAGATTCAGCGGATGGACAAGCACTGGGAAATGTCTGGGGACGCTGACAACACAGTGGACAGCAACAGGGATGACAGAGTATATGGGTTCCAGTG
>NW_008358534.1:1910961-1928082 GCF_000622305.1 Nannospalax galili
TATGTAAGTGCTCCCATGCTGTGCTGTGTCCACAGCGGTCAGAAGAGGGTGTTGGATCCCTGGAACTGTGGTTGTTAGCCACCGTGTGGGTACTGGGAATGGAATCCAGGTCCTCAGGGAGAGCAGCCAGTGCTCTTAGCCACTCAGTCATCTCTCCAGGCCCCATCATGCTTATATTTTGAATCCCATACTTCCCATTAGTTTCATAAAAGAGTATTCCATATTATCTCCCTGTGAATTTTGCATCTTTGGACCATCCTCGATCCTAAAATGAAACTAGGCAATGTAGGCTAACAGTGACAGCATTAGAAATCCCATACTTGTGGGTACCAATAACTTCATATTCAAGGGAAACAGCTACTTCGGTGATACCACATGAATAACTTTTTTTTCATAAATTTCCATCACTACCTTTTATCTTCGGTGTCACTGTAATAGCATATTCCAGGCATTCTCAATCCAATTAACCACTCTTGACCTCACACCCTTTCCATTGCTGCATTTCTGCCTGCCTCAGTTGAAGTCATTTGACATTCAACCTATTCACTCACATAATCTGAATCTCTATAAAGGAATTACACCAGCTATGGGAAACAAAAACTCTCTTAGTAGGCATCAAGGAAGCTCAAGCCTTAGTAAACAGGCAAGGGTACACTGAGCCACCAGAGAGGTCAAGTGAGTTGGCTCAACCAGAATGATGCTGGGGACATAGTTGTGCCCCTTGCGACTGGAACAACATTGGTTCACTGGCCCAAATCGTTTGCAGACCTACTTGCTCACACCATACTGAAATTTCTCACTTGTATTAATGACTCAAAGATTCTTCACAGAGTTCTTTACTACTGCTCTCCTTAACTAAATTCCCCAAATGGTTTCTGTCTGGATCCTTCTCTACCATATATTAAATTCTGTATTCAGTACAGAGTGACAGCTCTCTGAATTGAAACTGCATTCATTTTAGTAGCAGCTTTGGAAATTTACTTTAGTCCCTTCCAAACTCACTCACCAAATGATGATGTCCTGACTGTGTCATGTTCCTTAACTCCTAAACATTTTTTCCAAATAATTGATTTTTCTAGCAAAGTGAAAGGTATCTATTGATATTTTAGTATCTTAAATCCTTCCCATTCAATTTCCATTTTTCTGGACTGTCTATGGTGATGGTAATTTATCTTTTGCTTAAACTAATGAGAAAATTAATTTGGTGGCAGAGTGGTCCAAAATTAAGGACCAGGTGAGACTGATGTGTCCCGATGGCTGCTGTTTCCAAACCTGAACCGTGTACAGTCATTCTATATGGAGGTGGAATGGTGTTTCCTAGCATGACAGAAGGTACAAAAGATCAGTCAGTATTCCCTCAAGCTCCACCCCCTTTATAAGAGTGTTAATCTCATCCATGAGTGAGCCCTCACGACTACATCGCCTTCTGAGGTCACTCTTCTTGACATTCTTGCACAGGTTCACTGTGAAGTAATTCTTGACCATTTCGCCATATTGATCTGATGAAGAGGGTAGATTCCCATGTTTCATAGGAGGCCAAAACAGGGGACACGAGAAAGAGGAAGTTATGATGCTGGAAAATGAAGTGATAGGAATGAACTGCCAACCCCTGAGCACAGCCAGCTGTGAAATTCCCTAGGGGAGTGTATAAGCACCTGAAGACAAATCTCACATTGTGTTCTATTTTCATTTCTCTGTCCGTCTCTTTTCGTTATTTGGACACAGTGTTCTTTATTTGTCAGCTCAGACATTTTAGAACAGTGAGAAATGAATTAAGCAAGTGAGGGCTTGCCGTAGGCTGAGTGTAGTTGGAACAATGTGTACTCTAGGTAAGCTCTTGCTGAACCCTGGCACGTAGCAGCTATGTGACCTTAGGGTAATTCTCAAGCACTAGGAGCCTTAGATTGATCATCCAAGAAGCAGGTTTGAGAAATGTGGCACCACAGTGAGAACGCATTTGACTGTGTGCAAAGTACCTGGCATATTGCCTCAATACGTTGCCGTCCTCTCCCCTATCCTTTTGTTGTCTATAGTATCTCAGAAAAGCCATAATATTCTCCCTCCTCAAGGATGTATTATCTTGGAGTTGAGACTGACCTTCTAAGTTAAAATAACTCAAGGCTCCTGGAATTACGTGGAGGATCAACTCCTTTCTTCCATCTCAGCTGCACATTTTCTGGATATATTTTTACATTGAATCGACTACCACCAGATCCTTAATCTGGCTTTGATATGGACAGATAGTAATCAAAATACAATATAAAAGAGAGGTCCCTGTGTCTCCCCGGCCAGGGGAAAGAATGACAGTCTGGTGCTCAGCAACCGAAACATTCCCACACTTCTTCCCAGGATATTCTTGCAGCTGCTATAGATAGAACAATTAGGGCATGCACTGAGTCCAACTGGGTGAGGAGAGCACAGTAAGGCACTTGCACATAGGCAGCAGCTTGGAATTCCTTCTCAAGTATCCAAAATTCCAAGGGAACTGCTCAGAGGAATGTTACTCAAGGTTATTCTCTCTTCTATAACAATCATTGAAAGTATAGGTGATAAAACCTTTTAGGCTCAATGCAAAATCACTGCGAAGGAGTACAGTTTCCTAAAACTCCAACCAATTTGCACTAGTTCAGAGTTTTTTACTTTTGCAGGTAACAACCAGACTCCTGCTTCCCGTTTTTGTCCTCAAGACAGAGACGGGGACTTTCGAAGGTGATGCATGATGACTCTTCTTAGTGGCAGCAGGTAGAAATATGAGTGGGTGTGTGGGTTGTGATCTCCCACAGCCCCGGGAGAGAGAGAAAGAGTAAGTGGTCTCAGCTAAATCTCTCAACCCTGGTGGCTCTGAAGAAACCTAAAACAGTTCTCCTTGGTAGGTGATATTCCAGTGTCTCACTGCTCTGCTTTTTTTGTTAGTTGGACTATGTTGTACAAAACCTATACAAAAATGTGAGAAAGGTTCTCAGTGTACTGATAACTTGCAAGGTCTAGGCCTCAGGCTGTTTGGTGAGTTTTATGTTCTGGGGGTTCCTGCCCTTGGTGCTCATCCAGCATGTGTACCACGCCTTGACACCTGAAACTCACATGCCCTCTGTATCTTATCTGGGAGCATCTGACTGACACCAGTCCGTTAACTGCAAATCTTGGCAAGTCCCTAAGACTGACCAAGGGCTTCTCAGGTTAAAGACTGTCATCAGAGCTCTGGGCTTCTCAGAGATGACAGTTTGGTGGGGCCAAACTCTGAGACCCTCACAGTTCAGTGTGGACAACCCTTTTCATGCTCATCTTTGCCCTAGTAAGATCCGGACTCAAACTATCTCATGGACTGAAGCCAAACTGTCCAGATAAGACCTCACATTCCTGAAACAAACAAAACAAAGAAGTGATAAAGCACCAACTTTAATCACATATTGTCAGGGACTTACTACTGGGTAACATAAAGCTCTGGCACAACATTGTTTGAAATACAACCCTCTTAGGTAAGAGGTACCCTCATTCCTCACACTGATGCCTATCATATTTTGGACTTGTCCTTCTATTGGCTTTGGTCTGCCCCCTCACTTCTTTGAGTGGGGAAGCTGATAGCAGAGACTGAGTCCCATCTGGTCTGCAGTAGAGAGCTTCTCATTCCTTATTTGTGATATTATTCATCTTTCGTCTTTATAAAGCTTTTGCCATGGCACTAACCAGATATTGTCTCATCAGACAAAAAAAAATCAACCTTCTGAGTCAGTTCCCACAACCTTTGGAGAAAGTGAGCATGAACCATATCTTGCCTCCCCAACCTGGGTCTTCTCAGAATAGAAGACAATCTCTGTTGATGTATCCTCTAATTTCTGAAGTGATATGTTCTTTGCTATTTAACTGGGCCTATGACTCCTCCATCTACTGTGTTAGTGTTATGGCTTCAAGCCAAATATCCTTTTAAAAATTATCTATTTTTATTTTACGTATATGAGTGTTTTGCCTATGTAAATTTAAGTGCACCACATGTGTGCAGTGTCACAAGTCTCCCTCAAAGTACTCTCCTCAATATTTCTCAGTTTGGGGAATCCTCCTCCACCACCTGGAAACTATAGAACTAGGGGGAAAACAACGGTTAGTGCCTTCACTAGAACCTCCCAGAGCAACTGATTGTGGAGAAAAGGATTCACACCATAATCTATTAGTCCATGGGAGAGAACAATAGCACAGTTTTTACTCTGGGTCCTCTCCTTCAATTATGGACTGCAATCCACATGTGCAGATCATTCCAGTTCTTTCTGAAACATTCTCACCTCCCTCTATCTTCCAGGATGGAACCCTTAAACTTGCCTACCACTCAGTCTGCCTGGAGTCTATCAGAGATAGCTGTTGCAGACAGTGCAGTCATTCCCACCCTATGTCTGCATAACAAGGGAGAAAGAAAGCCTCACAACCCTCCATTATAGTCCTCAAATTTCGGCCTCCAGTATGTCCCATGGATATTTCCCCAAGCCCAGAATTTTCCTCTGCTCACCCAAGTGTAGCCAAATCCCCAAAAGACTCAGCTCATTCCCACAAAGGATGTGGAATTTTAGGAAACAGTTTTACCTAGAATTTGGAATGAACCATCCTGAGACAGCTGCCTACTGTCTTGCCATGTGAGACTATAGGCCTTAGATAAAAGATTAAGCTCCTTATATCCCTTTACAGTCCTCATGTTCAAGGCTGTAATACCTTCTTGTGATGGAGGTCAGGTCCTTCCCAGAATCTCAACTCCTTCAGAGAACCAGAATGGAATTCTGGAAACTGCACACTGCTCAGCCTGTTTGGTGAAACATAGGGAGATCCCCCTTAATATCTTTAAGGGAGGAGAAGACTCCCAATCCTCCCTCTGTATTCTCTCAGTACCTCCACAGGGCTCTGATATCAAATTTCCCCACGTTAGGTCTGATGGCAAGTTAACCTGAGTTCAGACCCCTTACAAAATGCCTTACATCCTTTGGACCATAGAAGTGGATCTAGGCAGAACAAACAAACAACTAAACAGATTGCTCCTATAGTATCCCGCCTTGAGCCTTTTTATTTTGGAGAAGTTTGAGTGATTCCCCATTGTTTCTATGGGGAAGGATTCTCATCCCAACTCAGGGTCCTTCCACTTAAGAATAGATTTCCTTCCTCTGATCCTGTGAGCCAGACCCCTTACAAATGCTTCACTTGCCACAGTTTACCAACCTGCAACTGTAAGAAACAAATTGTTTGGGCCACATTCTAGAATTGAGACTCCTAGGGAAAATCCCTGGGAAAAGGGGTGGACATATACTCATTTTTGTGAATGAAAAAGCATTCAAGAAAACCCTCCTGTTCATAACAGCTTCAAAAATATATATTTACAAATAAACCTCATGGCAGACATTAAAAATCTCTACAATGAAAATTTCAGATCTCTAGAGAAAGATAGAGGAAGACACTAGGCAATGGAAAGACCCGTCATGCTCATGGATTGATAGAATCAATAATGTAAAAATGACCATCTTACCAAAAGCAATTTATAGATTCAATGTAATGCCAATAAAAATACTCATGACATTCTTCAAAGAGATTGAAAAAAAATCATCCTAAAATTGATATGGAATCACAAAAGAACCAGGATAGCTGAAGCAATCTTGGGCAAAAAGGATCCATATAATTTATGGCTGGGCATTTCTGTTCATGAAAGGATTCTGGTCCACTGCCCTGAGACCTGAAATACCTCAGCTTCCCAAGATGGAGAACCGCAAATCCCACATTGCTCAGCCTGTCTACAGCCTCCTAAGGATGCCTGCTGTGATTGAAATTCTCCCCTGCTCACCTGCAAGCAGCCCCCTTCTGAAAAATTACACCTCCTTCAGTCACACAAGATAAAACACAGGACATATACTTCTTGGAAAAAGCTAAAATACTTGAATTAAAAAAGAATACACAAACTTTAACTATAACTCAAAATGTATAACTGCTAACCTCAGTAGAAGAAATTCATATTAATAGTGTTCCTGTTATAATGATCACTTGTATGATCTATCAGTAGACACTTGATTTTGAAGAAGTACATGTTCAAAATCCTACTACATGCTTCGCAAAGAGCCTTGAAAAGCCCCTGTCTAGCCTTTAAACTATGTATCTCAACGGAGAGTTGTGCAACCCATCAACTAGATGATTTTCAGTGTTTTGTAGGATGAAATCCTAGGTGAAGGAGATAGTAACGTGGTTGGGCTACTTTCAGCAAGGATGTCAAGGTAGGCTTTTCTGAGTGGGTGATGTTAAAGCAGAAATTTGAATAGAATGGAGGAAAGAGTTTTGTGGAATGGAGGGAGATTGGTTCAGGCAGAGAACAATAAGCACAAAGCCCTGAGTCAGGAAGCTTGGTATGTTCAAAGACTTATGAGAAGTATGTGTACCCAAAGCAGGAAAGGTGGGTTCCCAGGATCCAGGAGCTTGGAAATTAAACAAATAAGCCAGGGAGCTCCCAGGGCACAAAAGGAGTTAAGGTTGTTCTCTAAAGATGAGACAAAAGTACTAAGATTCTGGGGACAGGAAATGGACTGGACACATTTATATTAGAAAAGATCATAGATGTAAAAATGGGACAGAATTCTGCTTGGAATCCCTCATTACAGATTCCCTTTTGATCTTGGGTTATATTCGTAACAATGTTTATAGCGGTGATGCTTTGGACATAAATTCTGTTTTACTGCTGATTCAAATGTCTAGTTTTTTAAAGTATTAACTTCTCAGTGTGTTACTGTATTATGTTTTTTACCCTGTATTATTAGACAATGGCCTAGACATCAGAGCTATGAGCAAGCAGCCTACTATCCTTACTTGGTTCTACAAAAATGCCTTAAATCATGTTCATGTAGAGGTTAGCTTTGCATCAGGTGCTGTAATTCAGAAATCTTTTAATGGAATTCAGTCAATGAACTAGGATGAGGATAATTATACTTATCTTTGTTTTTGCTAACCTTTATCTCAGGTCAATTAGTTTTTACTATTACAAATGTAGAAAACTAAGCACATTTGTTTTACTAATATGCATGATATTGTCTTCCAGAAAATCCACATGCATTTTATGTAATCGTATGTTTAATATATATGTGTGTATGTGTATATATATATATATCACAAAATATCATATCTGTCACTACTTTGAAATCGTGGTGGTTATTAGCATTCCTCCCCATAAATCCTGCTATATATAGCATTTCTAATTAAGCAAATTATACTACATGCGCCATTTATTTTTGAATGGATGGGTAAATAAAATACAGTATAATCAGTTTCCATGAAGACATGGTTTCCTTCACTTTATGTATGTAAAATCTTATTCTTAGAAGCATTTCTGCAACTTTTGACAGAGATCCATGGCCCAGAGAAGGATAAGGACTTTGATTCATTTACCAAAGAGAGCTCAGTAGTAATCCTGACTCTTCTAAAGAGAAGTTAAGCAGATTATGTAACCTGTCTTTATTTGACTCGTAAGCTTTGTTCAGAGGCTCTCAAGGAAATCTATGTTACGTGTCCCATACATAGGAAGTACCAAAACTTGCTGCTATTCATTTTCTTTATTGTTTATGTTAGAATAGTGGTCCTCAGTGTTACACAGACCACTGGCTGAATTCAAACTTACATGAGATGTGCATATTACTTGCATGTTAATCTACTGAAGCCCTGAATAAGCACATCTTTTTAATTTAATTGTTATGCCTAGTGTTGAAGGACTATAATTCCAGCCAACCAGGAGGCAGACACAGTCAAAATCTACTTAGACACAGACTGAGTTCAAGGCCAGTCTGTGCATCTTGGTGAGAACATGGTTCAGAATAAATATGATAATAAAAGATCTGGAGATACATCTTAGCACTTGACTAGCAAGGGTAAAGGCCTGGATTCAACCTCTAGTGCAGCCAAAAAAGGATAAAAATAATTGCTTTACATTCCTTAAATGCATGGTAATGGATAGACAACCTCTTTTATTGATGTTCTGGGGAAGATTACCTAATTATCACCACAAATGTTAATATGGCCTCTTATTCCTTGCCTGAAGAAATACTCTTCTTCAAAATCCAAGTATTTCCTACTTTCACAATAGCTATCAAGAAAGGGAAAGTAAAGAAAGAGGAGGCAGGGGTTGACTGATGAAAGATAAACAATTGTTTGTAGAGATTGAGGAGCTACAGAACTGTCGTGGATACAGTAGAATTCTACTGATATTATATATTTAAAAGAGGCCTTGTTTAGCTCATGCACTCTTTCCTGTGGGCAAGCAACTGAATAATTGTGCTATTGCCTGTAGATAAGTAGATCTACTTCCTTATGATTCCAGGTTCTCAAAGTCTGGTGTCTTCATAGCTCCATACATTTTGATGAGTTCATTATTTAGGTGAAGGCTTTCTAATCTGGAATTGTGGGCTGATTTAAACATACATCAAGGCTCACCAGGACCCTCTGAAGTTGGAAACAAAATTCACTGAGTGAATTGTTGGTATAATGACACAGGCATTATGGCAAGAGGGTCCATGGCCCCTGTGAGGCTTTCCAGTGTTCTCCTGACAGAACAGTCAAAAGTACTTGGCAGGTCTATTGAGGTTATTTCATAGTCAGTGTCTTTATATTTGTATTTCCTTATCTTTACTTTTCTGGTACAAACATAATATAAATTGTAACATAAGTTTATCAGTGCCGTGAAAAGTTTGCTCCCTTTTTCTTTCTCAGAGTTTCACTAGGGTCTGATGAAGAAAAACTGAGTTGATCTTCACTGGTCTCAAAGAAGGAAAATAATCTATATCCAAGAGTTAAATAAGATGAAAACAAACCATCTGATGACATTAATTTCAGTTGTCACAGTTGTACTAAAATGAAACCTGTTCATAATGGCAGTCTACTTTTTCTGTTTAGAAAGACTGTGTGCTTCTGTTAACATTCTTGTGTATTATAAAATAATTGCGAGTAAAATTGAGTCCAGTTACACGAGCATATAAAACCATAGATTTAAAAAATAATCTAAACAAATTAAACAATCATTTTAAGAGGGGATTTTACCTAAAGCATTTCTCTCAGAAGAAATACGTGGATGATAGGGGAAATAATTTTGTAAATTCTTTAAAAAATTAAAGAAGTGTCAAGTTATAATGTACACAACATTACAAATAAAAAAGAACTCGTCTGCACTGGTGGTACTCAATAGATCCAGAATCAGTGGATGGAAAATGATTGCACCCTCTTTGTGAAATTCACTAAAATTTTTAGTCTGCTAAGAAAATTTTGAAAGCGTTAGTGGGTACTCCAAAATACTGTAGAAAAGACTTGTGAATTCTTAAACACTAATAATATTGCCTCACCTGCACTTTCTGAAAAGAGATTATCCAAACTTTCACCAAAATAGTATATGCTATTTATTCAGTGAAAGTTCTCACATACTGGTGATATTCACACCAATCATAGTGACTTGTACATAATCTGAGTCAGAAAAAAAGCTATTAAATACCAAGTATGAACAGTCTGAGTCCATTAGGCATAGATCTGATTTTGCTTCTTCTCAAAAGAAACATTCCTTTCTTCACTCAGAGATTTTTTTTCTCTCATATTGTACTGCAGCTAGGTAACTTACACAAAATAGTTAATGCTTTATTTTATTTGTAAGGCATGTTAGGATTCTATTATATCTCTGGGAAATTTAATATAAATCATATATATTTCCCAGCATAGCCTCAGTTTCCAAATGCTTATCATTAACTAAATATTTCATTAATATTTGAAATAATTAATTGATTAGTTCATGAATTAATATCTGTTTGGCAAGATATTCTAAATATAAGAAATCTCATCTGGGAAGTGTTTTAATACTGCACAAGAATTTAAAAATCAATTCATTTCCGTGAACCTAAATTTCTACATCTTAAAATGAAACAAAAATTATAGGCCTTATGAAATGACGAAAATGCTTAAAACATTAAAAATAGATAATACTGACTCAGAAAATGTAAATAAAAACTGCGTTATAGTTGCTTCACTCAGTTGAGATAAATTCAATCTCACACACTGGGATTACCAAATAGTTTTAGGACTCAACTGAATTTTACAGTGTTACCTACACTGACAGCTAGCAAAACTGTTTTTGAGATCAAGAACTCTCAAAAGCTAGGTTTACTTCAAATATGATATTTTGGAAATACTGACACTGATCTTCAGCATATGAAAAGTGCAAATAGAACAGAGAAAATACATTCATAAATACCATGGACAACAAAATATTTTTAAAATTTTTATTTACTATTCTCATTTTATGTGTATGAGTGTATTGCCTGCATGTGTAAGTGTACCCATGTTTTGGATGCCTTTGGATCTGAAGATACGGAGTTGAATCAGGGTCCTCTGCCAGGGCAGCCAGTGCTCTTAACCACTGAGCCATCTCTCCGGACCCAACACAACAAAAATTTTAAATTTTAATATTAACACTTAATAACAATTATTAATAATATTAATATCTTAACATAGCCTGCCATCTTTCTCCTGTCTTCTTCTTTAATGTTGTATCCTTCTAACTTATTATGATCTAGATTTTCATGTTTCTAATTACTCAAAATAAATCACCTCTTTCATAATTTAGACTGTACACATACATACTCATCTGACTTAAGCATTCCTCATGTAGGTTACTAGTACTCAGAGTTCAGGGTCTAGATTTTTTTTGTTTTTGTTTCATTGGGTTCTACACCCTCTTTTTATTCTTTTGTCTTTTCATGGTTTTTTTTTTTTTTTTTTTTTTTTTTTTTTTTTTGAGACAAGGTTTCTAGTCTCAAGCTTGCTATGTAGCCAAGGATGATCTGGAACTCCTGATTCACCTGTTTCAGCATCTCAATTGCTGGATTTACAGGTGTGTGCCATAGTGCCCACTTGAGGTAGCAATTCTTTACTACCTCAAAGATGGTGTCCCAACCACATCCATAAAAATAATTTGGGGCTGAAATGCTTCTTTACCATAATTCCTTGTACATTCTGTTTAAAGGACATATTCGAACTTGTAATCATCTACGAATTTATAAACATCCATTAAGTATCTAACTCCTTTTATGGTCTTTATGTTCAGTTCAGCCAATGATCATGCCCATTTTATTCACACATAATCCAGAATAGGGCTAGAACAAAATTGACTTTTAGTAATTATTTTTCAAATACATTAATGAATACATATCTATTTCCTAGTAAATCAAGCTCAAAATTCACTGTCACTTTCTATATAAGATCCATATATTGCAAATCAAAATCTGATACATTTCAAATTTGAAATAGAAATGTAATATTAATATAAGTTGGGACCAGCATGGCCCAAACATGGGTCACCTTTAGTCCATTGTAAAATGAAAAACAATTTACTCATATGTCAAAGAGAATAAGGACAGGACTCTGGGGTCTAGAGAGATGGTTCAGCATTCAAGAACACTGGTAGTTCTTGCAGAAGACCCGGGTTTGAATCCCAGCACCCACATGGCAGCTAACAACTGTCCGTAACTCCAGTCCCAGGGGATCCGACAGCTTCTTCTGACCTCCGCGGGCATTGCACAACATGGATGCACTTACCTACATGCAGGCAATACTCGCATACACATAAAATAAAAATAATAAATAACAATTTTTTAAAAGTTTTAAAAAAGAAAAGGATTCTGTCCCACTCTCTATGCTATCTCTTTGCTTCTTACTTTGAATGTTCATTTAGGAAGCTAACGATTCACACCTGTCTTTATGCAAAACCCATTTAGCCCTCTCATCTTCTATTAATTGAATTTTTGAGAATTTCATACGATATATTTTATTATATTTATACACACTCACTTATATGCACCCCCTTACCACTGTCTACCCAATTTCCTGCGCTGTATTATACATATATATACATATTCAAACTTATGCCCCCAAAGTGTTCCTCAGTGTTGATCTATCCACTGAAGCCTGGGCAGCCTACCCAGAGCCATATCTTTAAAGAAGATTGACTCTCCTCCTCCCATCAGCAAGCAGTTACCAATAGTTCCTCAAGTAGGTTTGGGGTTTCCTAGTCACTTCTCCACTTCACTTATATGCTGGGATTTTGTCTGGTCTGTGCTTACATGGGACTTGTACATCCTGCCTACACTTCTATGAATTTTTATGAATAACTGCCCAGCTGTCTGGATAACTCTGTTTCCTTATGATCATCCACCTTCTCTGATTCTTTCCATTTTTCTGTTCCCCATTTCTGCAATGCTCCCTGAGATTTGGAAGTCAGAAGTTGATACAGCGGTCCTATTCAGGGATAAGCACTCTGCAGTATTTTATAGTTTGTAATTTTCCAGTGGTGCATCTTGTGTTAATTATCATCTGTTGAATGAAGAAGTTTCTCTCATGAGAGTTGAGAGATGAATTAATGTCTGGGTATAATAATAAGTCATTAGGAATCAGTTAATACGATGTCTATTTAACAGAATAATATTAGTAGACTCTCCCCTGTGGCTTCTGACCTGTGAAGCAATAGTTTTGCAGGCCCGATATCAGTGTCAGGTAGAGGGTCCATCTTGTGAAGTAGATCTCAAATACAATCAGAAAGTGATTGGTTACTACTATAAAATTGGCTCCACCATTGCACCAGTGGCCATATCTTGCCAGGCCAGTTGTTGTTGTAGCTCCCAGGATTCACAGCTTGGCAAGGTTGATGATCATTCACCTCTTCTGATGACAGACATAGCTCCTTCCAGAATTATCAAAGCTAGTCAGTAGAGATGAAGCTTTGAGGTCAGTACCAGCTTCGTTTCTCCTTATTTGTTCTATAACTCATGTATTTAGTGCCTTCAGCAATATAGTGCTTGAAATCTAACTAAAACAGTAAGACAGGAGACAAACAGGATACTCCTCCCACTAGTACATGTGAAAACATCACAATATTGCCCCCAAATGCCTGTCTACAAAACAGCAGCCTGCATGGATTTTTCCTCATTTCTTTCTTCCACATTTGTGAGCTTCTGGAACTCCTGAGTTTTTCATTACAAAAGCCTACAAATTTGTTTTAATATACATGACTCTTAGAAAAATGAGATAAAATTGTTTTACTAAAGAAAAGACAATGTCTTTATCATTAATAAAACCCTCAGGTTGCCCTTGACATTGGAAATCATAAGGAAGCCAACAGACAAGGTGTAAAATTAAAACATTACAAAAATTTTATTTCCATATTGAGAGGTAAAAGAGGTATGTCAAATAAAATAATTCATCAAGATTTCCACACTCTGGATAAAAATATTGGCTAAGATTTCGCTTTCAATAGACAGTTCTTCAGTAACCTGTATGTCACTAAAGACTTCAGTAACTTATAACTCTGTCCCATAAGGTCATCAAAGGGAATATGCAATATTAATCAGTGTTTGTGGTCATCTTTGTGATGTTATGAGAATTTATATAAGTAGTGTGTTTTTACTGTTTTTATTTTATTTTATGTGTATGAGTATGTTGCCTCCATGTATGTAAGTGCATCTCCGCTGTGCACGCACTGCAAGAGCAGCCAATGCACTTAAGCACTGATCCATGTCTCCAGGCCCCCTGAAATAAGTGTTAGAGATCAGTAGATCAAAACTCCATCATTTATGTTTTTAGAAAACTGAAACAAAAATGTAGTTTTTGCTTCCTTTTTAAAATTGTCACTGCCACATATATGTCAGAGATGACCTTTGGAGCTGTAATTCATAAATAAATATATAGACTCATGATTAATGACTGTAGATTGATTTGATTGTTGAAAAATACCCCACAAGATAAAGCCATTTTCTGATTATATCAGTGGTGAATTCTATAGAAAAACTAAGAAGGATAATGACTATTTGTTCAGAAAATATTACAAGTATTAGAAGAAAATACCCTGACTACTTGTGGAAGGACAAAGTTACATTGATTTAAAAAAAAACTAGACAATATTATCACATGAAAAGAAAAAAAATATATAAGTGTATAAATTACTCAGAAATTAGCAGGCGGTATAAAAATAGTCATAATTATGTAATGTTTATCCCAGTAATTTAAGGGTTGCTTAGCATTCTATAATGGTTAATATTGATTGTTAACTTCATTGACTCTCAGATCCACTAAGACATAAGCCTTTACTTGGGTCTATGAAGGTATTTCCTGGAAGGATCAACCAAGTGGATAGAACTTCCCCCAGATGGGACAGCACAGTCCAGAAGGCCAATTATAAAGAAACATGCGCTTTTGCTTGCCTGCCTTTCTTTGCTCCCTGCTGGTGATGGTATATACACTGCTGCAGCCATTGATACTGTCAAAATACATTGACTTTTGAAACAAGCTTCTTTGGACTTCCAAGGTGGACTGAAGATCAATGGCTGTCTAGATCACCCTGGTCTTTAGCACCAGATTGGAAATTCATGAGGCAGCACCCTCATGGACTGAATAGTCACCAGGTTCTCAGGCTCTCCAGTGTACAGATGGACATTGTTAGGCTAACCAGCCAAATCATACACACCATTCTAATAAATCCCCTTTGCAATATGTAGTCATTTTATCAGTATTGTTCATCTAAAGAACACCAATACAACTAATGTCTCAAGACATTACTGTTACACACTAAGTCAGTAGAATAAATTATGAAAGGAAATTGAAATCTCAATAGATACAGACAAATGTTTTCCACAAATACAACATACTTTCCCCAGTGGGGGTCAGTATTGTTCATCTAAAGAACACCAATACAACTAATGTCTCAAGACATTACTGTTACACACTAAGTCAGTAGAATAAATTATGAAAGGAAATTGAAATCTCAATAGATACAGACAAATGTTTTCCACAAATACAACATGCTTTCCCCAGTGGGGGAAAAAACTTCACAACAGAGAATAAAAGGAAGCTTCCTCAATTTGACAAAGGATGCGTGTAAAAACTATTCCTATAGTGAACTTCATATTCTGTGACAAAAGATAGAAACATGTCTATCCTACTATCAGAGGTAAGGATCACTTCTATTCAAAATGATACTAAAAATTCAACCTCGTGTGATTAGTGAGGAAATGGAGGAAAATCTATAACAGAAATATTTAAAAAATCACTATTCCAGAATACATTGTGACATCACATGTAGAATATCATAAATACACAAAATAAAATAATCCATTAGGGAAAATAAAAGACTTTAGAAAGGATTCCAGATACAAAGTCAATATTCAAATATCATGATAGCCAAAAAGAAAACCCCAAAATTACCCAAAACTAAATCAAGAAACCAATTTACATAAAAAATTAACTTGCCAGGCATGGTGGCGCACACCTTTAATCCCAGCACTCGGGAGGCAGATGTAGGCAGATCTCTGTGATTTCAAGGCCAGCCTGGTCTACATAGTGAGTCCCAGGCCAGCTGGAGCTACAGGAAAACCCTGTCTCAAAAAGACCAAAAAACAAACTAACTTAAACATCTGCTCTCACTAGATGTCCAAAACTAATGGATTTTTTTTTTTAATCTTGGAATAGAATTTCAAGATCCATGACAGAATAAGCCTTTACTCTTTATAATTGCTCAACTATTTCTTTGTTGTTCTGTGCGTCTCGATAATGTGCAACTATTGGCAAATTGAAGCATCACAAACATTCTGAGAATTTAAGAAACTTAAATGAATATTAAAATTCAATAAAGAACAAAAAAGATGCTTTTAAAGTAGGGGAGGGTTACACAGAATATCATCATCCATAGTAGAGATTTGCATAGAGTTGTAACTCACCTGTTGCTAGCCCTAGTGAGCCAGTATCCCTCTAGTCCAGTGAACTTAGATGAATAATGAAACGTGACATATCACTTTAGGTTTTGAAATCACTGAGTACCTATCTTATCAGTTGGAATAGATGTAGAGAATAGTTAAAACACACTCAGGAAAGCACTAATGAGAGAGAAAAAAACATGATTTAAAAATACTTGGAAGCTTTTTATTGATTAAGCAGCACAAATCTGAATTTGAAATGAAATAGCTGCCAAGAATCATCAAATAATGGGTTAACATGACCTTTTCTATTGCATGATAAGAGCTACTTGTTCCCTATGTGCCTCAGCATCTAGTATGGCTGAAACATAATCCATTTTCAAAGGTTTGTGTCAGAAAATGTCATAGACGCATTATAATGATCAAATTTAGTTTACCCTAAATCCCATCTCACATACATGTATACATACAACACACATATTTACATATGTTTTCATATATATAATCATATCTGCTTCATCAGCAAGGAAACTGAATTATAGAACTGATTCCTAGTCATACAGCTAGTCAGTGACAATGCCAGGATCTGATCCAAAGTAATGTTGATAAAAATGATTTTCCATTACACAATTCCTATGCAGCTTTTTCTATTAATATGCAGATTACATATAACAAAATAAGGAGCGTTGAGATAGGAATTGATTCCATTTATAGCTCAAAAATAATATAGCATACAATATAGCTGTGCATATCATTATCTTAAGGAGAGATATGTGAATATCCAATTGAATTCATTTTGATCTCGAGCTTAAGGAATATCGATATGAAAATTCTACTAATGGAAATATAAATGGAGCTTAAATGATGATATTTCTAAACTTCTGTTCATCAAAACCAAAAGTTTAATATTGACAGGTAAGATTTTGACCATAATTTATAATGTATTTCATAACAATGATTTATGAAAGCTTCATTTTATTTTTGGAATTTTGCCTAACATCATAAAATTATTCTCATTTATCAACATAAATGTAGTTACATACAACAAGACTATGTATGTAAATTTTATGCATCAAAGAAAAGTCATTTGGGTTCCAGGTCAATTTAATCATTTATTAGTGACTAAACCATATTTTAAGTTCATTTATAAAATATCCTTATTAGGTGCAAAACTCTGGAAGATTATTTTCAGGATTTTCTTTACAACATTACATTATCCATAACTACTTTGAACTATGAAAGAGTACCTCAAGCTACTTTCTTTATGCTACTCAAAATGCTGATGAGAAGAACTTCCAGTGAAAATATTAAGGAAAATATATAACATTGGAAAATATATGCTATGGCCTAGGATTCCTAAAATGGTACCACTTAAAAGTAACCATGGATGAGTCATTTCTAA
>NW_008358534.1:1928406-1974050 GCF_000622305.1 Nannospalax galili
CTGGAAGGCTGAAATTTTGTGTTTGAAAATACTGCTATTGATTTATGTTAACTCTAAATTAAATTTTCTAGTTAATGCAAATACTATACAGTTATTTGTAATTAGAAAGAAAATTTTTGAAGAAATTATCCAGGATGTTGCCTAAATGGAAAACATGGGATAAGAAATCAAGATATGCTGTATTAAGTGAGAAAACCTAATATAAATATAATTAAATTTCAAAACACGTTATTAAATAGAGTCAAGGAAAAAGTCAAAGTGATAATGCCATACTTTCTTGCTGTTTTTGAAGGCAGAAAATATCAAATTCTAAAAGACTATCAAATTTTTGCGTAGAGTAAATTAAGAGAAAAGCCAAGACTCATGTTAGTGAAAGAGTAGAACGTTCAAGCTGCATAGGGGACATTACAGCATATAATGGAAATGATTATTCACAAGTAGCATTTAGACTGGAGTTAGCTTTTGTACATTTAAGAAGAAAGTCAAAGTCGTAGAACTATCAACCAAAAATCCTATGCCAAGATTGAATATTTTTCCCAAGTTTGGTGAAATAATGATATATTAAGAAAACAGAATGTATAAGCAATAGTCCCCTCCCCCCAAAAATCTAAATATGCCCAATTAAAGTATTTGGTCATTCATAAAAAATAGATAATATAAGACAGTAAAACAGAATGATTAATTTTCAAAAACAATTTTGGTGTTGCATAGGCTAGGAATAAATCAAAGGTGGATTTAGGCAAAGTGTAACAGGCCCAAGATTCAAATCACTCAACAGGCTGAGGCAATAAGATCTATGGACCTCATGAATTGGAGAAAAGCCTGAGCCCTATAGAAAGATGCATTCTGAAATGTAAAGGGAAAGAATTGGATACAAATGAAAAATGTATTTCTGAGAGACATTAAGACTGCATGACTCAGAGAGAAAGCAATAAGCAGGAATACCTCATAGTAGGAGATAATGGCAATGCGTTCGTAGGGGGTATGAATGGAGAGACCACCTAGACAGCTTTCAAGGTACTGGCAATTTTTTCTTCCTTAATACTTTGCTGTTGTCCTTCTGTTTGCTTATATTGGACTTACATGTTATGTGCACCATTCTATATAAAAATGATTGCATGAAACTAAGAACAGAAAACCTTATGGGGATTTTCTTACATATGAGCAAGACACACTGACTAGAGGACTTTGTATTTTAATGGAGAGCAGATTGATGGCTTTCTAAATATTCTTCCAATTTTTGCTCTGGAATCATAAGAATTTCTTTGAGAAAATCTTTTTCTTTTGAGCCTGTAAGCCTCTTTGAAGACCATTCTGTGAAAATGGTGATATAGTGTTGTATGGCATTTATTTTTCCATTTCTCACTACCTAAATTGTTTTCCCAGTATCACACTCATGGGACTATCTTGTATGCAGAGTTTCTGATCCAAGTCTTTCAGGAATTCTTCAGGGTAGAAAAGCACTCTATTTAGCTTATTACACACACACACACACACACACACACACACACACACAATTTTTTGGACAATGTATATAGAGCAAATTTTTATGTAGATAAACAATGACAATAATGTCAGCTAGCCACAATTGAGAAAGTATTTGTCTGAATTGGTTAATTAGCTTCTTCCTGTGTACAGAGCTGAACAATGTACATCTGTTCAGCGGCTCTACATGCCAGGTTGATAGCATGATTTTTGCTGGGTGTCAGACAGCATGTAGCACTTCTAAAGTCATACATCCCATTCATATCTCACCTGTATGAATATTACTTAGGTTTATTCTCAAATTATAAATAAAAGAAAGGATGCAATAATTTAATAAAATACAGGACATGTGTATCAAACAAGTTTGACTTTATAAAGTGAAGTTAGAATGACTTCTTTGCCACCAAGAGCAATAGAAATCAAACAAAAATTTTAAGTATATGTGTCAGATGAACTTGAAGCCCTTATTATATAGTTATCATTTTAGAAAAGAAATGCTGTTTTACAAATATTTATGGAGTCTCAGAGTATAAATTGAGGCATTCCCAGATCTGCCAGTGATTCCCTGCTTGAACTGGAGAAAATTCACTTTCATGGGAATAACGTAAGTCTCTGTTTGCATTTCCAAGCTGTGCTGCCTTGAAAGAAGAATCTAGATGCAGAAAATATTTAACAAAAAAAAGGATTCTTAGAAGCCACAAATAAAAAGGAAATATATCGCTTTCTTGAACAAAATTGACAGCATTATCAACATAGCTTGTAAGATTTCCATCACAACTGCTTCTCTGAGTGGTATGGTATTGTTAAAATTTATTCAGCTTTTGTTTTCTGTGTGCATGTGCGTGCCTGTATATGTGTGTGTGTGTGTGTGCGCGCGCGTGCGCGCCCATGCATGTGTGTCTCATTTGTTACAAGAGACTTTGTTGTTTCTGGTTGCATATGCCAGCCAACTAACCTGTTAGCTCCCAAAGATTCCCGTCTTTGCCAATGATTGCACTATATGAGCACTGAGATTACTGTTGCATGCTATCATGTCCAGCTTTCCATCAGTTCTGGGAATCTCAACTCATTTTCCTAGACAGATTGTTGCTTTTAAAAATATAACAACCAAGGTACTACATAGAATTTAGAAAAAATGTGGAGAAACTGTGCCTAATTCCACAAATAATTTTACTGCTACTGTGGTCTCTTCATCCTTGTCTAGTTTTATTGTGAACCACTGAAACTCCACTTACACTGTATGTATAATATTGCGTCAGGTTTTGTCCCGTTTAATTGGGATGTTCTTGTAAATCTTGCAAAATATTGCTGCAGGTAAGAAACAAAGATAGAAAACAGCAAGCATCAGATAAAGAAGGAGTGCTTAGTAAGTCAAAAAATAATAATAGCATACAGGAACATTCATTCTGGAAGCTTAACAGGAAAACCAGGAAAATGAATGAAATAGGAAGAAGCAGAGTGGAAGACAGCACCACTAACATCCTATTTTTTTTTTAATTGAGCATTTTGGGCTGGAGAGATGGCTCTGCATTAAGAGCCTGACAGCTCTTGCAGAGGACCCGAATTCGATTCCCAGCACCTACATGGCGGCTATGAACCGTCTGTAACTCCAGCTCCAGGGAATTCAATACCCTCTTCCGACCTCCATGGGCATTACTGGACCCGGGTGCACCTACCAAAATGCAGGCAAGACATTCATACACATAAAATGAAAAATAATAAACAAAATATTTTTTAAAACTCACCTTTTAAACGGCAGCTGATGCTACTTCTTTTGTTAAAATTTTATGTAACACTGAATCTATTTATAAATCATGGTTAATTTGCCAGTAGAAAAGCAGATGTTAAAAATAAGAAGAAAAATACCCAAAATCATAAGGTTTATTGGCAAATTCTTTGAATATACTCCTATCTAAAATTTATTTTATTTATGTATTCTTTGAGAATTTCATACATGTATACAATGTATTTTGATAATAGTGTCTCCATCTGCCCTTTAACTTCTCCTGGAAACTTTCATCTCCTCCCAAATTCACATCCTCTTTTATTTTCTTTATACAATAATTTTTTTCATAGAATATTTACTGATTTTTATGATTTTGTTCTGGCTTTTATTAATGTGAAAAAAATGACTACCCAATTGACTCAATTTGCAAGAAGACTTCTGTCTAGGTTGAATTACTGTCAGATCCATCCAAATTGTTGAAGGAAAATTAATGCTGAATATATCACTTAAGGATGGTGATAGATTAGCTGAACATAGTGGCACATGAATGTGATTCTAGCAATTTAAAAGTAGAGGCAGAAAGATTAGGAATTCAAGGCCACCCTTGCTTGCAAACCAGTTTAAGGTCAGCTTGGCAGCTTGGGCTGTGTGAGACCCTGTCTCAAATATTTCTTTAAGTGACTGTTTAGGAGAGCAACTCTTTGTAATTTGGAAACATAAGAAACTATTATACATATGAAAAAAATCTTCTTGAAATGGCGATTTTACCGTGATACCAAGTTTATGAACTGTTTGGAAAGATACTTAGAAAAATTGGTACATAGAACAAATTCCAAGTAACATGCAACTACGTGTGAACATATTACTAGTATCATAATCTTTGGACAGGAAAAATATCTTTTTGTCTAATATTTTATAACTTCAACTTTCTTCTTAAATGAATGACTGTAGTAACAGTAATGTGAAAATGTTTTCTTGAAAATTAAATTATATTTTTATGACCTGATTGTCACTCTCTTAACATCATTTTTTGGATCACAAACAAAAAGCTAAGTAGGAAAGATTATTTTTTAGCTACTAATATTCTCAGAGGTTAAAGATCATTTTCCAGGAGTGACTTATATAATAAATGAACACATTCAATGCTGAATATTTCCTGTCCATTAAACATCACTAAAATTTTGTCAAATTGAAACTCATCTCAATCTTCCAATCACCACACAAATCATTTATTATCTAGGGACAAGAGGTATCACAATATTAATGCTTTATTCTTGCCTGGTGATCACATGCATCAAATTTTGAGAAACTAACATCATCTTTACTATTCTGATGAAATTAGGTTAAAATCAAGTTTTGTCTATCTCTGCATGATTTATGCTTCCTGAAGAATAATTACTTGCTATACAAGATTATCCTTTGTGCTATAGGATATTTAGAAGCACTCTAGCCTCTACTTAGATTCCAGAAGCTTGACCTGCTCCCTGTCCTTATGGTAACCAACATTGTTGCCAAATATTACTACATGTTCTATACATGTCAAGATATCCTATATTTGGAAGTCATTAGGTTAAAAGCAGGCATTGATACTCTAGGGGAAAGGATTATAAAGAAACTGAGAAGCTACGATAACTTTTGATATATTGAGTACATAATGTATTGCATAAATCATTCATATTTACAAAATGAAATATAGAGAAGATACAATGAAAAACTACTTGTTTTTTCCTGGATAATAGCTATGCTTAATTAATCCCACAGACAGATGAAACTCTACTCCTATTTTATAATTAGAGAAAAGATTCATTACGCTCTCTTCAAATTGGAAGTGTTTTATAGAACACATATTTGAAAATACGTGTTGAAAATACATATTGAAAAATATTGGTTTAAGAATTGCAAGTACTTGAGATATTCACATCAGAGTTACTTAGCAATATAAATAATGAAGCTTATCTTCCATCTATAACAACATTGTTCATTCAGTCAAGCCCTATGTATGGCCACTAGACAAAGAAGTTGGCTATGAAATTCCAGATTCTCATTGTAAGCATCAAATCATTACAGATCTGCAGTAAAGTTAATAATCTAGGTATCATTGGATCATTCATAGTTAGAAAGCATAAGACTCTAGAAGAGTCAGGAAGACAGCAATTGCCCAATTACTTTCAAAATGATTAACCAATTACTAATTGTCAAAGGCAAAGGAGTATGCATGCTTTTGTCAGAAGAATAATAAGTTCTAGGTGCATATCACCCACTCTTCATTATTCATTCTATCTAGAGTAAATCAAATTAGCTTAACAACAGAAGGGTTTTCATATGATTGATTTAAAGAATGAAACTACTGTGGAGATTCAATGCTGACCATGTAGACTGCAAAGGGACTTATAATCACTTCATTTTCTATTAGCTGAGCCTTACAGATAATAATTGTGGCTGGCTTCATCCCCTGTGACTACCAATAGCTCCACCACATTTGCCAACTGCATAAGGAAAAGTGAAACATAACCCTCTGAGGACAATGAACTTCAGCCAACTGTTCTATACATGCACTGAACTGAGGAGTTGTGTGAAGTTATAAAAATAAATACTTCTAAAATGGTTTGTTCCTAGTTCCTATTAAAAATCCAACCATAAGACAGAGATTCAACATCTGAACTATGTGCTAATGTACTTAAAATATTTGCCCAGATACTCTGGAATTCAAGTGCTCAAGTGTCAGTTCTGTGTAAATTACAAGCCTAGGTCTCTAGCGCTTTTCAAATACAATAACATTTGGCCCTTGAAGTTTGTACAGCAAACAAGGGCTGCTGCAAAGCTTTGGGGAAAGTTGGATACTTTTCATACTGTAGAATCTTCACCAAGGGAAATCTGAATACTGATCTATGTCCTTCGTCAATTCTCCTCAAATGTTCCTGTTCTATGTTCCCATCCCTCTTTGCACATATGCTCCTATTACAGATCATAGTAGTCTAAATGTCACAAACTGAACTTTCACAAGTTAATCAAATGCTTTGAGATCATTTAGAACTATGAACTCAATCTATTTTTCCTACTCTGTTCTCACCTTAATTCTCCTATGTTACAGACTCTGAGCATAATTAACCCTTACAAGCTTAGCTGAACATACAGTTTTATGCTTATATTATGATCCCTGTCAGTTATGTCTGCATGAGATGTGGTAATCAGACCAAAGACCTGGAAAACTACATATCCCCCACAAGTGTATAAACAACACGTGAGCAAAAGTTTATGACATATTTGTGGTTTTCTGTGCTGGGTCAGTAGGGTCAGAAAAAAAAACACAATAACAACTTACCTTTTAAACTCTGGCTAAAGACTTTTGGAAACAGAGTTTCTCATCCCCACACCCTAACTGATGTGCTTCTCAATAAACATAAGAGGAGTCCCTTTGTTCAGGAGGGCAGACCACGTCTGAGAGAGATCAGAACTCCTCAGAACAGATATGTCTCCCTCTTGGTTGAATGACCCCAAAAGGTAGGATTATGTTTGTTTCCCTGTTTGTTTCTTTGTTTCTTTGTTTATGGGGCACCCCAGACCCAAACTGTTGTGGTTTATATATTCACTTAACTATGGACACTGTTGAGGCAGAAGCCTTGTCTTCCTTCAGGTGTCTTGCATAGGGTTTTCTACCTAGTATACAGTACTTAAGTGATGACTGAGCTACCTCATTAAATTATGCTTTTATGTCTGGATCTCCTGGTATATTAAATACTTTCTATTTCATACTTTTCATTTGATATCTCAATTCACAGTCTCAGAGGAACAGAAAATGTAAGTTTCATTATTTCCTACAATTTGACTTTTAAGTATTGTTTTCCTAAAGTAACGAGGCAGAAGACAATTTAAAGATATACACTATATTCCCAGATCATAAAATCAAGGTTCCTGTATTTCTGTGAGAGGAAGACTTACTAATGATTTTTCTGTCACCTTTTGAGACAGTCAATATCCTTTCTATCAACTGCAACAAAGGTATTCGTGTACAGTGCTCTTGTTCAACAGGATCTATTTTTGCGTCTTCAGAGGCACATTGAAATCACGTAACCACTTGCCATTATTATTTTCAGACATCTTAAAATTACCTGAGATGTTTAAAGCCTTGTTTTTCTGGAACATTGCTGCCTCCTTAAGTTCTACCAAGGAAATGAAGCAGAGCCATAGTCATTACAGCCACCTTGATTTGCATAGTTCCTAAGTTCAGGAAATTGTTTATTGGCTTGAGAAGACAGAAGTCTTACAAATACAATTATTATTCATGCTCTGAGTCTTTTTCATTTCCCAGTTTCAGAACACTCCTTCCTTCTAACTCATACTTTTGGTACTGATGTCCCTACACTGACACCCAGGCATACTAGGTATAGAAAGTTCTGGCTCAGTGAATGAGATTCAGGACAGACATAGGCCTATTCTAAACTGTGAAAAACACTTTGAGGTTTATGTTTCTATCTCTGTGTTGGCAAAGTCTTTTTATTTCTTTAATTCAGTGGTGTTCAAGTGCAAGAGGTTTGTACCCTTTCTAACATTCTATTCGTAATCTGGAGATATTTATCAGTGTCACAACTGGGATGGTGAATGATACTATTGGCATCTACTGGATGGAAAGCAGAAATGCTACTAAACACCTTAAACTGCAGAAGACAGCCACTCCCACAACGAAGAATTGTTTTCACTCAAATGTCAGTAGCAACAATGGTGGAAAGCCTTATACTTGACTCTTTAATAGACTATCACAAAACTATTTGGAAAGCTATCTGCTATAAAATTATCTATATACTTTGGCAAATTAGCAGTTGTTTGTCACCATTTTGAATAATCAAACGAAAAGATAGTAAATTGTAAATATTTTTGTGTGAAAATCTGTGTGGGCACTTGCACATAAAGGTCATAGGGTAATTTTCAGGTGTATGTTCTCTCTTTCTATCACGTGGTTTCCAAGATTAAACTCAGGTCATCAGACTTGGTAGCAAGTGCCTTTAAACATTGAGCTATCTCACTGCCATTCTCATTTTTTTAAAAAAATCATAGCAAGTAGTTACCATGCTTAGTTCTGGTTTTCATAATTAAAGAAATAAAATATTCTCATAAAAATTAGAAATTAATGTACATGGAGACAACTTTAAATCTCAGAGCAGAAACTTCCTACCTGATTACACGCCTCTAGGAATGATGTCATACTAAACTCAGAAAGAAAATCTTTTGATTTGTGGATGGTTTGCCCTCAAGCATTTTCTTTTATTAATTGTTTGATTGATTAATTAATATAGATAAGGTCTCAATCTGAGGCCTAGGCTGGCTGGTCTGAATTCTGTCATGTAGCTCAGACTATTCTTCAATTTGTGATGTTCCTGCTTCAGCCTCCCATCCTCATCCGGGATTACAGGCAAGAGCTGTGATGGCAGGCTTTTAAGCATTGTCTTTTAAAAAATATTCTGACTTTTATATTCATTCTACGTGTTTGAGTGTTTTTCCAGTCTGTATCTAAGTGCATCTATGTATGCAATCCTCAGAGGGCATCAGATTCCCTGGAACTGGAGTTACAGACAGTTGTTCGCTGCCGTGTGGCTCCAAGAGCAGCCAGTGCTCCTAACATCTGTGTTATCTCTCAAGGACCTCAAGCATTATCTTTCATGGAACATTTTGTATGCTAATGGAATATTGGGCATGAAGATTTAATATTTAACAAGGAATACGATGTGGCTTTGTGTTACTGTTGTTTTGTTAAAAACCTTCAATGTAATGTGTGTGCTATGAGATGTTCTAGAAAAAGAAGCAAAAATAGTGTAGGCTTCTTGAACTGCTCATTCCATAACTGATCCACATGAACCTGAACAATTTATCATATAAATGCTTAACTTTGAAAAACATCCATTCTCAGTAAGACGCATGTAGCAGTTTGTCTCAAAACCACATAAGTTACCTTTAGAGGAAAGAAGATTCAAAAATCAACTTATGGTCCTTTCTTCAACCTCAGTTCCAATCTCACAATTTGCAGTAACAAGAAATTATGCTTAATAAGAACTGGAATTATGTACATTACGCTGAGGTGCCCATTTTTCAGTCGCAAATTACCAGCCCTGCAACTCTAGTCATTAGACAAGATACAAATTGATACAAACTGTGGGATTGTTTGTCTACCTAGCCCACATGCTATAGTTCCCCTTTCTTTTAACTGGTAAAATGTCAGAGAGAAATATAAATAGTCTTCTGTGGACTAGAGTCACGTAAAGACTTTAGGAAAAGCAGAAAATGGAAGATGGAAACCACGCACAGACTGTTAGAATGTTCTGGGAGCAGACTGAGGTTACTTATAGGGCAGCTTTCCCTATGAGGTGAGTACTTACAGGAAAAAAAAATCAGTAGCAAGACAGATGAGAAACTTTGCAAAATGGAACAGAAAGAGAAATATACATTCCACAGGGCTCTGTCCATATTAGAAACTGTTCTCTCTGTGTTATAAGGAGTGCAGAGTGAGATAGGTATTAGGACTCTGGATTAAGAATAAGTCTCAGGAAATCTTCACTATACTTTGAGTAATAGATAATTTTGATTTTGTGTGTGTGCACATGCACGTGCTTGTGTCTTCATGTTCGTGCATTTCTACATGTGCAAGTGTGTTAGCGCATTTCAAGGCCCAAGAACAACCTTTTTGTCATTCTTCCAGAGGCATCCATATTGTTTTCAGAGACAAGATCTCTTACTGGCTGAGCAATATGCTCTGCTTTTTTATATAGGTTCTGAGAACCTAACTTGTCCTCGTGTGTCAAGCACTTTACATACTGAACTAGGTCCCCAACTCATCCCCAGTAATATTCTTTTCTTGTGTGAGAATTTCATACAGGCATTTAGTATGTTTTGATCAAATTCAACATTAATTTCCTCCAATTAAAATTTTACTCTATCCCTTCACAACAATATTTTTGCCCAATGTCATATGCTGTTCTTTTTTAAAAACCTTCTGAGTCCACTTAAATTTTCCAGTACGTGCATGGGTATACAGGGCCACCTAGTGAAGCATGAGTGGTTTCTCAGGAGCGTCACCCTTGTATAAAAATTACTTTCCTCCCAGCAGCCATCAATTAACAATAGTTTCTCATCTAAGGGGCAACTTCTTGAGCTGCTTCCCATCTATGGGAAGCTCTTCATAATTTGTGAAGTAATACACCATTTTAGGAGATAGGTTGGGGGGAGGTATACATGCAGCAACAACTGCAGAGTTGGGTAGTGCTGGGAAATTCTTCTTGGCACACCACTGGAGCAGTGACAAAAAGCCAATTTTAAAAGATTTCCCTGCTGAGGTGGAAACTCTGAGACTCCATTGAGATGTTGCTAATGACATGGCTCACCTTGGAAACCCAATGCATAAACAGAGGAAATATGGAGAATTAAGCTAATGAAACTCTTCTCAAACCTCACCAATACCACATAAAGAAAACACGATATTCCAAAAACAAAATTAGATGATATTCCAAAAAATACAAAACTGATGATATTCCAAAGAAACAAAATTAGATATTTGAGAAATAAAATTAGAATGATTATAAAATGGTCAATAAAATTAATAAAAAAATTAATAAACTTGAATGAATTCAAAGAGTGTTCGAACAGATAATGAAAACTAAAGTCAATACAGTATATGAAGATCAAAGTCAATAAAGAGACTGGAAAAAATCAAATAGAAATTTTGAAAGGAAATCTCAATACATCAAGTAAAACACTTTTTGGAAAGCCTCACTATATAAATAATCAAGTGCAAGGCAGAATTCATGATTTCAAACAAGGTACATGCACTAATACATTCAGAAATAATGAAGATAAAAAGCAACTTGGTGGAATACTCCTTTAATTCCAGCACTCAGGAGGCAGAGGCAGGTAAATCTCTGAGAGATCAAGGTGAGCCTGGTCTAGATAATGAGTTCCAGGCCAGCTGGGGCTAGAAGGAGACCCTGTCTCAAAAATAATATAAAATAAAATTTAAAAATAAATAAAGATAAAAATAATAAGTACAAATAGAACCAATAAAATCTATGGGACACCATGCAAAGATCAAATCTATGCACCACGGGCATAGAAGAAATGCAAACTGAATCCACAGCATGCACATTCAGTGAAATCATAGCATAAAATTTCTGAAATCTATGGCAAGCAGTGTTTATCCAGATATAGGATGCATGTAGATTATCAAACAAGACCAGAAAATGCCCTGTGCACATATAGTTAAATCATGTATAATTATAAACATGTGTATTAATGAAGACATGTTTAAAGGTATAACACAGAAGCATCAAGTCACATATAAAGTTAACCCATCAGAATAACAGCAGATTTTTTTTTCACTGAAAAACTCTAAAATCCAGAGAGGCACTGAAGAATGTACTTAAAGTTCTAAAAGAGAAAAAAAATTGCCAGTACAGCAAAGCCATCCTTCAGAATTGAAAAAAAAATCATTACCATCATACACTCAAATTAAAGGAAATTCGTGAATACAAAGCCAGCACTACAAAATTAATCTGACATAAGTAAATTCACTTCCTATTAACTAAGAATCCATAAAGAATATAATACAATTTTAAATACTATTCACCGTTTATTGATATAATCAATTTCATAAAACTAATACTACTAGGGGTTGGAGATATAGCTCAGTGGTTAAGAACACTGGCTTCTCTTGCAGAGGACCCGGGTTCAATTTCCAGCACACACATGGAGCCAAACAATCATCTGTAACTCCAGTTCCAGGGGATGTGATGCCTTCTATGACCTCCACAGGCATTGCATGACATGGGTGTGCATACATTCATGCAGGCATTTTATATATATATATATATATACCTCAAAAACTAATAGTACTGAATGTAAATTCATAGACTGGCCTCTAAACAACAATGGTTAATGACTTCAATATCTCACTCTAATATAGGTCTAAAAATATCAACATAGTTTCATTGGAGTTAAATGATACTGATACCACATTAATAAAGCAGGTATCTATAGAATGTGCCACCGACACACCACAGAATACACTTTGAGAATCTATAGCACTTTCTTCAAAGTAAACCACATCTTTTTGCTCAAAGAAAGTATTAATAAATAACAAAAATAAGTAAGTTATTGCACTCTATCTTATCAAAATGGAAAAAAAAGTAGAAATCAGCAACAAGAGAAAGTACAGAGCATCCACAAACTTACAGCTTTAGAGGAATAGCTTATCAAATGAGGGAAGCATCATTGAGGAAATCAAGAGGGATATTTAAAAACTATTAAAATCAAATAAAAAAGAAAAGACAGAGTTCCAGAGGTCCTAAAAAGTAGCTATAAATGCCAACATTTAAACAACAACAAACAGACAGGGACTGGAAAGATGGCTCAACTGTTAATAGGACCAGCTGCTCTTGCAGAGGACCCAGGTTTGAATCCCAGCACCTACATGGCAGCTAACAACTCTATGTAACTCCAGTTCCTGGGACCCTGATGCTCTTTTCTAACCTCTGTGGGAATTTCCCTATATGGGTTCCTTTACATATATGCAAGCAATACACTTATACACATAAAATAAAAAAATAATTAAATTTTTTTTAAAAATCAGAGAAATCTTGAAGATGTACTCTAGGGTCATATGAAAAGTAAGCCAACCCAAACACCAGCGCATGTAAAGAAATGATAGACATTAGGGAAGAATTAAGGAAACTGAAATGAAAAGTACCATACAAGGAAACATGAAACATTGTAGGCATGCATGAAATTCTCAAAGAATAAACAATTTATTTTTAAAAGAAAAAAATAAAACATCTGCTTTTTCTACATATTTGTCTTTTCTAATTTTTTTTCCTTTAATTCTACTCAAAAAGGATTTATTATAATAAAATAAAAATAATATGCCTACAAAATATTAGTTTACTATGATGGCATGAGTAAAGGCTAGCAAGGAATATTTAAATAAAGAAGTTTGTATGAATAGTTGTGTTCAATAAAAGACAAACTTGGGTTGGAGAGGTTTCTCGACAGTTACAAGTACTGGCTATTCTTGCAGAATACCCAGGTTCAAATCCCAGCACTCACATGATGGCTAACAACTGTCAGTAACTCCAGTTCCAAGTAATCCAATGCCCTCTTGTGTTCTCCGTGGGCAATGCAAGACACAGGTGCAATTACATACATTCAGGCATAACACACATATGCATAAAACTTTTTTAAAAAATTAAAAGTTATAGATGATTTTAAATTATAATTAGAAATCTAGTTTATAAATGTATGCTTTATAATTTTTTAACTTTTAATTTTATTTCATTTGTATGAGTGTTATCCCTGCATGTTTGTAAGTGCACCCGTGTCATGCATTGCCAACGGAGATCAGAACAGGAAGTCGTATCTCCTGGAACTGGAGTTACAGACAGTTGTTAGCTACCATGAGGGTGCTGGGATTCAAACCCTACTCTTCTGCAAGAACAGCCAGTGTTCTAAATCGCTGAGCCATCTCTCCAGCTCTAATAAAATTCCATAAAACATATAATATAGCCAGACTTGGTAGTGTACACCTTCATCCCAATATTGAGGAGGCAGATGTAAAGGGATCATTGTGAGATGGCTGGTAGCCTGATCTATATAAAAAGTTCTAGGCCAGCTGGGGTTATGAGGAGACCCTGTCTCAAATAAAGAAAAACAAAAAATATATAATGTACATTGTACAGACATTAATTATAGTTTAAAGTTTAAGTATATCAACTTTGTAGTTATGATGTTACAAACAAAACACTGTAAATTATGCATCTCAAAACAACAGAAACTCACTCTCTTACATTTATTGAGACTAGAAGTATAAAATCTATATGTTGGCTAGTTCTTAAGGTTCTGAGAATAACGTGTTCCTTGTTATTCTCATATCTTCCAGTGCTCTTGGCAAATGTTGTATTCCTTGACTTTTAGACTCATTTCAATTTATACCTCTTTTATCACATGGGAATCTAGTGAGTCTATATTGCTCTGTCAATGCTCCTCCCTTCAGCTTTAGAGTCATGTACTTGTTGCTTGCTTTCCCACTGTTTTCATTATTTGAAAATGAAACAATTGTTGCATTTACTGCTTAGACTAGAAGGTAGAATCAATCTTCATTTCTCCTTTCTTCATCTTAATTTCACTGCATGTGTCAGTTACTTATTTCCACATAAGGTGAAATTCACAAGTAATTGGGGTTAGGACATCAGTTTATCCTTTTGAGAACACAAGTCAACCCATGGACATATGATTTAAAATTATATTATTACATAAGAAGTGTTACTATGGCATTGATAAGGTATTGACAATTTTTTTTTTTATTTTCTTCATCTTTATTTTCTATTACTAAGCAAGCCCTATTAGCATGCCGTAGTAAATGATGATGGCACCTAACCAGGTCAAAAATCTCAGGAAATAGTTCCCAGATGAAAAAGCGCACTTACATTGGAAACCTTTGTCATGTAGGAGCTATGAAACTCGTGTGTGTGTGTGTGTGTGTGTGTGTGTGTGTGTGTGTGTGTGTGTGTGTTAGGTAATGAAAAGAAGCATGAAAGTTATCAGGTAACAAGAAAGCACCATCACATTTAAATAACGAACAGAGTATGGTAGAACATGTCTGAAATAAATGTTTACAGAGTTAGACATAAGAGAAATTATGCCATAAGCCTTTCTGAATATTTGGGATTATTTCATAGGTTAGTAGATTTTTCTACAGGAAAAAAAATCCCACTTGTTTCAGTAATAGTGATTCAGTTCAAGCACAGGTGCAGTAGAGACACAAGTCCATTTATTCTACAAGTTCATTCATAGCATCACATATAACTCTGTCTGCTCTTAAGTCATTGTCCAGAGCTCATCTCCTCAAAGGAATCCATGAAAATACTCTTGAGTATCACAACTTTCTTTCCTCTTTTGCAGAAGTTCCTGCTTCTCATCTTAATATTTTTTGCATTGTACTTATTATCTTCCCACATATTATATTTATTACATGTTTATCATAATTAGCTGCTAATTGTATGACATATCTACTAGAATTCAAGTTTTATTGTTGCAGGAAGACAAAGAATGTTGTCTGTTTTTTATATCAATGAATGTTCATGTAGTAAATTAAGTGAATGTGCTTTGCAAATTGATACAAGTGTCTACAACTTTTTATATAACTACATGAAATACAACTCTTATTATTTTAAATCCTTGGTCTAAGAAATTCTACCTCTTGTAAAAATTTTCTGAATTAATAAAGTAAAAGTCAGAAAAAGATTAGTATCAAAAGTTTAATATTCAGATTGTGGAAAATGTAGAAATAAATAGATAAATATTGCTCTAGCTTGTTTCTCCATTGCTATGACAAAATACTCTAATCAGTACCAGCTTGGGGAGGAAAGGGTTTATTTAGCTTACATCTCCCAGGTCACAGTTCATCAGGGAGTCCAAGTTAACAACTCAGGGCAGGAACCTGGAGGCAGGAGCTGAAGCACAGGCCATGGAGGAATGCTGCTTCCTGGCTTGCTCCCCTGGTCCATGATTAGTCTGCTTTCGTAAACAATGCATAACTTATACCACATCACTCAAAAATCAAGAAAATATCCCACAGATGTGGTTACAAGACAGTCCAATGGGGGCAATTCCCCAACTGAGGCTTCCTCTACCCAGAAGTGTCAAGTTAACAACTAATGCTATCCAGCACAAATATTAAGCAAACGTTAACGTAAATTATACTTGAAATAATATATAGGCACTCATATTATTCTGAGTCTTTAACAATATAATGGCACTAATAATTTTATTTAAAATATTAAAATTTTCTTAATAAGGATATTAGATATAAAATAATAAAGTAGTTAATGATGTATTCCAGTGGTCTAAATGTATTCATTTACTGGCTTATTAATTTTGTATATTACTAAGTGTACTCAGGATTTGACAGTAAAATAAACACACAGAATATTCTACTATTATGGACCTTATATTCTAATGTAAAGAAACTGTCAATAAGTAAATGAAATAACATCAGGTATGTTAAAAGCTCTGATGGAAATTTACAACACTGTAGTGTTACTTAGTACCTTTATGATACTATTTCACATATGATAATCAAAAAAGGCCCCTTTGAGGAGGTGATATTTGAGAAGTGGCCAAAATAAACTCTGCAATTATGGAACAAACCTCTAGAGGCAAAGAAATCTAAGTTGAGGAACCAGTGGATACAAGGGCTCTAATGTAAGGACAGAGGCACAAAAAAGCTTCATTACCTGCAGCTGAGCAATCAAGAAACTGTTACCTTATAACTTGGACAGATTCAGGGATGAGATTATCCACATCTTAGTAAATGAGTTGGGATTAATTGGTTATAAAGGGAATACAGTAGAGGGCATTGTGAAGAAAACTGTAACAACCATTTATTATTTAAATGGATATTTTTGATATCCAGTTGGAAAGATTTTAAAAATTGATATCAAAATATACTGTCTTTCTCCCTCCCAGCACCCAAAATTTCCTTAGATCGGGTTGGTATTTCTTACCCAATTCCTTGTTGGGCCCAGTGAATGGACCCACACTGAAGGACATTTGAGGACACAAATTAGACTCTAAAGGCCAATATATATATTCATAAAAATGAAAGCATACAATAGCCTTTGATGTTTGCTTTTTTTTCCATTGAGTACAATGTCTCAAGGATCATCTAAGTCACTTTCACTCTTTCTGTTTCTGATAAATATTTGACTGAATGTAATGCATTTTGAATATTCATTCAAAAGGTACATTTCCAATTTATAATTATTATGTATAATGCTGCCATGAATATTTGTGATTTTTATAATTGTAGCAATGTTTGATATACTCTTAGATATGTAGCTAGAAATGAAAATTCCAAGTTTTATGGTAACTTTAATTTTATATTATCTTATGAATTTTCAGTTTTATAAAGTGACTCCATGATTTTACAATCCCTATAGAAGCAATGACTTAATAGTCAAATTTTATCACATCTTCCCTACAATTGTTATTGTGAATCATTTTAATGATCATTTTAATGTTTTTGAAGTGGTTATCTTGTGAAAGGTTTTCTCTTGCTTGTATTTCCTGGTTTAGTTAGGAAACATTATTATTAGGTGGGAGAATTGAATGGGGAAGATTGATTGGATGGTTGAACACAAATGAAAAGGCAAAAAGTAGAGTTACCTGATAGCAAAACAGTAAGTTTATTAGAGAAATTGGAGATATCCATAAGTGGATTGCAGCCAATTTGGGGATGGCGATGTAAATATATGACCATGAACTTCAAAAGGGACCTGGTAATATAATTTTCTGAGTTTTCTTTTCCTAGGCAATTCACTGGTTGGGGATGCTCCAGGTAATAAGGACTGTGAAGATATGGTTTTCACTAGTTTATTACAGAATGTAAACTATAGAAACAATATGGATAGTTTCTCATATAACTTTATGTAACCATAATGTTGATTTTGTTATAAGAAAACATAATATATATATATATGTTTCAGTGTTAACATATCTTTTAATAAAATCATAGAAAGTTTTAATATGATATCATTGGCCTAATATTTTACGTTTGGTTTTACTTGTCCTGTAAAAATTTGGTAATTTTATATTTGCAGTTCATTTTAAAAGATATTGTATAAGAAATTGAAAATATAAGATCACCAATATATCTGATGTCACTCTGGCTTGCTACAGGTTTAGAGAGCATAACAACAGCACAGTGATACAGTAAACTTTGAAGAGAGGTTAATCCTGAATGATAGGTTTATGTGTGGTTTTTACTTTGTTCATGTTATAGTGGGCAAGCTTAGCATTTCTTTTTGTCAAATTCTTTATTTATTATTCTTATTTTAGGTGTACGAGTGTATTGCCTGCACCCGTGTCATGCAATGCACACAGAGGTCAGAAGAGGGTGCTAGATTCTTCTGGAACTGGAGGCAAAGATGGTTGCAATCCACCATGTGAGTGCTGGGAATCAAACCGGGTTCCTCTGAAAGAGTAGCCAGTGCTCTTAACTGCTGAGCCATCTCTCCAGTACCAAGTAAGCATAGTATTTATACAAGTGCCATGATTTATGAAAAAAAAAAACAACTGAGTGTCGTTTCAGAATCAAAAGTATCCAAAACTTTAAAAGAAATATATAAAGTAGCATAGTATTGCATCATCTTTTCTGAAATTTGGTATACAATAGTAGCTGATTATTTTCTCTCAATCTTACTATCACTCAAAATTAAGCCTGTTTTTTCTATACACTGCTTAATTCTCTAATATCTAAAAACACATGTAAATTTAATCACTGTCCTGTTGTTGAAAGAGTACATAGTGGTCTAAAAGTGGACTAAAGATGACTGACCTACAAAAGGTTCTCTGGAACAAGAAGTACCTCTATTGCCATTGCAGATAAGTGTTATTGAATATAGTATAACAGAAGCATGTTACTGCCAAAGTGACAGAAAGATTACTCATTGCTAGCCAATAGTATTCTGAGACAGTTTCCATAATTAAAAATTTCAAGGCTCTGAAGTCTGGAGGAAAAGAAGGCTGAACTACAGGAATGAAAATTTTAAATATAATAAAAAATTTAATTATAGGATAAATTGTTCACTTTGTTCATTAGGTCATGATAATTTGGGAATGAGGACTATATGTTTACTATTATGCACTGATATGAACAGTTAAAAACTGTTGTTCAAAAATAGAGATTCAGGAATATAATTAAGTGTAATGGTCAATGAAAACAAACTCCAAGCCTGTAAAGGGGCATTTGCTACTGAAGCTCTTCAAATGATAAGTTATCTTGACTATTATTGGTTCATCACAAAATGAAAAATGTCTATAGAGAGGACACTATTCACTGTCACCAAATTAAAGAGATATAACCTGAAAACTTGAGGTCAATAAATTATTTTCACCTATTATTCTTGGGCAATTAATATTTTTAAATATATTTAAGTGCTAAATTTAACTTATAATCCCCCATAGATTTATAAAATCATTTTCTTCTCTCTTGCTCAGTTGATCACCAATTTCTGATGATTAAATTTACGCTAGATGACTCACAAATTCATTCTTTCAATTTTATCACATCTTTTCCCCTTAAAATACTCATATCTTCTCTAAGAATACATCAACCAAATGATTCTGTTTTTTACCTCTCTGAAAAAAAATCCATCCAAGCCGTCTTCTTCCCCATCTTTCTCCACAGTAATTGTACTACCATTGAAAGCTGTATCTTTCACAATTGCTCCAGACATTATGTACTCTCAATGAGTCTGGTCCTTTAGTTATTGCTTCTTCCTGCTGAGCATCTCTTTTACTGAACTGAGAACCCTCTGCTAACATACTCAAATAAACCACTGTTTTAAGTATAATTTACTTCTTTACATTCTTCCATAGCAATATTGATACTCAAAACCATTGTCACTTTCAATTACAACTTCCTTACTGCCCATTTACTTTTTACAACTCCAAATACTCTTGTACTATAACCATTCCCCTCATGCTCATTTTAAGAAGAAACTATGAGTAAGCTCCCAGAAATCTGGAACTTGCTCATATGAACTTAGAGCAATAGTGTCAGCATACATAAGACTCATGTAAACTCAGTAAGTAAAAACCCAGCAAAGGCCCGAGAAAATGGGCAGCAGGCCCAAACTTAGCTGAGGAACTACTGGCAACTAATCACTGCTGGGTGAGGGGGAGTTGAATTTCTTTGAGTCAGTGACTCTAGATAGGTTGACCAGGCTCCAGTGGATGAACTCACACCAAGGGACATACGAGGACACACACTTGACTTGATATGCCTTAATATATAAGACAGAATGCATGAAATCCTGTGGGGGGTAAGGGCAGTGTAGTTACAGGTAGGGGTCTAAATACAATTAAGATGTATTTCATGAAAAAGCACAAATATTCAATATAAATGTATATTGAAAAAAATAAATAACAAAAGAAACTATACAGTTTCCATTTCATTGCTGTAGGCAATAACCACAGTCCAAACTGTTTTTGGGTTCCATATTTTTTTTTCAATTAGATTCTCACTATGTAGTTCTGGCTAGCCTAGAACTTACTTTTTAGACCAGACTGACCTTTAATATAGAGATCTGCCAGACTCCCAAGTGCTGGGATTAATGACCTGAGTCACCATTCCCAGTCACTGCACATATTTGAAGTTTCCATTTCTAGGATTTTTGTTGATGTTTGATTGATTTTTGATCTGTCTCATGGAGGCCATTCTCTCCTTGAATACATGATCCTTCAGCCTGTATCTCCCAAATCCTGAGATTGCAGGTACGTGCTATCGGGCCCAGATACATTCTTATTTCTATGTTTTTCACTTTAGAATTTGGATTTCCTCTATGTTTAGGCACAAAGCTACTTTGTCTACATACAAACTTCTGATTCCATTCATTTACATGTATTTACATTATACTTACCGTTGCTTTTCAAACTTATTTTCAAAATGTTGATCACTTCATACTACTCCAGACATGTTTTGAATATTGTCTGCCTAATACTGGTCTAATTTGAGTACCATGATATTTACTAGATAATATACTTTGGGTTCTTCTTAGAGCACAATAGAAATTATTACAAATAACGTTCACTGATGACAGTGAATACGCAAAATAGTCATAGAAACAGGATTAGATATTATTATTTATGACCACAGTTGCTCAAGAATACGTCATAAAATGGTTACAAAAATGATAGATTTCAGAGAACTTATTGTAGTTCTTGTAGTTGGGGGCTACTACTTTTATCTTCTTAAAGGATGATTTAATGAACAGTAAGTATGCTTCTAGGAAAAAACAGGATTCATGACTTTTTCCAAATAGTTCCCTGCTGCTGCTAGGTCTACATAAAATAATAGTAAGAGAGAGAGAGAAAAGATACATTTTACTTTTCACAAAATTCAAAAGCAGTTTCATGGTTCCTATCAGTTCTTCCCCTTGTATTTCCTAAATCCAATTCCACCTTTCCACATATGAATTTTACCCTTTACCTTGCAAATACTATCTGCAAGCACTAGTAAATTTCCCAGTAAAAACAAATCATTTCAGTAGCAGTAAGGGATATGTGATCCATTATTTAAAATCAGCTTTTTTTCCCCAATGTACATTTATTTACTGAATTTTTGCTCCTTTCATACAATACATCTTAATCATATTTAGACCCTTTCCTCCATCTACACCTCCTTATGTCCCCGACGGATTTCCTGCATTCTGTCATATATATGAAGGCCTATCAAGTCAAATTTGTGTACCCAGATGTCGCTGAGTGAAAGTTCATCTAATCATCTTTCCTTTTGAAAAATAATTTGTAAATAGCAATGGAAGTAAAAATGTGATTTTTATATCTTAGTTTACTTATTTTATTTTTATTTTATGTGTCTGAAATGTTTTTCATCCGTATGTGTTAATGCAGCATGTGTGTGAAACCCAAGGAAGCCAGAGAGGGCATTAAATTCCCTGGAAATGGAGTTATAGGTGATCTTTAACTGACATATGGGCACTGAGGAAGTAACCTGGGTCCTCTGGAAGAATAGCCAAAGTTCTTATCTGCTGAGCCATCTCTCCAGCCCCATGAGAAAGTGTTTTTCACCAAGTCTGTTATTAAAAGTCTGTTATGTGTGAGACACTTATCTGATGTATATATATTTATATATATATGGAGAGAGAGAGACAGATTAACTCATTTAGTGACCATCCATTTTAATCTGTTCTTCTTCAGTGCACAGGAACATTTATTTATATCATTTATCCTCTAGGTCAATGTACTCTTAACCAAGTACTTCCAAATACTTCCATACATGCACTCTGTCCTGACAGCTGTAACTCTTTTCACTGACTATTGAGAAGAGATCACCCCACTACCTGCTATAAAGGTAATTATTCAAATAGAAGAGTATAACCTAGCAGGAAAAATCAATAGCATCCCCACCCTTGATAAAATAACAAAATAGTGCTAGAATTTATGGGTTAAAAGTACTAAAATTTATATTGGGGTTTTGCTGTCTTACTGTGCACCTTCATATGTTCAAACTGGATCAGTTATTGACATTCATAGCTCATGCAGAGAAAGAAACAAAACAATACAACATTTTTAAACAAAATGATCAGTTAAGGAGCACATGAAATAGAACCTTCGATACAGGAATACATTTAAAAGAAAAAAAAATACCTGAATGTCTTAGTGCACACCTCGAATACCAACACTGGACAGCTTGAGGTAGGATGGTTATAATTACAAGGTCAATTTGGCTACAAAATGAGACCCTGTCTTCGAGAAAAAGAAAAATAAAGACTTTGAAGAAATTAGTTTTGTTCCCTTATTTTCACAGTGAATATAACTTGGACAACAAAATAAGTATGGCCTTAATATGAATTAAAATGTATGTGTGCATACCCCTTTAACTTAAGGTTGTTCCCTTCTGAATTTAAAAATCTAGGACACATTTCCATGGAAGATCTAATATAGTTGTAAAACAGTAAAAAAAATTGACTTAAATTTTAGAAAATTTATGTTCTATATTTATTGTGCTTGTGTGATTAGGAAAACAATTAAGTGGAGTATGATGATTTTGACAACTCTTTAAGATTTGTAATTTTGCTACAATAAAGTTTCTGAAAAGGTGTTCCATCACAACGACGATAAAGATAAAATACAAATGAAAGGAAGATATAGAAAAGCATATTTATCTGGCTTGACAGGTTCCAAGAATGTGCTATGTTAAAAACAGTATTTTAAAAATTACACTAACATCTTCTGAACTATGTTACTAAATATTGTCACAAGAACTAAGTTTAAGAAAAATGGAAAGAAAGAACGTTAGGCACCATGCAATGATTTTTACATAGATTTACTTCTTTGCA
Organism: Nannospalax galili; assembly: GCF_000622305.1. Classification (NCBI taxonomy): domain Eukaryota; kingdom Metazoa; phylum Chordata; class Mammalia; order Rodentia; family Spalacidae; genus Nannospalax; species Nannospalax galili. The sequence continues at coordinate 1,951,513 of NW_008358534.1, forward strand.
GTTTGCATTAAGTGTAATCATTCCCCTCCCTTTTTCAAGAAAAGTGAATAAAGGCTCTGAGCATATGTGAAATCCTGTTATGTAACTAAGAAGATTTAAGAATTTTTTCTTAAAAAATGAACTGAATGTCTTAGCCAATATCCCATACTAAGTCATCAGGCAAGATAGGTCCGCTAGTACAAATAGCGGCACAACTATTTAGGGGATAACTGACTACTTTGTGATTAGATTTGAGCTCCACGCCAAGGGAGGGAATACACACATGATACTATAAAGCTATTCAAAAGCTTATGACTAAGGAAAGCATGAGCCCAAGTGGGGAAGATTCTACTGTTGTTTCATTAAATGCACATGTTGTCAAATAGACTTCTAAATATTTACATTTTTACCCATAGAGTAGTGTGGCTTTCAAACTTGGGCAAGAGAAGCTCTGTTTTCCAGAAGGTGATGGTTAAGGCAGAGTCTATCTGGTCAAAGTACTGAGAATCAGTAACTGATGATCATCCTTCATCCATGTCACCCCCAACCCCTAAGGTACAGGGAACATTACGGAAGAGCAGGAATAAATAAATTAAGAGCCACAGGATGGGGAATAGTGTCATGAAACACTGCCATACATATATGACTTTGCTGTTACAATGATGATCTCACAGCAGCTACAGATATCTCTGTAGAATTGTCCCACACCAACTTTCTAGCATGGGCAGAGAAGATACTCATCCTTGAGGTCCCATCATGTCTTGAGCAGTTAGTGAATATTAATGTTGATTGCTAGAGGAGAAAGTATCATTTTCTCTAATGGCGTAGTCACTAGGGAACTAAGTGGAATGAAGAAGGGCATCACAGGGATTGAGGGAAACACCAAAAGTTAATGAAGTGAATATAATTACAGTAAATTGCACAAATGAATGAAAGTGTCCAAAAGTAAAGAAAAAATGACATAATGAGATAATTTAATTTTTAGGGTAATTAAAATATTACTAAAAGTAAGAATACTGAAATAAAATGAATCTTTCTGTAGGAAACAGTATATTTTAAACTGAAATGGAGATCATTTTTAAAGGTTAAAAACTTATTCAATTTTATGTCTCACAGAGTTTATACTGAGTTCAATATTGTATAACTGTATTAATTCAACTGTGAACCTAAAGATTTATAGCCACTTTTGAATGAGATGTAGCTTTGCTCTGGAAATTGTTATTAAATATGTCAAAGCTGTAAAGGAATGCTTTTTCTAATCATGTTGTTATTAAACAAATTTTAAAAATTTAAGTACATTAAAAAAAACTTCTTTTAGTCTCTAAGGATTTTGACTTTTTCTTTTGTGTACGTTTGTGTGTGTTGGTGCATGTGCACGTGTGTGTGAAAGAGAGAGAAAGAAAAAGGGAGAGAGAAGGAGAGGGTGAGGGAGGAGAGGGAGAGAGACTGGGTATTGGGGATAGTATCCATGGTTAATTCCACAAACGCTATGCAAATTATACTAACACTGAGCTGTTTTCTCAACCATAATTTTATATTTTATTTTGATAGATTCTTTTGATAGATTGCTTAGGCTTGCCTTGATTTCTTCTTAATACCCACCTAAATAGCTTGGATTACAAGCTTTCATCACTAGGACAAACAGACTTTGAATTTTGCTTTGTATTAATTATGTAGATGTATAAGAAACAAAAGAATTGAAAAGACCTAAAATATTTGATGAAAATAGATAGGCAGATGATGGATAGATGAAAGAGATAGAGAGACAGAAAGACAGATGATAGATAGATGATAGATAGATATATAAAATGTATAAGAGATAAAAATTTTATTTCTGTAAATCCTTCAGAAATTAGTCCAAATTAGAGCAATATAATAGTATTGTGCTTTTTCGTGCAACAAAATTTTAAACTTCTCATTATAGATATCTGAAAAAAAGGGTACCAATACGAAAATCTGGGTTGGAAAAGCATGAGGATGAGATTGTGGGAGTGGACAAGAAACGGAATAATTAAAAGAAAAGAGAATTTTACAAAACATTGAGGGAAGGTGGAATATAGTAATTACTAGAATGATAAAATTCAACTGCTTATACTCAGTAACTCATTAATCCATACTTTTATCTACTATTTATCTGTGCTGGATAGCTTTGGTGTCAACTTGACACACCTGGGTTGAGGGAGCCTCAGTTGGAGAATTGCCTCTATTGGACTGGCCTGTGACCATGTCTGAGGGGCATCTTCTTGATGAGTGATGTGGGAGGGCCCAGCCCTAGGCAGTGCCTAGGTGGTGCCACCCCTAGGCAGGTGGGCCTGTGTTGCATAAGAAAGCAGGCTGAGCAGGGGCCAGAGGAGCAAGCCAGTAAGCAGTGTTCCTCCATGGCCTATGCTCCAGCTCTGGCTTCCAGGTTCCTGCCCTGAGTTCCTACTTTGGGCTCCCTGATGAACTGCAACCTGGGAGATGTAAACTGAATAAACCCTTTCCTCCCCAAGTTGGTATTGGTCAGAGTGTTTTGTCACAGCAATGGAGAAAAAACTAGAACATTATGCAACTTGCTATATGTAAGGCTGTATAGGTATTATACTGATGATGCCTCCTTATAAGGGAAATCAAATGACTATAAATAGTGTATAACTAAAAACATGAAAAACTCATGAGAAGTTTAGGGTGCTTCTCTGAAGGTACAAAGAAGGATAACTAATGCAAACTCTAGAAATGGGTAGTTTTTAAAAAACACATTCCATTAGCATTCAGAGCACCTTAAATGACGGATAAGAGTTCTACTTGGAGAGACTGAAGGGATGTAAGGACTATTTCTAAATATAAAATTTCAGGAAACCATTGGTATAGAAAATACAGAAAAGAGAATATACTCAGAAAAGATGGTCATCAAACTTTTATAGCTGAGCAGGGCGTGGTTGCGTATGCCTGCAATCCAAGTACATGTGAGGCTGAGGAAAAAGTACAGCCATGAAATGGAGACCAGTGTGGACCTTAGAAAGAGACCGCACTTCAAATGAAGTGATGGTGGTCAGTCACACTGAGGAAACTATAGAATATTTTCAACAGTAAAGTCTTTCACTTTTATTCAAATTTGAAGGTATTTACAGCCATTTACAATCACCAGGAGAGAACCTGGAGTGATAAATACACATTAAAAACAGAAATCATCTGTATTTGTTTCTGTTATTCCATGGCAAATAAACACACTATTAATAGCTTAAATCAACACAAGTTTATTATGTCACAGTTCCTCTGAGTCAGAGTCCAAAGATGCCTTAGCTGGGTTCTATCATCAAGATTTCATTAAAGTTAGAAGGAGGTTTGGGAAAACTACGTGGTCTGTTGTGATTTCTTCCTTTTTTTAGTTTTTAGGTTTTGGATTCCTTTTTTTGTTTTTCAAAGGTATTCAAATTATGGCAAAATTTAATGGTTTCAAGAATGAGGTCTGCCTTTTCTTGCTGGCTATTGAACAAAAAACACTCTTAGGTCCCAGATGCCTTCACACCTTGATTTTTGAAGCACACAGGATAAACTTCATTCATGTTGACTTCACGTGTTTACTCTCTGATTTCCTCCACTTATGATCCTGACGCTCAGATTAAATTCTCTACTAGTTGAGCCAGAACCTCAGAGATAGTCTCACTATAGAAGTTACCTGCGTAGCTATTTTATTTTTGTGTAATTATCCATTACGCATATGCAAGGGGCACTGGCATGGCTACTGTAATGACACACATGAGAGAATCCATCATCCCACGACTAGCTCTCCCTCTTGTTCTCCATGAGAAGAGCTAGAATACTCACTTAGCAAAAAAGATCAGGAAGTATAATATTTCTATGGTGCATGCCCCAGACTTACAAGCTCCCCCAGCCCACACATATTAGCACTACATCATATTTGTTGATGCACAAAAAAGTCATTTCAAAATACAAATTATAATTAAGTTCAAGGAACTCAAAGTGGATATGAATAACAGATTGAATGAAGACAGTGAAAACACAAACACTTGAATAAAATAACTGAAACAGAAGCACGAAATTAGAAGTCAATAAAGAGATAGAATCTCTGAAGAAAAGCAAAATTGAAATAATATTTGAAATAAAAAACTCAGTATCTCAAATAAAATATTTCCATAATAATAGCTAACGTGTAATGCATGTCTGAGTAACAGGAAAATTATGTTTATGTGCTGGGGGCCTAGAATTTTGGGGGCCATCTCAGAATTCTGCCTACTGCAGTACTCAGGCCATATGTTTATATACACTTACTTTGGATAGTTAAATAGATCATTCCAGTTTTGATACACATATACTCATGCATATTAAAATATTTTATTGCAAGTATTCTTGAAATATAAGAATAGTAATAATAAAATACATACTCTTCTTCAGAATACAGAGTCTATTAGACTTAAATTGGGTGTAAACTATATAAAATAGGTAAACTATCTAAAACAAATTGGTAATTTTTAGCCTATTTTAAAATTAAAGAGTATTAAGCAACACCTTATTTGAAAAAATTGAAGATAGAATATGCTTAACTAGAACTAGATTTGTAGTGGGTTGAGAATCAAATTCTGTATAATACAAAGACAGCTAGATTGTATGAGGTCATTCTTGCGTTTGTCAGACTTGGAAAAATGTGATGTTCCTCAATAAAAAGCATAGATTAGTTGCACAAAATGGACGATTGCACAAAAGCAGTACCTATATAGTCACTTGCAAACTTATTTCCTATAAAGCAATGCATAAAACCATTTTCCATTCCACATATTTATGGTGTCATGTGTATTCATGTTTATGACCCAAATGGTCTTTAAAAAACAGTTGCTTTGTGATGCTCTTTTTTTCTGAGTGAAAAAAGACGTCAGAAAAAACTATGTAGCAAAGTTAACCAAATTTCTATAAATAAAAGAAGATAAAATGAGTAGTACTGTGTATCTCTTAGGAAGGATTCTCTTGTTTTTGAGACAGTTTCTATTCACCATCTGGTCCTGACTCATTAATAAACATTTCATATAAAATACTCATTTCATTTACATCACCGACTCTAAATGCAACCACCACCCGAACTTCACTTGCCTTATGAGCAGCAAAAGTAGTCCGAAGATATGAAATCCTCAATTTCAGGTTTTCTCTCTGCTGTAGAATGTTGACTGTTGGTATCAACTCTCTTCCTAGTGTCTGGAGACCAGATCTTAAACTCAATAATTATTTACCTTGATATGACTCTTATCTTTCTCAGTTACTGAGTGAAGCTGTTTCCTTTCATTCCAATGAGTTTGGTGATCAGCAAGATGACCTCAGGGCACCTACCCCCCTCTAGCCTGCTCCTGGTTTATTTAGTATGTCAGGAACAGCAAGCACTCAGGCAAGCTAATCATTGGCAGGAATAGCCTGAGGAAATAAGAGTCTTTGTTCTTGAGATTTGAAGATCTCAGAAACATCATGCTCCAGAGTAGGTGATTAGGATCAGAAGTGCATCATTTGGAAATAAGTCTCCACCTTTGAGAATACACCCACCTGTCTGTGATCACCTATTCTTCTACATCCTATGTAAGTCTTCAGAGAAGAAGGAAATTTAGGAAAAGAAGCTCCACAGTCTTCTGATCAGCTAGTTCATAATAAACTTCCATCTCTATCTCTGAAAAGAAAACGAATTGTTGTAATTTCATTAGTCAGCCAAATTGACATCAGTAATAACAAACAATAATCAGGAGGCTGGAGAAAGGGCTCAGTGGTTAAGAGCCCTGGCTGCTCTTACAGAAGACCCAGGTTTGATTCCCACCACAAACACGGCAGCTAACAGCCACCTGTAACTCCAGTTCGAGGGGATTTGGTTCCCTCTTCTGACCTCCACAGACAGGCATTGCATACTGGTGCTCTTACATACATAAAGGCAATACACTCATACACATAAACATAATAAATGAAAATAAAAAGCAATAATAGGATTAAGTGGCTTTAATTTACATGTATTTTACCTGAGGACACTATTAATATGTCATTAAATATGTTTCAGTATCAGTTTTAAAAATTACTTGGGATCTGGATAGATGGCTTAAATGTTAAGAGCAGTGGTTGCTCTTGCAGAGCACCTGGGTTCAGTTCCCAGCATCCACATGGCAGCTAACAACCACCCATAACTCCAGTTCCAGAGGATCTGATGTTCTCTTCTGACCTTTTTAGGTATTGCACTATACAGGTACACTTACACACATGTAGGCAATGCACTCATATACTTATAATAAAAAATAAACAAAATATTTTTTTCAATAAATAAAAATTTAATTAAAAAGATACTTATTAGAGGCTTAGTTCAATATAAGACAAGGTGGAAGACTTCACTGTATTTTTTTCTCAATTTTTAAGCTTTGGACCATGGGAATGTATTATATACTAAAAAGTTTACATTAAAAAACATTCACTTTTACTAGAATGAATGGAAAACATTGTAACTGATAAATCTAGCTTTTTAAAAAAATATTTATTTAATAACCACATAGTTAGAAGTCCTCTGCAAGAGTAGCCAGAGTTCTTAACCGCTGAGCCATCTCTCCAGCCCCAAAGCATCCTAACTGTAAGTAACTGTACACTAAACAGGAAAAAAAGATTAAGGTCATTTATCCAGTTTCTTGCTTCTTTCTTTTCATTTCCTTTCATTTTTTTTAAAAACAGAGTCTTGGTACAGCCTCAGCTGGCCTGGAACTTGCTATGTAGAGCAGCCTGGCTTCAAAATCGTAGAGATCACACAGCATACCTTTGTTCCATAGTGCTGAGATTAAACATGCACACAACCATATTTGACCTTAGGATTCTTTTTTTTAAAAAAAATGCCTATAAATGCTTACATAGTTACTGATAGTGAAGTATTGCCCTCCGTGGTAAAGAGATTTTTCCTGTTTTTATCACAAGAAATAGCTAAATCATGAGAGCATAGATATGGTAAGAAAATCAAAAGTATAAGGCAGAAAACAACAACAAAGACCAATTAATTTAAAGCTTTAAAATCATATCTCAAGTTTAAGTTATTGACATTTCAGGTAGAAACGAATAAGAGTTTGAATAACTCACTTCATTTGAACCTCATGTAAATGTCTATCCTGCCTATTTGACAGAATTTGGAGAGTAAAACAAACTTGTATATGAAAATTACCTACAAGCATTTATACTTTTCAAAGAGGCATCATTGCCAAGAGAAATATATCAATTCTGTTTTCCTTCTATCAGCAGGCAATTGGGAATGATTCAAAGATTGATGGAAAAGAATATGCTGTGTTGGGCTACATTTGCATCATAGAATATGGACAGACTGAGAATCATAGGCATGCAAAATCATGCAAAAATTTAAAGGAAAATATTTTGTGAAGTTCACCATCATTTCAGGGATCTTATAAAAATATATGTCTAAATAAAAAGATTCCTCTGTATTCCTTTATGATTTTTCATCTTTCTTTTTACAACAATGATCTTTTCATTTGCCTTCATTGATTTCATGAAAAATGCTGATTATCCGTACACGAAAGAAAGCTTAAAATTATCTCTTCAATTCTTCAATATTGGAATGAAATTATGATTAATGGAAAAATAATGATTAATAGAAAACATTTATAAGATGATAGATTTAGGTCCAAGTTAAAGAAATTTGGATTTACATATCATATTTAATCCAGATTTACCCACTACATTTTTGAAATACGTAGACATATTTTAAGAAAAAAATCATCTGTTGCACAAACTGCTGATAATGTTAGCCATTTCACTAAATCTCTACAGCTTATTCTGTAATGCAAAAGAAAATCTATTCATTAAAACCCCCAAAACTGACACTACAAATTGAAGGCTATTTCACAAAATTCAAATGAGGTTTCTAATTCTACCATTGCTTAAGATTATACTACATATTTAGATAGTACATAAGGGGAAATTGAGAATAGAAATGGCAATAAACATCAGGAAAAAGTCATATATGAATAAGTTATTTGGAAGTGTTTATGAATTACTAGTTTATATTTAAAACACTGTGATTATATGTTTGAACTAGAAATATTTAAAGTGGATGTTTAATGATTTCTCTAAAATGGAAAAAACTAAGTTACTTAAATTTCAACGCCTGTTGATTTATCATCATCTCTAAATTTTGCTTTTCTAATTCTGTTTATTTTTAGAATACTTTAAAATTTATACTTTCCTGAATGTGCTGTTTCAGAAAGAGACATTTCCATTTCATTACACAATGTCAAAAGTCAACAAATAGAAATAATTTCACAAAATACGGTGTTTTCATGGACAGCAATTTGCCACACACTACAGTCCACTTGATAACTCTGGCTTAGCCAAACACATATTCTTTTATTTAAATCTTATGTATTTATAGTAACTGTCAGATCACATATTACGCCAAATATAGTGTGTGTATGTGTGTGTGTGTGTGTGTGTGTGTGTACACACAACCTACTGAGTTCATTTATCGCTGCTTTTATATGCACATATTTAGGGTGAGGTGTCCAGCCCTATTTGATACATCTACACTGCAACCCCTTCATGTACGGCTCAGAAATCCCTGAGGTGGAGGAGCAGAAAGCTTATAAGAGCCAGAGGACCAGAATGTCTTCTGTGAGATTGTGTCTTCTAGACGTGACAGGGAAGCTGCACCCATAGACTCTCAACAATATGACCTCATAAACAGGATTTTAATAGTGAAAAGACCAGTTGGCATACTAACATGGATGGAGGAAATATCACAAGGCCCCATCCTTGGATAAAGAGCTGAGGCTAATCAATACCTGCTGAGAGAGGAATAGCTACACATCCCTTATATCTCTCTTTGTTTATGCCAACCTATGCCAAGAAAATGTCTAACTAGCAAGAGAAAATCTGAATCGTACAACTGACAATGTCTGAGAAAGAGATGAACATCATGCCATTGTAACTTCTGATCTTTTGCCAAGACTCACTAAGAGTCAAGGTTAATGCAGCCTCAAACTTACCTATGTTTCACATCTTACTTTAGTGGTCTTTCAATTTTTTAAAGTATAAAAATGAACTCTCCTTTATAAAGTAACTTGCAAATATAACAGCAATATTTTTTAAGGAACTTGGTTCTAATTTACATGGTAACAAGCTTTCCATTGCTAGAAATATCAATAAAATATAACTAATATTATTTATAGAAATTATAAATTTGTTACTTGATTTATTTACATAAATAAAATTAATTATAAATATTATGTAAAATATGTATGCATGTATTTATGTGTATATGGCTACAAAGGTTTTTTTTTTTTTCCTACATTGGTAACCAAACTGCCATGAGCTCTTCGTGTGAAAAATTAGACATGGAAGCAAAAGAATATTGTCAGCCACTCTATAGGAAAACCCTATAAAACTCAAGAGTTACAAGAAAGCCTTTGCTCAGTCAGGTGGAGAAAATAACAAAGTCAACAATCAAGGAAAAATTAGAGCTTTAAGTTACCAAATCCTGCATGTATTTGTATCTATTTTTTCCTTAAGCTCAGCTATATTCCTGTTTTTGACTGTCATGAAATTCTTCATTATTATTATATTTCCCTGATTTCTTACTGCAATTTTACTTGGATATTTTTTTATTGCAAGCACTTTGATGATAAGTAAATAGCGATAATATAGAAAGTCTTTCAATATAGATGAAAAACAGAAATTAAGTTGTGTAAATTCTGATTCAACGACTATAAACGTGCCATACAATATCTTTTTGAGAAGCATGTATGTGCTTATTTTATTTATAACAGAGTGGCATTAGTTAGGGTTCTCTAAAGAAACAGAACCAGGAGCTGCAGAGCTAGCCCAGTGGTTAAGAACACTGACTGTTCTTGCAGAAGACCCAGGTTCGAACCCCAGCACCCACATGACAGCTAACAACTGTAGGTAACTCCAGTTCCAAAGGATCCAACAGCCTCTTCTGTCCTCCGCGGGCATTGCACGACATGGGTACACTTTACCTACATGCAGGCAATACACGCATACACATAAAATAAAATTAATGAATAAAATATTTTTTAAAAAAGAAACAGAACAGATAGAACGAACACACACATGTATGTGTGTATTTTCTACATATAGGGATTTATCAGATTAGCTCACAGGATAGAGTCCATGTAGTCCAACAACGGCTGCACCACACAGGAGAGACTGAGAATCTGATAGTCTCTCAGTCCATGAGCCTGGATGTCCCAGTAACCCCAATCTAGTGCTGGGGGTCTGATGAATTCCAAAGGATCGGCTAGTCTTCAGTCTACAGCAGCAAGATGAACTCACCAGGGAGAGAGAAGGCAAGGAGCAAAAAGCCAGGAGTTCTCCTCTGCCATGGCGTTTTATACGGGCTGCCATCAGAAGGTAACACCCACATTTAGGGTGTGTCTTCCAGCTTCAGATGATCCAATCAAGAAGATCTCTCTCATTTCAGTTAATCCCAGATCCAGTCAAGTTGACAGCCAGGATTAGCCATCACACAGAGCATTATTTATCATAAATGAAGATGGATAACAAACTATAAAGATCTATTGGTTTAGGATCATATATGAGATAGTGTAAACTAAGGGGTATCAAAAGAGGTAGGATGGGGAGAGGCATACCAAAGTCTAGGACAATCAATTTTGTGAGGAGAAACTGGTTAAGTTGGACTTGGCAGCATACAAATTTAGATATCAAGACAAAACCCAATTTGTTGGAACAATTCTTTTTCATATTTAAAAATTTTTATTTTATATGTGTAAGTGCATTGCCTGCTTAAATTTGAGTACACCCCTGTCATGCAATGTCTGTGGAGGTCAGAAGCTGGCATTGGATTCCCTGTTACTGGATTTAAAGATGGTTGTTAGCTACCATGTGGGTGCTGGGTATTGAACCCAGGTACTCTGCAAGAGCAGCCAGTGCTCTCCATCACTGAGCCACATCTCTAGCCCCTGTTGAGACAAATTATTGTCAATTCAAAATCAGCATAAGTGTTAGGTCTATAAATGCCAAAGTAAAATGATGAATATAACTAAGATCTAGAAAATATTTGGAGGTTTATAAAGCTGAGGAGAAGAACTCAGAGGAGGTATAGTTAATGTACATGGGCAGTGGCTCAAAGTAAGTAGTTATACTCCTAGAAGTAGAATCTGTTTATCAGTGCTGGAATGGTATGAAGACTTTAGGAATCAAATGAAAATAGATAATAAATAAGAGTTTAGAGACAGAGTTACTGAATCCAAAAAAAGTAGGTATCTTCCCTCTAAAGGAGACAAGGATTAAGAAGCACCATCAGCTGAATAAAATTCTCTGTCCAGTTGCCAGCTCTGTCTGTTGCATAGACATATAACATTTTACTGGCCTGAAAAGTTAATGGAAAGACATGTAGCCTAGCCTAGTCAATTAGGCTCCACTGAATGGAGATTGTTTTTTCTTACTATCCCTTGAGAGAAATAGATAAGCCTTTAACAAAGAATGAATTCTTACTTGGCTTATCTAGAATTTGATGATAGCTGGCTTGTGATTACATATATTTAGAGTCTCTTGTTTTCTATTATTCATGATGTCTCTATCAATTTAATTTTTCTTACATTTTTAATGGATGTACAAAATGCACAGTGTTGAGAGATTCCTAAGACAGATGGAATACGCTTTACCTTTTTAGTTTCTTGTTTGCCAAAAGCCTTTAAAAAGTTCTTGAAACAATTCTTCCACTTGAAAACAAACTCTGAAAACTAAGTGGTTATCTATTGACTAAATATTGTCAGAAACACATAGACACACAAACAGAGACACACACAGACACACACACTGAAAATGATTTGTTTATGATAAGCCAATAGAGTTCTGTAGAAATATTGTCCTTCTCATCTCCATTCCTCTCAAAAAGAAGAATAACAACAAGATTTCTGTACAATTTTTGTAGATTTTAAGTGTAGGTCTCTGGGACTCCCAGTCACTCAAAAAGAAGAATAAGTATAAGATTCTGTAAAATTGTATGTAGATTTTAAATATAGGTCTCAGGGACTCCCAGTCACGGAATACTATAGAACAGTGAAGTTGTGCATTGGATGTCCTGCTCGAAGAACAGCACCTCAATGAAATGTTAAAAGTTAGCAGACACTTTTGAGTATCTGCTATGTTGAAAGCATTGCAAAAAAATGTCTTTGCCCTTCCAGAGTTGAAAGGACATATCTACAGAGGTCTGAGATTTAAAAGGAAAAATTAGCTCAACAATACTTTTTTCTTCCTTTTCCAGTTATTACTTATAGAACTATATCTTGCTGTCCCAAATGCACTTGGATAAGAACATTGCACAGAAGCATTAATGTGAGTCCTCGAGATCTGTTTCTTTAAAAAGAAAAACTAGAGATGTGTGTTGTTTTCTGTAGAAAACAACTGTAGTGAACTAACTTGATCTCACAGGTACGTTTTCAAAGTTTTCATGAGAGGTCTCTGAATATTAATTTGCTCTCCACTCGTTCTCTTTACACATGAATACTTCTGAAATATCTGTGAGGAGGAGATTCAGAAGATAAAATCAGTCATTGGAAACAGACTGGATTTGTTTTGGATTTCTAGCACTGTTCAACTGTATGTGGTTTAGTGTTCACAGACATTTAAATATGAAAAAAATGTCTGCTTTCTTTGAGTGAAAATAGCTTTAGTTCTACTCAGATTGAATGGATTATGAATTGCAAAATAAACTTAATTTCCTTTCATCTCTAAAACCAAAGTTTCTGCTCTTGTTTTATAGGTAACTGATTCAGCTTTTCTTGTTCATTATTGCTTCCAAAAGAAAAATACTAAGACAGCAATTTACAGTAATAGCAATGATTCAAGCAATGCTGTGAATACATATCGAAGTATGTTGGAAAGACAAGAACTAAAGCTTCATCATTACTGATTTTTCATGTTGTTATATTTTTAATGAAATTCTCTGTTTCCTGAGGTAGCATATTTTTCAAATGTGGGATTTTAACACAACATGTAGAAAGGGAAAAATATGCAGCTTAATAGATAAAACTTCCTGGTCTACATGGTGAGCTCCAGGCCAACTGGGGATATAGAGAAACCCTGTCTCAAAAAGACCCAAAAAAAGACCAAAAAAAAAGTGTTGATTCAGGAACCAGATCACAAATCTGCTCCAGGTTCGCCTTTGTCAACAGAGATCCAGATAGAGTATAGACAGATGGGAGTACGTTGAAAAGGAAACCAGATAAAGGTTAGAGGGAAAAAAATCTCTTTAAAAAACTGAAAGTGTATAGAAAATATGACATGTGTACATTGGATTTGAAGTAGTGTATTGAAGAATATATTTTAGGACTTTAGTTAACTATCTATATGAATTTTTAGAGTGCCCACATAGAATCCAAATCAGCAGGATCTCTCTCTCTCTCTCTCTCTCTCTCTCTCTCTCTCTCTCTCTTTCTCCCTTGCCCTCTCCATTTTTTCTTCCTTCTGTCTTTTTATCTACTTTCCCCTCTTCCAATAATAAACCAAGCTTTACAACACAGATTTGTAAACCAAAGAGGGAACAACAAATGAAGGGTTTTATTTTAAATTAAAAAGCTGGAAAATTGGGCTGAGGAGATATATGAGTGAATACAGTTTTTGTGTTGCAAGCAAGAGAACCACAGATCAGATCCCCAGTACCCACATAAAAGAAGGATCCCTACGAGTCTTTAGTCCAACAGTATATCCAATCTCGACCTCTAACATCTGTCCTGTACACTTTCATGTAAAGGAACGCACGCACACGCACACACACACACACACACACACACACACACACTGACTTTTTATATTTTTTGTACATGGGTAGTGTACATGCCAAGATATGAGTGAAGAGGTTAGAGGACAACTTTCAGAATTCAGTTTTCTCCTTCCAACATGTAGGTTCTGGGGTCTGAACTCATATCTTCAGGCTTGATGACAAGTTTCTCTACTCATTGAGCTATCTTGTGGTTACCACAAATTTTTAAAACAAATAAATTAACAATAACCAGAAGGACAAGGCATACTCCCCAAGCCAGCTCACTCATTAATACAATATCCCTTTGTAGAATAATCACTGAGTAGTAGTAGTGATGATGGAAAGCATGTAAAGACAAGTTTTCAGGGATTCTGAAAAACACAGAGTTTCAGTATAGGGCAAAGTATTACAAATTGTATGAAAGTAACCTATATAAGTGTTCTCGTTAATGAGAGGAGAGCCATACTAAATCTGGATAATAGGAAAACATATTTAGGTGCTTCTGTTGAAATGTTAAGGTGACATTTAAAGAATATAAGTGTAATAAAAATTTTTTAAGTATTTTTATTTTATGTGTGTGAGTGTATTGCCTGCATGTATGTAAGTGCACTTGTACCATGCAATGCCTTCAGAGGCCAGAAGAGGGTGCCAAATTCCCCCAGAACTTGTGTTAAGGAGTGGTTTTTAGCTGACATGTGGGTGCTTAGAATCAAATCCAGGTCCTTTGCAAGAAAAGCCAGTGCTCTTAAACGTTGAGCCATCTCTCCAGCCTCATGGATAAATATATATTTTTTAACATATACTGTAAAGGGAACTTTTAAGGAAAACATGAAATTTCATAAAAGCTTTGAAAGAAAAAAGAAGTGAAACAAGTGTTAAATGCAATGAAGCAGAATAAATGCTTTAAAATCTAATGAATGAAAGTTATTTGAGTATATTGTTTTCTTTGTGAATTTTATGCTTTTGAGTCTATGTTTAATGCAATAATGCTACTACTGTTGTGTATCTTTTCCTACCAGATTGATTGTTCTGAGCAAGGTACTTATCCTTGTTTTGAATTCATTGCATTTTCCATAACCTAATGCTACTTTTGTGTTCAAATTGTAAAATCTGTGATCTCTTTACATCTAAGGATTCTAATTCTCAGAAACATTATACCATAAAATATATTCTATTGCATAATGAAGCTAAGAAATTGCAAGAAAGATCCCTAAAAGTACATAAATGAGTAATGACTGACATGCATCATGACATTTGCAGACCTTAAAATTTACCTTATGAATGCTTCATTGATTTGTGTGCTAGACATGGCGTATGCATAAACAAAAACCTGGAATTAAATATGTAAAAATCAGGTAATATAGAAGGTAGCTTTGCAGTAAACTTATTGAAATGTCTTTATATTTGTTTCATTTTTGTCAACTAATAACAAAGTACATATATTATTGTATTCTCAAAACTAATTATGACATACAATAACAAAGATTCCTCTTAAAAGAATTATTTTAAGTGAGAGATACTCAAAACAAACTCTACATATTAAAATTTGTCACTTGTATCACATTGCAGGATGGTCAAATTCAGAGATGTACAGAATAAACATAGATCAATTGGTGACTGCCAAGAACTTGGTGTAGGAAAAGAGGATTAACTACAAAGAGATTGGAAAGAAGTGTTTGATGTGATGGAAATGTTCTAAAATTGGAATGTACATGTCTTAAAAGTCATAAAATTTTATGCACTAAGTGGGTGAAATTTACTGGACATAAATTATTCTTCTGGGCCTGGAGAGATGGCTCAGCAGTTAAGAGCACTGGTTGTTCTCACAGAAGACCCGGGTTCGAATCCCAGCACCCACATGGCAGCTAACAACTGTCTGTAACTCCAGTCCCAGTGGATCCGACAGCCTTTTCTGACCTCCACAGGCATTCCACGACATGGGTGCACTTATCTGCATGCAGGCAATACATGCACCCACATAAAATAAAAATAACAAATAAAAAAATTATTCTTCAGTAAAGCCAACTGAAGCTTATACTGTTTTTCTTTGTACTAATTCCAAAATATAGCATGTTTCAATGCAAAAATATAATATCTCTCCTTGTAGATTAAAGATGTTTTTGTTTAAAAAAATGCTTATTGTTTATTCCTTCAAGGATGTGAAACTCTTTTAGAACTTTCCAACCAACACACAAACAACAGAATCAACATTGGCTTTGAAGAAGAAATATATTATTCCTAGGCAGTGTCTTTAAAAATTTACATTAATTTTAATTTCTGAATCATGTTCATTTTTGCTTTAACTATTCAGTTTCCTCTTAACAAATCCTCAACTCCATTATCCTTCCACATTTTTTGGAGGTGAAATAGGTTCTCATTCTGAAGCCAATGATCTTCTTGAAATCATGAGCTTCCTGCTTCAGCCTCTCCAGCTGTTTTAATCATAGGTATGTCATGACACATGATTTTTAAATGCTTCTTTTTGTTTCTGGGCAACTTATGCTTATTTATTTATTTACTTTTCTATTTATTTACTTATTTGTAGAACAATGTTGTGGATCATTAGACACCCCTTCAAAACAAGTTGGTTTTCCAATGGCTCACAGGGTCCTGGAAAATGGTTGCTTCTTGAGAGCACCTGGAGAAGAAATGAAGAGGAAGGATGATTAATTTTTACTCATTCTGCTTTTATCCACATTAATTTTATTGCATGTGTGTGCACACTATTGGAAGCAGGTAGATATCATATGTGGTATATTATATATCACTTGACCAAGAGAGAAAGCAAGCTGAATAGCTATAAGGATAGTGGTAATATCTTCTCAAACCTCTGGTGCAGCTTGGATGCTGTGAACCAAATCTGATTCCCTGAAAGAACAGCACAAAGTGATCTTAATCACTGAACTATCTCTCCAGTCCCTGTTCGTGACATCTTTACGGAACAGCAACCCAGAATAGAAAGACTGCAGAGTAGAGCTATTTCAGAGTACTGGGAGACTGATAGAGGAAGCACTCAGCAGAAGGCAATGAGATCAAGTAGAATCTTGGAGGCTATGACTTGGAGGCTATGACACTAAGTTTGTCTTAGGTAACTGCTGAGAGATTCGAAAAGAGAAATGGCATGATTTATTTTATAGATTATCAGAATCCCACTGGCTACTCTACTGCACAAAGGACATAGGAAACACAAATGTGATCAGTGGTGGGGGGTGGCATTTCAGAGTACTGGGGTTACAATTATGTGTCGTCAAGCGTGGCTGCTTCTTCCTTTTAAGAATAAAAACAATACTCTATAAGTATGTATGACTGTTAGCCACATTATATGTTATATACTCTTTAGTAGAAAGCTAAATTATTAACATAACTCATTATAAGAATATATGTTAGATTTCCAGGAGAACATCATCAGTCAATGTGCTACAAACTACAAAGAGTCATATAAAATGCTTGTCACTAGAATTTTAACAGTGTTGAATCAAGAATACTCCAGTAAGAGGAAGTGAAAGTTTTCTTCCACTGACCTATCTATTGTTTGCAATCCTTATAATTACAATGAATGTATCCAATCCCTTCTCTGTTTGTAGGGTACTTTTGTCTTAGGTGTGAGGCAACATGCATAGTATTTGATTCCTCACCATCTGCAGTTAACAAAGATTGCTTTTTATTACTATGCTTGAAAACTCCCAAAGGAAACTATCTCAAAAACATTCCCACAGAAAATGAAATGTCCTCAATATATTTATGCAACAACACAGAATTCTGCGTAAGGAATAAACTGCTCATATGCTTCTCCTGTGATTTTTTTTAATTAAGAAAATGGTAGGGGAAGAGATTAATGACCCTCATACAGGAAACAAATTAAAATCCCAACCGAGTGCTAGTGTTGATCTAATTTGCATATTACAATCCATTTTGAAAAATGAGCCAATACATATATTTCTAATAAATTTATCTCAATGATGAATTCCATGTTTAGGTATTTAGGTCTAATGTCTATATAGAGATCCTATTATTACCATGAAAGTGAATTTAAATGCCTGAGAATATAAAGTTTTAAAGACTATTTCACAAAACCACAGTCTTTTTAAAAGTTAGCATAAATGCATGCATTTGTATTACTTTATATTCAATTCACTGAACTTCATATGAACATATCACAGATAAATACTATACAAATGCCTCCATTAAACACATGATAACCATTGTAACATTGTATAGTTTGATTTTAACTATTTCTGAACTTCTTTTTTAAAATAAAATATTTCAAACTGATGTTGCAAATGAGAAGCATTTATAGTTTTATATTACCTATTCATATAATGATAAAGCAAATATGCACTAAATCTCCTAATGCATTGCATTTAGCGGTACCTATGACAACAAAGACTTTTAGCAAAGCATTTTTATTGTACCTTGTTCTGATTTGGTACACCTGTCTCCTCACTAGAGGATGTAGGGTCAGAAACCCCTTTTTAACAGAACAAAATATAACTTATCTCCCTTTTATAAATCCATACCAAAACTGATAAAAGGACAGATAGAAATAAATACCTTTCCTTATACTAATATCATGCTGTTGAAGTAGGTCAAGGAAATGAGTCAATGCTGTGCTGGTGACTACATTTAAATCATTACCTAATTTCAGAAAAGAAAGTGGAAAAATATCATGATAAAGTTATGAATACTTGGCAGTTATCTCACCTGTTTCACTAATGATATGGAATCTGGACATGAAAGAGAGACCATAAAAATAAATGAGATGGGTTCAAGAAAGACAAAGAGCAGGGCATGGAAGTTGATTGGTACATTCTTTCAAAAGAAGCATTGCTTAGACTTTCCTCTGCAAACAATTGGTTGTCTTTGTTATAACATTTGATGATTACTGAAGCCCTTCTCAATTTTCCACCTAGCTGATTAGCATACTTGCGACAGATTTTCAGTGAGGCGAATTGCTTTTCTTCATCCTTTCTCATCCTTATATGAACCTAAAACATTGCTAGGTGTAAAATCTGAGTAATCACAAGACAAGAATTTAATTTGCAAAGCTATCAATCAAGACTTTAAAAATTGTCATGAAATTCCTTGGCTCTGAAGAAGCATTTCATGAGATCAGATAAGATGTGGAGACATGAACAGAATTTAAAAATTTAGCAGTTCCAATAAAAGAAGACACATAGTTCTCAGATGTAAAATCTTTGTCATTTTAAGACAGAAAAGAAATTTTACATAAAACTATGAAACTATGAAGCCACCTGAGAATCATTATTATGTGGAGAATTGTTCTTGGAAATTTAACCATCTAAGTATAAAGCTTTTGCCAGAAAACTATACCACATGTTGGCATAGAAAAAAAAAGCAATAATTTTTTCAGTGCCCAGGGTTTTCATCTGTTCACAGACAAAATCATTATAAGAGTTTTCAACAACTAGGCCTTCTTGTCTCTCCTAGAGATTTTGTAGAGTTTTTAGAAATTCTTTATTCAGGGTTCCAAAATGATGGATCACTTGAAATGATAACTATTACTTAAGGCATAATATAAAACTCAGGGTGAAAAATCATCTGGGTTTTCAAAGCAATTCAGCATTGACTTCTGGAGCCATTCCTGTGAGCAGAGCCCAGAATACTTTGATTTTCACTGAGTCCACAGTAACTAAGAAAGTAAAGATAAAAGGACCTGCGACTATTGGGAAGTGGCCATACAACCAAGGCAAGAGTTTAAACCTTCCACATATACTAGTGAACTCAAAATGTTTGGTTTCTTAGCATCATTTTCTATAGTTCCATTCTGTCTGCGCAGATTTATAACAAGAACTTTAGGGTCTAGATTGAGATCAGATTACATACAAAGAGTTTGTGTTTCTCTTAATATTCTCTGTGTATAAAGATTTCACTTTGAGACTACATTCCCAGTTAAACAGATCTCAGGAATGATATGGTATTGTCACAGGATATAAGCACATTTAGACATGGGATTCATAAACTACAAAGTGTTTGTGCCTTGGGAGATGATCAATAAAATTTTTCTTCCTGAAAGTTTTGTGGTATGTATATGGGGTTGAAGGTGTAGAAACCATTACATTCTGTGGGCTTTTGCAATTCTGAAAGAAAAGACACTTCCCATGACTGGACTGCAAATTACTTATTTGGGAAACGAAAGAGTTAGACTATTGTCAAAACCACCGTCAAGTTTCGAGTTATATGGAACTATAAGGAAGTTTGTTACATAAGTCCCTGTATTCCAGCCTGGCACACAGATCCAGTTAGAATAGATTATGATGCATAAATCTCAATTATCATCACAGGACATCTGTGATATGTGTTCTCAGACTACACCATGATAAACACTACATTCTAAAATGATTTCCTGCTTAAAAGTTCCATAATCATATAAGGGATTAAATGTCATGAAATACTAAAACATGAAGAAAGTAGAAATAAAAATGTGTGAAATTATTGCATTCTGTCAAAAATAGTGAAAAGCAAGCTTATATAACATGCATTTATTCTATTTATCAGAAAAATGAAATTCCAATGACAGCAGACAATGCATTTATAGAACAATGTCCTAACCAATTAAGAGACTATAATTTTTGTAACTGCAGAAAGCTACATATGAATTAGTTGACCTACAGACTATCACAGCATTGACCTGTATCATTATTGTCCTTGGATTAAATATAAAGTCCTTATGTGACTACTATAGTATATGATACAATCTACACAATCAAGATATAAAATTTCACTTAGCAGAAGGGGTTGATTGCTTCTTCTCTTCACAGTATCCTCTGTAATTAAGGAGATAATTGCAGTAAATTCGTGGGTAGTGTTATTGGTACTTATCATAACGAGAGGGGAAAATGAAACCAAATAACTCACCTGATATTTTTGTCTCAATATTTTTAAAAACCTGGGTGGTAATAATGACTTGGTATAGGCCAGTGACAATAACTCTGGAAAATATTACATTACTCTGTTAAGAAGATAAAGGTACGTTTGTTGTGTATATTGTCTAGTGGAAGGAGGACTTACAACATGCTGCAGAGTATGATTCTGAGTTGTGTCAGAACAAACCACATCTTAACTGTAAGCGTTTATTATCATCTTTATAGAGACTACCACTTTTCCATTTTGTGTATGTTTTCCCTCATGGAATCATCACAACCTTGAATATTCAAGGCATGACCTATTTAACCACTCTTCAGACTTCCAGAGTCCTGAGATTACACTTCCAAGAGAAAATCTGAAGCTTTGCAGGCCTCAGGTTATCTGTGGAAAACAGATCCAATTTGGGTACTTGTTGATTTAAGTGGGTATTTGAAAATTCCATTGCAGTTATTTGCTTCACTAGATTCTGAGCACATTAGGGCAGCATGTATTGTGAATTCTTCAGCATGCATTCAAGACATCACTTAGAATCTGGAAAGTAGTAAGGTGTCTTAAGTATTTAACAAATATATTTGAAGTAAATGAAGGAAGTGAAGAGTGGATGATGGATTAAGGGACTGTAAGCATCCAAAGTAAAACTACCGGAAGAATAGTTATTGTGATGCTGATGGTGATTATTACAACGAAACCTCTGTACCTAAGGCTCACAACACATAGTGGAACGAGGTGTAGAGTGAACTCTAATGCATCTCTTAACTCTCATCAGAGACATTTACTCATGCAACAGAGGGCCATGACCACAGAAAGCCACAAAACACCATACTGCAGAGTGCGTGTCCCTGAACAGGACTCCCATATTACATCTCACCAACTCAGGGCTCAGGGTCCATTGCTGAAGAGGGGGCAGGAAAGATTGTAAGAGGCAAAGGTGCTGCATGACCATAAGGAAAGAGTCTGACAGGCACCTAGGAACTTGCTCTTAGGCATTTACAGCAATGGTGACAGCATACACGAGACCCATGAAAAGTCAATCAGACAAAACCAGCATAGAACTGAGGAATGGGCAGCAATTCTCAAACTTAACTGAGGAGCTGACAGCTGATCACTGCTGGGTGAGGGGAACTGATCTTTAAGGAAGTGAAAGTAGACACTGAACAGGCTCCAGAGGATGAACTCACACCAAGGGACATCTGAGGGCACAAACTTGACTTATATAGGCTTTATATATATGGCAGAATGCATGAAATCCTGTGGGCAGAATGTAGAGGGTGTGCAAATAGGGACAAAGAGAGGAGGGCTTCTAAATATTATTAAAATGGATCCTATGAAATTCACAAAATTTAATAAAAATATACTTTAAAAAGCAAAACTAAAACAACAAAAATTTATTATAGTGAAATTTAGTTTGCTTACACTAATTACTCAGCCACATGGAATGAAAACACTATGCAGAATTTAAACTATCTTAAAGTCACCATACTCTCATCCAAAAGACATGAGGAAATGACTTTCCCTTAGGATTGAGTACTGAGGATGAGTTATGATGTTGAACAAAACTATAAGAATATTCTCAAAAGTTAACTGAACATGTCTAAAGATGTTTAACTTTCCTTTGACTGTTCTTCAGACTCGCTCCAGAGTGGCAGCTTGACTGTACTGAGGTACTATAGTGCATGCTGTGAATCCTGCAGTGAAAATTCCTACAATTGTCTTGTTTCTGGAGAAGGTAAAAGTTAATTCACCTGAGATCCATTTATGTGCCACACAGGTAAATATTTAGCAGCATGGTGCTGGCAAAGCTCCTTAACTATACAACTCATTTTCCCCAAATAGGGAAAAGAACTATTTTGGCACCCATAGGGGTATTTTTATGGTTTTTAAAGCATAAAATGTTCAAGTAATATTTTTTTATTTGTTAAACAGT
>NW_008358534.1:1974574-1976652 GCF_000622305.1 Nannospalax galili
ACATTTATAACACAACTCCACTAGGTTTTAGCTTATGTTTTTATGCTATTTTACTCTAAGTAGTGAATTCATTTTTCCTTTCTAATGTGAAATATAGTAAATAAATAGACTTTTACTCGGCTGTGAATCTAGCACATTGCCAGACCATAGGAAAATTATTCCCTGAAGTTACTGATTAGTAGAAAGTAGTTTTGGACCTCTGTTAGAATAAATTCAATACAATTTCAATTTCACGAGTTTTATGTTCAATACTGAAATCTAGTTTGATTAAACAGACTGGGTAACTACTATAAAAAAATAACCAGGTGCCTCAGGAAGAACCAGCTTGATGATCCAGAGTATCATCTTTAGGAATCAAATCAGCTTTTGGCTCTAGCATAGAATACATATAATGCTGTTTTCATATTTGTTTTTGGACTAGTAGTTTTCAGTGCATGAGAAACAAATTTACATACATATATTTACCCAGCGTTCATGACAGCAGCCTTCTTACACAACACAATATGTATTTGGCTGTGACGTATGGAATAGTATGTGAAGTTATTGTAAATCAAACAATTACTGCACTCTTCCCATTCTGAAAAACACAAAGAACCTACAGTTATCACTTAGTTTGTATTTAATACTTATGTGCGCATTTGTTAAGAACTAGGAACAAGATTATGGGGCTTTATGAGTCCATCAGTCAATAGTTTCGGTATATATGCACTACTTAGAGTAAAATAGCATAAAAACATAAGCTAAAACCTAGTGGAGTTGTGTTATAAATGTGTGTATATGTATTCATGCCTTCTAAATTAGAGCATCAATAAACTGGATTTCATCGCTGATTTAACAGTTTTTGTAAAATAAGATTATGAAAATTTTCAGTTCATGCACATGAAAATCAACATTCAAATGCTGAACACCAAAATGGCATACTTTTGAATAGTTTTCAAAATATATGCTCATAAATTTATTTCAAATGTTAGATGATTGACATTTCATTTTCTAATCCTGTTTAGACCTGACAGTCTCAATGGTAATTTGTAAACTAATATCTATAAATTTCTTTTTGTTTTATATATCTCAAATTTTTCAGGTGCCCAGGCGACAGGAGATCATGGCTGGGTGACCTTGTTTATATTATAAACAGTAGCTTTTTGGTGCCAGGTTAAGTAAAAGCCAGTACTTCAAATTCTATCCATATTATAAATCACTTCTACACATCACGCTTAGTTAATTCAAGGTCAAAAAGCATGATATATCCAACAATTAAAGCACAAACAGCCTAGCTATGGAGGCTGGTGCTAAATGACACCCGTTATGATGCATATGGTCTCCCTCATTGCTGTGCAATTTAAACCTTGTAGATATGTTCTATCAAGGGCATTATGAGATGAGATTATTTCAACTCAAATACAAATAATTGTGTTGAAATATGCAATCCTGTCATACTCAGCTAAGAGTGGCTATGACTCACCAGGTATCCATGCATGACATATTTATCATGGATATTATTCATAAGAAAATATTAAAATGATGGTTTCTTAGATAAAATACTTCACTCAGGTCTACAGAGCAAATACTTTTTTATTTATTTTAATTAAAAGAAGCATTTCATTACAACAGCATTAACCTATTCAAGAACATTTTTCTGAGCTAGGGTACATCTCTTTCAAAATTGGCTGTACATTTCTAGGTTTACAGATGAATTATTACGCTTATATAATCTTTTACTCATTATAAACTCTATAAGACATAAAATTAAATGAGTTTCCAAACTCACAGTTTCATACAGAAAAATTCATTTCAGGGCTCTTGACATTGAGACGTTTTCACATGCATTTCTAATCTCTATATACATGACTATTACTGGTCACAGTCGCCCACCTTCTGAGCTCCTCGGCATCTGAGCATGAATACAAACTCATCAGATAGACAGCCTACCTCTCCCACTAGAGGCTCCATACTCTGCCATCCCTGTCACTGTCCACTGTGTTGTCAGCACCCTCATCCATTCCCCCCTGTCTGCCCTTCTGGTAAATCTAGTCAGCTAGAGGTCCCTGTTCCAGGAGGGTCAGCTGTTCCTCATCTAC
>NW_008358534.1:1976792-1984477 GCF_000622305.1 Nannospalax galili
TGTGTGCTCTTATGAAATTATATTGGCCCCTTTAATCTTTGGTTATACTTCCCTTTTGGGTGTTTAAGGACAGACCATTGGACCAGATAAACTGATTTGTTTTCACTCTTGAGGTCGTTTGAGGATTTGTTCCTCAGGGATCCCGTGGGCTTGGGAGGAGCAAATGTGCTTTCTCTCGTGCAGAAAAAGTAGTCTTGTATATCATGGCCTGTTGTGTAATTTTATGGCCCTAAATTATACTGCAGTCTCTATACATCATCATTAAATTTGCAACTATGCGACTGAAGTTTTGCTTGGCAAATATCTTTTATAACGATACTGATAGAATCGACTATTCATATCCCGTGGGCTTGGGAGGAGCAAATGTGCTTTCTCTCGTGCAGAAAAAGTAGTCTTGTATATCATGGCCTGTTGTGTAATTTTATGGCCCTAAATTATACTGCAGTCTCTATACATCATCATTAAATTTGCAACTATGCGACTGAAGTTTTGCTTGGCAAATATCTTTTATAACGATACTGATAGAATCGACTATTCATAATACAGAAGACCAAACAAAGAAAGGACATTTGCAAGAACAAACAGGCTACAGGTATAACTGCAACTCAATTAAGAATGCTGTGGCTATTTGGGGGAGATAATACTTTTAACATAAATACCAATAAGCAATAGGAGAAGACTGCTCTTGATTCTTAAGAATTACTGTATTCACATAAATGCATACACAATGCATGTCCTTTTTTCTTAGTTTTACTAATAACAATAACAACCATTACAATAAATTTGGAAACTAAAATTTAAAATTAATAAAAAAAACATGTAAGCATGGAACTGAAGAAATAGCTTCATGGTTAATGGCATATATGTATTACTGTTACACAGGACCCAAATTCAGGTCCTAACACCCTTGCAGGGCAACTGACAACAACTTGAAACTCCAGCTTCAGGGTATTCGACAGTCTCTTCTCACCTACATGGGCACCTGTGTATGTGTAGAATACACACACACACACACACACACACACACACACACACACACACACACAAACTGAGAATTTTCAAAAAAGAAGTTTTTCTTTACATTTTAAAAATATTTATTGATTTGAGAATTTCAAGAATGTATTTTGATCATATTCAAACCCCTCCCCCAGCCAACCCCATCTTATACCCCATCCCCCACTTCATGTACTCCATTATCAACTGTCTTCTTTTTTAAGTCCTTTTCTACTCTGTGTTGCCAAAATGCTGTTGTGTGTGGGTCTATCTCTTGGAGTCTGTTCGACCTACAAGGTAACAGACCAGTAAAGAAAACTGACTCTCCCTCTCCCTGGAGCCATCATTTGCCAATAGATCCTCAGCTAGGGCTGTGGCTTCCTGGCACCATGGCTATCATTCATATTGGGATTTTGTCCGGCTTCAGTTTGCATAGGTCTTGTGCATGTTGCCAAAGATGCTATGGATTCCTATATGCAAGCACCCTGTTGTGTCCAGACAACACAATTTCATTGTATTCATCTACCACTTTTGGCTATACCAATCATTCTTCCCCCTCTTCTGCAATGATCCCTGAGACTTGAGAAGAGCTTGTGATATGTGTCTAGTTTAGGGCTGAGCACTCTACAGTCTCTTATTCTCAACATGTTGATCAATTATTCTCTGTGTTAACTGCCATCTGAGACAAGAACCTTCCCTGCTGAGAGTTGAGAAATACCTTAACCTATGACTATAAGAAGTCATTAGGAATCAGTTTAAAAATACATCTATTTCAGACAATAATAGCAGTTTGGTTTCCCCTTTGGCCTGTGACCTGTCCAGTCACAAGTTCTTGTACCTGATAACAATTAGCCTTAAAGCCAAACAGAGAGTAATCGGTTAGTCTCATAAAATTCATGTCAGTATTGTCTCAAAGGGCATATTTTGCCAGGCCAGATGTTATTGTAGTTAGCAGGGTTCACAGCAGGGTAAGGCTGATGATACCTTTTCTGTGCCAATAACACGGATAGCGCCTACTAGTATTATAAAGATAGCTACCAGACATGTAACATGGAGTTCAGCACCAGCTTGATTATTTTCTTGTTTGTTATACTACTCAGTAATATAGTATCTTCATCATTAGGATATTAACACCAATTTTGTGCAGGTAACCAAGTGTAGGACAAGAGCCAGTATTTTTTGAGGATGTATGGGGTCACTTTGGTCAACAATTTCAAACAAGGGAGTCCATTCCAGGCATTAGGCTTTTTATCTGCTAGCCTCTGATGTCTAGTAGGACCCTGAATCCCTGTAATTAGGTAACTGGATTGCATAAGTATATATTGAAATAAACTTATACAGTAGGTAGTCATATGACTCTTTCAAAAGGTATTTCTTGATTGTTAATTATCCCTCCTTTTACTCCCCTTTCTGCTCTATCCTCACATTCCACACTCCATTGAGCCTGTCATTTCCCATTATGTCCCTCTGTCCATTTATATCACTGTATTGTATCTTCTTTCCTATGAATTACTCCCTACACATGGTCTCTTATTAGTTCACTGAGGTCTAAGATTTATCCAATTGAAACACATCTATCAAAATCAAAATATCAAAGCTAGCATCTACTAGTGAGAGAGAATATGTGACATTTTTCTTTCTGGGTCTGGGTTACTTCACTTAGGATGCTTGTTTCCAGTTCCATTCATTTATCCACTAATTTCATATCGTTTTTCTTAACAGCTGGATAATACCCCACTGCGTAAACATTTTCATTATCCATTCATCACTTGAAGGATCGCTAGGTTGTTTCAATTTCCAAGCTATTGGGAATGGAGCAGCAAAATACGTGGATAAAGGGGTATATATCTGTAGGAAGATAGGAGGTTCTTTAGGCATAGTTTTTTGAAGAGATTTCACATTGATTTCCATAATTACTTCATAAGTTTGTTTCTACCTGTAGTGAAAAGAATTTTAAAATCAGTCTTAAAAAAGTCACACAATCATTCCTAAATATCTGCTGCTACTAATATTTCTTTCTAGAAAAGTAATGTTTATGTGTCATTTCTCATACATTGTATAATATTTTTCATTATCAACTATTGTTAGAATGAAGTTCCATAATTTTATCATGATACTATGGTTAAGTTAAATATTACAAGATTATATGATGTTAATTTTCCCTACTAGTCTTTTAAGTATTGCTCAGTTTAAAAGGTTGAACTGCTATATCTAATACTTATATTTTATTATTAGTGAGAGTGAACATGCTTCAAATGTTTTGTTGACTGTTACCATTTGTAAATTCATTACTTAAGCCTGTTGTTTATTATTAAGGACAGAACCTTCTATCTCTAAACACAGCATCATAATAAAACCAATGGAAACATACTAAGGAAATGCTTTCACAGTGTATTTGGCAAATAAAATTGGGAAATAAAATATATAATGGTTTCATGACAACATTTGGTTTTGATGACTTAGAAATTTTTCTCTTCTGATGTTGTCTTGAGGCATAAATGTCACTTTTACTAACTCAGTCTCGGGGGGAATTATGATATAATTACATGTGAAACCAAAGAAAGTTGTCATGTCCAGACCCTATAACAAGAAAATATCAGTCACCGAAATAGGACTGATGTAAAAATAAGAGGTAAGTTTAATCACACCAATGATTCAGCCTGCTGGCCTTTAATCTTAATAACAATAAAACAGCTCTAAGCCATTTGTGAAAGAATTATGAATCAGAATATGATCTTTATATTAGTGACTCATAAGTTCATTTCTGATACTATGAAATTGATATTTGGGAAAGGAACAAAACAAATCCCTCATTTGGCATAAAGAAGCCCAGAAAACTAAGTGGAGACATTTTCCAGTTCACTTTATAAAGACATTCAGTTCCAAAAGATATTAAATAAGAATACACAATCATACAGTTAATTAGTAGCAATGAGGACACTCAAATTCTGATCCAATACTTGTGAATATTTTTATTTTATTTTCCTTAACCTTGCTGTTCAACACCATGTATTGTTATTATGAATGCTACACATTTCTATCTATTCTGTTCTTTTTTATAAGTAATGATCATGCATAATTCTCTGTTTTCATCCAATCTATGAAAGGTATTACATGTTATTAATACACAGAAAGGAGGTGTTTTCATTCTAATGCTTCTTAGAGGAAAAGAGAAGATAGAAATATCTTGTCTAAAATTGTAAGCCAAGGGGAAGTATGATATATGTCATACTCTAATATATTCATATCATCATCCATAGAGTTAGTTCACTATACCTAGAATAAATGCTCATATTCATTCTTTCACTGTCCTTTTGCTACCGTTTACAATACAGTCTCCAAAGCCTACCCCATAGGCTGTCATCTTTTCCCAATATCCGCTACAAACTGAATGTCTTGGTTCTGTTCTCTGAACAAATATAGCATCTGTGAATTTATGCTATATTTCAGACTTATGTAAGTTGTTTTACTCCCTTAACTGACTAAAATACTTTATATTTCTTTTGAAAACATAAATATGTATTATTATTATTTTAAGGGAAATAATGTGTAGCTCTAAATCTAAAATGGTAATGGCATGGACAATATAGTTACATAAGTGCCTAAAATACGTTTAAATTATAGCCCTGTTTTGTAACACCATTCTTGGAGAGACATGGAGAAATGTCTACTCACCTCAGATAGGGAACCAACAGTAGACCAAAATAAGGATAACACCAAAGTCCAGCTTGGTGAACCAATTATTCTTACTGAGGTTACTAGCAAGAGTATTGGTGAAGGGTTACTTTACAGGGGCAGAAATGACTCAACAATGGCTTCATCATCAAAAGCCCACACCAGCATGGGTTAGAGATCAGGGGATCAGGAAACCTGGATCTCACTGTACAACCTGCAGGCAGCTTGACAGACTGAGTGTCCTTTCCTGTTAGCTCAGTTGGTCTGAGCCTCTTTCAGGCATTTAGGGTTCTCAGAGAGTGTCTCTCAGCAGTCTTGGTAAGGGAGAAGCCTAGAGAACCTAAGTCAATTTAATAGACTTCCTGAAGTTATTGAGTTGTTTATTTTCTGAGCATAAAGAGCTTCTCTACAGGAGACAATGATTCACTTCCTTTCAAAACATCCTGCTGTTTACCCAGCATCCCTCAAAGACAGAAGACTTTTATCTCTGAGGAAATTGCTAGAAAAAAAGCCCCCAAATTACCTCTAATTTTGAAAGTAAAACTTTCACTTCTACACCCTACATTTGTATGTACTGAGGACAATATCTCGTAACTTGAATATGGTCAGTAAAATGGCACAGCTAGTAAAGGTACTTGCCTTGTATATCCGGTGACCTGAGTCTGGTTCCAGCAGCCATGTAAATGTAAAAGGATAGAACCAACTGACCTTTACATGCATGCATTGGTACACACACACAAACACACACACACACACACACACACACACACACACATTACCGCCACCACCACCACCACCACATGCAATGTGTAGTATGACACTTCAGAATTTGAGTACATTTCCAAATTGCATATAATTTTGACTTAATGACCTCAGAATCCTCAAAAATCCTCCAGTGGAAATGTATTGAATTCTTTTATTTGGAACTTTCTGTCCATTTGAATATATACAACAACATAAGTTATATAGGCATCAGCAATGGAAGTATAAGACACATGTGTCCAAATGGCATTTGAGCAGATCACATTCTACTCTAGGATTTATTCAACAACAGTTCTGCTTTTGGATCCCTAACTGTGGGGTCTCTCCCTTTCCTCGTGGGTTTTGGCCACTGGTCCACAAGGACAAAAGGAGCAGAAGTGACGAACGGGGTCAGGGAAGGCCAGTGAGCACTGACAGAAGAAAGCCCTTCCAGGGAGCCAGGTTCAGTGACACAAACAGCTCCAGACTCAGTGAAACAGCTCCGTTTATTCAATGGGGGTTAGGGAAAATATAGTGTGGAGGCAGTAGCCAATGCTTCAGCTGATAGGTGCTCATAGTGTGCTTTATTTACATGTGGCAGTAGGCTCCTATCATCTGACTATCAGGCCATGCCTATTTATCATATAGAAAAAACCTGGGGGTAGTTTTTACTCCCGGTAACTATGCCAAAGGTCATGTTCCAAATAAGGTCAAGCATCCTTGCTTGGTGGCACTTTCCAGGTAAGCCAGGCAGAGAGCAGGAGGCCCCCCACTGAGAAGGGGAGTCCTTCCATATAGCACCGAGCCCCTTAGAACTATCCGGACATGGAGGACTACAACCCTAGCAGCAGGGTTCCCCAACACCTAACACAGATCTTTAGCACAGAAAACTTCTAATATATTCAGTACTACATAAATAGTAGTGTTTTAAACAACTACTGAAATGTCATCTGTAAAATGAATTGAGGATCTGCAGAAAATTATATAAAAACATAAGATTAATTCTGCCTGAAATTCTGTTAGTTGGTAAAAGTGAGAAATTTTAAGACATCAGAGGTTTCTGAGAATTTCTGTGCAGGAAAATCATCCAGGAAATAAGCAAATAAACTAACAAACATAAAACATCATGTATAACCATTTCTTTCAATTTCAATCCCACAGAATGAAAATTTCTATGGAATAGTCTAACACATCATTTAAGTATAGTACATAGATCCTTTCTGTGAAACAATATGCTGGTTGATCTCCAAGTTTTCAAGCATTGTTAGAGTTTTATAGTCCATGAATTAGTGTGGACTCCAGATGATAATAATGAAATGTGGACCTTTTGTCCTTTCTAGAACCCAAGGCAAGGGGAGGAAATATCAACTGATCACAAGTAGATATGAAATTATTAATGGCTTTTCCTTGACTGTATGATCTTGAAAAAAGGTTTTCTCTTCAAAGGCTACAGTATTCTAATCATTAAATAGAATAATTGGATTACATGATAATCTTACTGGTGTGACCTTGCAATTTCTGCATGTAGAATATTAAGTTTGACTGAAGGCAAAGACCTGTGTCATCAAGAGAAAAGCTGTTCACTATCTCACAGTGACAGATTAATGTGATGTGAAGCTCTGGTAGTCAGTCCCTAGCCTTGCTGACTCTCAGATATGAATAGATAACACCTGAAAAATGGGTACATTCATAGAATCACATTGTTATGGCACATATGACTAAACAGAAAGATGAACAATTAACAGCAATGAATAGTACAATAATAGTAACTGGAAAGCATGTTGAGATGACTTTTTCCTATAGACTTAATTCTTCTAAAGGACATGTGGGAAGTCACCTATGTTGAGGATGCCAGATACTGATTGCAACGAATATTCCAACTGAAAAATGCAATATATCACACATTACTTATGCAAGAGTGATTTATTCTTTCAAATAAGATCTACCTTTGAAGCATTAGAATTATTACCACACACTCCTGACCCTAGAACTAAAACCAAAGAAGATAGATGAACTCACACAAAAATGTGAACCTGAGCACTTATTCCATTGTTTAATTGAAAACTATACTGAGCCTTTCTGTAAATGTATCAGAGGATAAATTAGGGAATTCTCTAGGTTACATTCAATAAGTATAGACACAATTTAAAGGTCACAGAGAGGTATTGATGATCAAATTTCATTTTAATAGTATGTATGACAGGACTGAATCTGAGACAAATGATAATAACTTGGTTGTTAAAATGAGTACTGAGGGGCTGAAGAGATGGCTCAGC
>NW_008358534.1:1985118-1996430 GCF_000622305.1 Nannospalax galili
CAATCGATAGATGATAGATAGATATAGATAGATAGATGACAGATAGAGAGACAGATAGATGATAGATAGATAATAGATTAGATGATAGATAGATGATAGATAGAGAGAGAGAGAGATAGATGATAGATAGATGATTCAGTAGCCAGAAATCAGTCTTGTACTGTACCCTGGTTGAAGTCTTTGTCCCTGCTCACATCTTGTAAATAATCTGGTCACCAAAATACCTTCAGTTATTTCTTTTAAATATGACAACTTCTTCTTGCTAGGATATCTGACTAATAGAAATTATAAACTTCATTAAAATTTTGAAATTCTTTCATTAACCTTTGTTCATTTTTAACTTAAAATACAGTTATCTTGTTACTCGGAAATGTAAAATTAACATTAAGGAAAAACATTGATTAAAGGACATGATTTTTGAAGTAGCATTTACAGACACAAATATATATGCATACATATGCTACATATGCATATGTATATTTATAAATGTATGCATGTATGTGCACAAATACTAAAGAAGGACAAAAAACTGAGAGTGGGATGACATGGGAGGAGATGGTGGGGGACTGTGTGGAATAAAAATAACAGAAAGATAATACTCATATGTGAAATTCTCAAAAATAAAACTAAAGTTATTGAGTCATTAACTCTTTGACTTAAAAGCAGAAACAGAAGAAAATCTAAGCACACATTCTCTAATTGCAGATAAGCTATCCATTAAGGTAATCAGATAAAATGAGCAACCCACATCTTTATTTAAAAATAATTAAATACACCATGTTTTTAAAAACAGTGAGATAAGGTTCATCTTCATAGCATTCTCAAGGTGCAATAAATTCAGGTAGAAATGTATAAGAACTCTACTATGTCCAAAGGCATAATATACCTTGGCAACAATAATCAATTAATACAAAACATTAGGGTGAATATTGACAATAAGCCATAATGGTAGGACAATCATCAACCTAATCCACAATGAGAGTTTACATTATTGAAAGTAGGACAGTCAGACATCATGTGCCCCCAGGTGGGATGCACTAGGAATATCACTTCTCAAAATATTTTTGCCTGGAATGAAGCAAAATACAATTAAGCCTCTAACACCAACTATGCATTTATAGAAATCATAAGGGATAGAGATACCAAGCATAGAGAAAAAAAAAGGATATCATAAGGAAGAAATCTGTCAAATTTAAAACGTCACATATACAAGGACAAATGATCTGGTTTTCAATCAGTTACATAATCTGAGTTATTATCAGTCAGAGTAAATGGTACTTATGAAACATAACAGTCAGGTGTAATAACTAGATTATGTTTAAATGCTCAGTAAAAATCTGGGTGTGGTGGCACATGCCCTTAATCACAGAGGCAGGGAGAATCTCTGTGAGATTGAGGCCAGCCTAGTCTATATAGTAACTTCTAGGCTAGCTGGGACTATGGGGATTCCCTGTCTCAATAAATAATAAATAAAATAATATAAATAAAAATAAAAGTTTAAAGGGAGTAAATCCTAACTAAAACAATCTTAATATAAAAAGGTTTATTTGAGAGTCAGAGAAATTTAATTATAGATGGTATCCATTATCAAAGGATTTAATATTATCAAATTACTTAGTTAATGTAGTTATGATCATGGCATGATGACTAAATAAAATCTATTATGAATATTATTTTTATCACATATACATACATGTTTAATTATTTTCTGACAAAAATCACATAATAAATGGTCCATTTTAAATCATTGTTCAAGGGATTGGAAAGATGACTCAGTAGTAAATACCATGTTCTGCTCTTCCAGAGGACCGAGGTTCAGTTTTTAGCACCCAAGACAGGTGGCTCACAGCTGCCTATAACTCCACCCCCAGAGGATCTGACATCTCTGGCCTCTGCAGGCACCTACACTCACATGAACATTCCCTTGCATAGACACATGTGTACATACTATTAAAGTAACAAAAGTAATCGTTTCAAAATATTTTTATTACGAAGCACACAACACATTTCTTTTGTGGGCATAGGGCACGTGAGGCACTGTATCTAAGAGACACCAGTGGGCCTTAACTCATGGATTTCACCTTCTGAAAGTGTTCATGATACACAATACATAACCCATCATAGCATTGATCAGTTCATATAATACTCAACTAGTCACATTTGTTATGTGTTAGCAATTTTCCATTTGCCTCACCTCCTTTTTTCTTCTCCTTTCCGGGAACCTATCTTGATTGATCCTCCTTACCCTCTAGCTTTTAATTACATATTAATTGCATATGGCCAAATGAAGATATTGGCAAAGTATGTGGAAGTGTAAAGAGAGATTAAAGTTTTAATTATTTTCCTTAACTACCTTATGAGTTGCAACATTACTAGACTTTTCTCCATAAACAGCTATTATATTTAAAACTATCCCCCAGATAGGATTTTAATGTGAATTCTGAAAATACTGCATCCCTCTTGTATATTCTGGCCTAGGAATAACGGTATGTCTTCCAATCTTGCTAACGCAGATATACTTTCATAACATTTAAAACGTTTTCTTTTTCTCTCATTTCTTGGTTTATTTCTACCTCCTATATTTATGAACATGGTAAATGAAGATACAGTAGCTAGAAACCAATCTTGTACTTTACCCTTCTTGAAGTCCTTGTCCCTGACCACATCTTTGTAAATAATCCGGCTATCATAATACCTTCAATTATTCCTTTTGAATATGCCAGCTGCTTCTTCCTAGGATGTCTGACTAATAGAAATTATAAGCTTCATTAAAATTTTGAAATTCTGTCACTACCCTTTGCCTATTTTGAGGCTTAAAATAACCAGTTATCTTGCAAATAAGAGATGTAAAATAAACATTAATTAAAGGAAAAAATAAGGACATGATTTTTAAAACAGAAACTTCACAAAAAGTAAGAAATAGTAATCATAAAATATATTTTTAAAAGGGCTGCTCACTACTGAGCTTGACACAGAAAATGAACAGACATACATATTTCTGTTAAACCTCATGCAGGAGATAGAAATATACACTTTGAAAATGAAACGGAGGGGGAGAATTTTTCATTATATTCAATTCACAGAATCACTTTAAATAAAAAATTCTAGTAAAATGATATGTTGACTCTCCATCATATACCAATAAATGCAATAAAATTTTATTTTGAAAATGCAAAAGGTTTTGCTTCATGTAGAGTCAACAACATATAATTTAGGGAACATTTTAAAAAGAAATATGAAGGGGGGATGCATTTATTAAAAGAATATTAAAATGAGGCTGGACAGATGGTATAGCAGTTAAGTGTGTTTGCTATTGTTACAGATGACCTATGTCTGATTCCCAAAACCCTTATGGTGACTAACAGTTGTTTGCAACTCCACTTCCAGGGGAATCCAATGCACTATTCTGACCTAGTCAGGTATGATATGACATAGGTGCACTTACATATATGCAAGCAATACACTCATACACATAAAATTTCAAAAATGTGTAAAGTATTGTGAAAAGGGCAGCAATGTGCGTGGATGAACTGGTATTGCTGTAGAAGGGATAGGGTCTTCGGGTATACACTCATGCAAGAGTGGCATGGCTGGATCAAATGGTAGATATATTTCTAAATATTTGAGTAATCTCCACGCTGATTTCCAAAGGGTCTACACCAGTTTGTACTGCCACCAGAAATGGACAAGTTTCCCATTCCTTACATTCTCACCCGCATTTCTCAGAATTTTGTTTGTTTGTTTGTTTTTGTATCTAACAGTACTGATTGGGGTAGATAAAAATTGGAGTTTTTAAATTTGCATTTCACAAATGACTAATAATGTTAAGCATGTTTAAAGTATTTTTCAGACACCTGTGTTTAGTCTTTTGAGAACTCCAAGTTCAGCTCTTTCCCAAATTTTAATTGAGCTGTTATATTTTCTTTGATGCTATTGGCAGCTCCTTGTACATTCCAGATAATAACCCTCTGTCAGAGGTATAGTAGTTGGTGAAGATGCTTTCCCATTCTGTGGAATTTTTCTTCCCTCCAATGATGGCAACCTTTGCTATGCAGAGATTGTTAGTTTCATGGGGTTCTGTTGTGAATTGTTAGACTTAATGCTTGTACTATAGGAGCTCAGTTCAGAAAGTCCTTTCCTGTTCCTATAAGGTCCAGCATAGTCTCTACTTTCTCTTTTATCAGATTCAGGGTATCAGGAGTTACGTTAATGTTTTTGATCCATTTGGAGATGAGTTTGTGCATTATGAGAGATAGGGAAGTAGTTTCATTCTTCTGTATTCATCTGTCCAATTTGACTAGCATCATTTCTTGAACATGGTGTATTTTCTCCTACATGTTTTTTGTGGCCCCTTTGTCAAAAATCAGGTGGCTTTAAACAAAAGCATGGGGACTTAAATCTGAATCCTAAGTTCCACTCTGCTGTTCAGTGTCTCTGTTTTTATACCAGTGCCATGTACTTTTTATCACTATAGCTCATATCATTTGAAATTAGGGATGGTAAAGCCTTCAGTAGTTCTTTTATTGTGTAGGATTTTTTGGCTGTCCTGGGATTTTGTTTCCATATGAAATTTGAAATTATTTCTTTAATTTCTTTGAAGAATTGTGTTGGAATTTTAAGGGGCATTGCATTGTATTTTTATATTTCTTTGGGGAGGCTGGAGATTTTCATAGTATTAATACTACTCATTCATGAGTATGGAAAGTCTTTCAATCTTCTAGTATCGTCATTTTTTTTCTTCATTATCTTAAAGATTTTATTGTGCAAGTCCTTCACTTCCTTCATTAGATTTAATCCAAAATGTTTTATGGTTTTTAGGCTATTATGAATGGAATCATTTGTCTGGTTTCTTTCTCTGTATGTTTGTTGTTGTCATATAGAAAGACTGCTAATTACTGGTGTTAATTTTATATCCTGCTACTTTGCTGAATATGTTTATCATCTCTAGAAGTGTTATATTGGCGACTTCAGGGTATTTTTTGTACAGAATTCCATTCTCTGCAAGCAAGGATACTTTGACTTCTTTTCCAGTTTATATCCTTTTTATCTCACTTCATTTGAATTATTGCTACAGCAACAACTTCAGGTACTGTATTGAAAATGAATGGAAAGAGGAGACCCATGTCTTTTTCCTGAATTTAATGGGAATGATTTGAGTTTTTCTCCATTAAGTAAGAGCCTGTGGGTTTGTTATACATTGTTTTTATTATGTTGTGTTATGTCTCCTGTATCCCTAGATTGTTCATGATTTTTATCATGGATGGATATTGGATTTTGTCAAAAGATTTTCTGCTGCTAGTAAAATGATCATTGGTTTCTGTCCTTAAATCTGTTTATGTGGTGGATTACATTTATTAATTTAAGTATGTTGAAAAATCTCATCTATGGGATGATGTTATCAAGGTGGATAATCTTTTAAATGTGTTCTTGCATTTGGTTAGTAAGTACTTTATTGACAGTTTTTCATCTATGTTCATAATAGAGATTGCCCTATAATTTTGGTTTTTTAATTGTGTCTTTCTTTGGTTTGGGTATCAGAGTAATACTGGATTTGTATAAAGAGTAGTTCGAGAGTATTCCTTTACAATTTCATGGAATGAGTTGAAGACTATTGGTATTAGTTCTTTGAAGGTTTTTCAGAACTCTGTGTTGTGTCCATCTGGTCCTGGGCTACTTTTAGTTGAAAGAATTTGAATTTGAATTTGAAACCCTCAAACAGTACTGGGATGGCCCCTTCACTTGGTTACGACAAGAACTTGGCAGTAAGATCCTATTGCTGAAAATACTACATACACTATTGATAGAAAAAACAAGAAGTCAATTTGGTATTGACTTCAAAACATCATCTCTAAATAGTGCTGGAAGATGCTATGGATGCTGCCAGAAGAAAAAAATCATAATTAACCATATTCAACTATGAATCCTACATGCCTCATCAACAAATGGCCTGGCAAGATAAAACCTCCGGTGCAATGGTGGCACAAATGTTATGTGGGTGGGTAACTAAGCATTCTCTAATTAGAGTTAAGATCTACTTTATGAGATGGAACTCATGCCTGGCATAGGTATCAGGCCTATGAAGATGGGGCTAAATACTCCACAGGCCATAGGAGAGAACCTAATACTATTTTTCTGCTAAATAGATATAGTATTACACTGACTCATAAATGACTTATTGTTATACACATAGATTAATATATCTCTCAACTCTCACCAGAGGAACTAATTTATGCAGCAGACGATGATTAGCACAGAAACATACAACTGGCCAACATGCAAAGAATAAGAGGCTGCAGAGTGATTATCCCTGAATTGGACACCCATATCAATGTTCTATCTCCAATGGCTCAGGGATCATTACATTCATTCCAACACCTTTCCCAAAATGCTCCCTGAGTCTTGGCTGTAGAGATGTCATTTTAGTGTTGGGCAACTGACAGTGACTTATTCTCTGTATTTGACCACTTGTGGAATTTTTTAATAGTCTCCATCTTTTGCAAAAAAGTTTTACTGATGCATACTTTTGTATGAAAATATAAGGATACATACTTTTAATATAGTAAAAAAATTCCATTAATATAAGGAAGCAACAGACAAGTTTTTTCCTCTAAGATTTATGACAACTGGAGCATTGCCTACTTGTGTGTGTTTACAGTACCACAAATGATTTCCCTCCCACTGAGCATGCCTTAAGTTGAGTTAGAGAGCAGTCAATTATTCTGAAGAAAAAATGTGTACCTACAGCACAAATAGCGATAATTTGCTGAACTAGTGATAGTTGTAGTTCACAGACTTTACAGCCTGGGAAGATCATTCATTAGTTTTCTCCCTTGGCCACTTGCACAGTAGCTTCTGATACTTTGAGAGACAGTCTTCAGGGATGAGTCTTCCGGATCAATTCCAACTCAATTGCTCCAAATCCTGTGTCTGAGGTATGTCATATCTTCAGCAATATGGTCTTACCTTCAAGTTCTGGAAGACAATCAAGGGCTGTGACAACAGTGTGTATTTTGGGGGGAGTTTCTTGGACTATACTAATCAACAAGTTTAAAGGAGGTTCCCCATGGCTGGCACTGTGATTTTTGTTATATTGCCTTCAGCTGTACACATGTAAATTCATATCCTATGTATTTTCAGCAGGAATATTCAGTACTACCTTTGCGTTTGGTTCACACCATTTAGGTATTTTTTATCTCTCCCCTCTCTCTTTCTCTGCCCCTGTATAGCCCCCCCTTACCCTTCCCCAGTTAAAGTATCCCCCCATTATCCCATTTCCTCCTGATATTCCATGTTTCCTACTATCCCCTATCTAGAGCTCTTTCTTCCCTTTGACCCCTTATTCCCTTTGCTTTCTATTTTCCTGACTCCTATTTTTACATCAGGTAATATGCTCACATCTAGGGATTTGGGGCTAGGATCAGAAATGCAATAGAACGTACATATTTGAGTCTGGGTTGTCTCATTTGGAATAATAGTTTTTAGTTCCATCCATTTACCTACAAATTTAATAATTTTGTTTTTCTACTGCACAATAGATTTCATTAGTGTAAATGTATCACATTTTCATTACTGAATCATCTACTGAGGGACTTTTAAGTTGTTTCCATGTCCTAGATATTGCAAAAGAGCAACCCAAAGAGAGGTAGTGCTGGATAATATGTTAGATCTATTTTAAGATTTTTGAAGAGTTCTCCACACTGATTTATCCTTACCAACATTTGTTGTCATTTGTTTTATTGCTCCTAGCCATCCATTGTGACTGGGATAAGTTGAAATCTTAAAGTAGTTATAATTTTCTTTTCCCTAATTGCTAAGTTGATGAGCAGTTTTTAAGGCATTACTTCTTTACCTGTTTTTATTTCTTCATTTGAGAATTCTCTGTTCAGCTCTGTAGCCCATTTTATAATTGGGGCATATGCTTTCTTGAATTTTTTTATGAGTTATTCACATACTCTGGAAATTAATCCACTATTGGGTGCATGGTTGTTGGAGATATTTTCCACTCTGTAGGATTCCTCTTTACTCAACTGGTTGTTTGCTTTGTTATATGAAGCTGTTTAGTTTAAAGAGCTACTAGTTGTCAACTGTTGACCTTAATGCCTGAGCAAACCAGCTCTGATTTAGAAAGCCCTTTTATGCACCTATGTTTTCTTCTAACAGTTTTAGTCTTTTAGGTTCACAACGAACTCTTTGATCCATTTGAAGTCTGTTTTTATAGCGGGTGATATATATGAATCTATTGCCATTCCCATCACCATGTGTTGAAGATGATGTATAGTCTTGGCATCTTTGTCAAATATATCAAGATGCTGTAATTGTATGTAATCATGTTTGGGTCTTCTATTTTATTCCTTTGATCCACATCTGTTTGTTTTATGCCAATGCCATGTGGTTTTTATTACTATAGTAATGTAATGTACTTTTAAATCTGGTTTTGCAATCCTGCTAACATTTCTCTTTTTGCTCAGGATTGTTTTGAATATCCAGGGTCTTTTGTGGTTCCATATACATAGTAAGATGTTGTTTTTTTTAT
This sequence comes from Nannospalax galili, assembly GCF_000622305.1. Classification (NCBI taxonomy): domain Eukaryota; kingdom Metazoa; phylum Chordata; class Mammalia; order Rodentia; family Spalacidae; genus Nannospalax; species Nannospalax galili. Next base: position 1,993,652 of record NW_008358534.1, read on the forward strand.
ATTTCTTTTAACAAGGTCCTGGGGATTTGGAATGGAATTTTATTGAATCTGTACATTTCTTTTGATAAGATTGTGATTTTTTCCCCAATATTCTTACTACAATGAACTGTTGGTTGTTTTGATGACTGAAGAAAGAGAAATAAAAATTGACCAAAAACAACTAGGGAAAAGGATATGACAATGTAATTCATTAAAATTAAACATAAAATGCCAGAGAACATACAGGAAGTGTTCAGCTTCGTTAGTACCAGTCCTACAAATTATATATACACTGAAGAATAAAGTATCTTTGGGGGGGATTCACAGTTGAAAACACCGAGGGTTAAAGGTTACTAGAAGCCAAAGTGAGAGACAAACAGTGAGGAATTTGTTGTCCAAACACATCTAGAAAAATCTTTCCTTATATTTGTGAAACTGGTGCCTAACACTGTGTGCTGTTCATGTGTATGGAAGCATGTGTCACAAGAAGGCAGCTGAGATGTTGTCAGAGAATTAGGAACCTACCCTGTGTAGCGCACAGACGAAGTAACCAGAATTATCCTATACAAATGAATACTCCCAAACTTTTTCTGTGGTTCCCTTTGGAGTCCTAAAATCCAGAGTGCCCCACAGAGGCACCACTGGTGTTGCCTGATGCGAATGAGCAGGGATAAGATGATTTAAAACAAACAAACAAACAAACAAACCAATGAAAATAACCTCAGCAGTTTCCGGAAAAGAAACTTCACAATCAGGGAATAAAAAGAGTGGAGATGAATGAATCCTGGGGGGCTAGGAAACCTAGAGGAAAATATGATGCCCTAGAAACCCTATGAGAAATGCACATAGAGTGTCTGAACATTAATGGTTATGTATACCTTGGAGCTGCTTGGCAGGGAACGCAGTGCCAGATAGAAGAGACCTCCCTTTGAGTGACAAGTATGTTGTGCAGCACTCATTAAAGAAGTCTCTTTTTGCAACAGATGGAGGCTACTTCAGAGTTGCACATCTGGTCAGGCATAGAGAACATATGTCCAGGAGATGCCCAGTACTAGGTGACACATCTGCAGTCAAATCTCTACAACTAAGGCTCATGGAACATACCAGAATAAGGGGTAGAGAGGGCTAATGCAAAATTCAACTCTCACCAGTGAGGCTTCCATGTACATCAGAGTGTGATGCACACAAAAGGCCACAACTGGCCAAGTTTTGAAGAATAAGAGACTGCAGCATGTAGGATGGGACTCCTATATGGAACCTCACCAACCCACAGCTCAGGGACCATTGTAGAAGAGGAAGTGGGAAGATTGTAAGAGCCGGGGCTGGTTCATGAACACAAGGAGGTGGGGGTTTCCAGGCAACTGTAGACTTGCTCATGTGCACCTGTGGCAGTGGTGGCACTGAGCACGGGACCCATGTCAGCTCAATTAATCAAGGGCCCAAAGGGGAAGTGAGAAATAGGTAGTGGGCTAGCAGTAGATTGAGAAATATTTGAGACTGATTGCTGCCGGGAACAGAGTGTGACTTACATACGACCACTGGATGTTCTGACTAGACTCCAGTGGACGTATTTACACTGAATGACATTTGGGTACAAACGTTTGAATGAATAGGACTTAGGGTGCATGGCAGAATGCATATAGTTCCAGAAGCATGGATAGGGGACGGGGTCTAGATTTGAGTGGGAAATGTATGAAATTAAAAATACTCAATAAAAAAATTATCAAAAAAACATAAGGTACAAGAAATTTTCTTGTGCACGTGAGAATAAATAAATCTGAATGAAGAACTTGGAAATATTTTAGCAAATTTTCCTCTTAGACTTACTCATGCATATTAGATTTAAAGCAAGTATTATTGTAAGAAAATATCATGGGTCTAGGGAGATGTTTAGGGAGTTAAGAGCACTGGCTGTTGTTCCAAAAGACCTGGAATTGGTTTGCAGCACCTACATGATGCCTAACACCAGTCCTTAACTCTAGTTCCAGAGGATCTCATGCCCTGTTCTGACTTCTGCAGGTTTGCATACACAGGTGCACTTATATGCATACCAACAAAATACTCATACAAATAAAATATAAATATATAAGTTAAAAGAAAATACCTTAAAAAATAATAGACAAATTTTATAATATAGTGGGTTTTAAAGAATGTTTTTGCTGGATTGTGCAACTACAGATACTACTTAATTTTAGGAAATGTACATTACATTTGAATGAAAATAGTGTATCATACATTAATCCTGCTTTTGATGTGTTTAGAAACTGCCCATCTGTTTTCCAATGTGGCTGCATCATTTGAAAATGTCAGGGGAAATGTATATTGGCTCCAATTTTTCCACATACTATGATTTTTTTATGATTATCCTAGCCATTCTGGTAAATGAGAAATAATATCTGACTGGACTTTTGATTTGGATTTCCCTGATGTTGAGGGAATTTTGTCATTTTGCTCTCCTTATATAATTCTTCAGATGAATATCTGTTCAAATAATTTGAATAGTCTTTATTTGTGTTGTTTTATTGTTGAACTACAGGGGGTTTTTTTGCATACGCTGGTACAAAGTATCTTTTCAGAATTTTTTGCAAATAGTTTATTTTATTCCTCAGATATGATTTCCTTTGAAGCAAAAAATGGTTGTTAGTTTTGATATTCTTATTTTTGTTAACATTTTGATATCATATCCAAGAAACTTTTGTCTTATCCCAGGCCACAGATTTTTTTTACTCTACATATTCTCCTAAAGTTTTATAGTTTTAAATCTTTCATTGACATCTACATTATAGATGGACTTGGTTTT
>NW_008358534.1:1997402-2001990 GCF_000622305.1 Nannospalax galili
TAAATCGTTTGTTGTAAGAATCCAATATGTTTTCTTTGTAGTTCATAGCCTCTGATACCAATAATTTTAAACTTTAGTTTTAATTATAAACATGGAAGAACAAATTGTGGTCCTACAATCTATTAGAGCAGAAAGAGAAGAAAATTTAAAAACCTGATCTCAAAATTGAAACAAATGAGGTGCAAGTATGTCATGTAAAACACACATGAAAGTTAGTCGATGACCTCAGCAAAAAGGAAGTAATTCAGCATGTGTATTAAAAGGCAGATATGTAATCCAGAATCTATGAGATTCCAGCTGTAGAATAAGTTCAAGTCACGTATAAACAAAATGTCAAAGTGATTATATTATCAAGTAAAACACTAATAAAATAAATAGAACAGTTTCAATACTAAGCCAAGCAAAATCAAAAGGCAAAGGGCATTAATAGATATAAAGACTGACATTTCACTTTGATAAGTAATATTTTAAACAGAGGATAATCAAGGATTAGTATTCAACACATGTCACAGACTTGAAAGATTTAAAGAAAATAATTAGAATTCACATTTTTTTGTTTTTTTGAGACAGAGTCTTCCTGTATCTCCAGTTGACCTGGAACTTGCTATGTAGACCACGTTGGCCTCAGTCTCATAGAGATCCACCTACTCTGCCCCCATAGTGCTGGTATTAAAGGTAGGTACCACCAAACCCAGTTTATCTTTTCTACTTTTAATTCCTATCCTAGTTGCCATATTAGGTACTATTTAGAAGCCACATAACATCACTGTGGCATGGTGCCATAAAGATGTGTCTAACCAAATGTAGTTGAGGTAGACTGAGACACTAAGATATTACTTTCCTCCATTAAAATTTGTAAATTACTTTCAAAACTATAATATTCAAAAGATGCTAGAGAAAGCACTGAATGAAGCCATATTGGGACATTGAGTAATTTTTCTTTTTTGAAATCATGTTAATTTGTTCATTATGAAGTTTGCAATATTTTACAAAAATTTATTTAAAGGTTGTTTAAATCTTGTGTTCAAAGCAAGTATTTCAACTCTGCCTAATAATGCCCATTTCCTTTGTGCAAATAATTGCTCATTTTGAAAGCAAATTTAATTAGAAAGTATTAAATAAATTTCTTTCTCTAAAATAAATCTTAACGGTAGTGTTTTGTATGTAAAGGAACATGAAGATAAATAATCACACGAAAGGATGTGAAATAGAAGACATTGATTGGGGGTTGATGAGATAGTTCATCAGCTACAAACACTTGCTGTGCAACTGTGACAACTGCATTTCAATCCCTGGAACCCACATAAAGGTCAAAGGAAAGAACTGATTGTACAGAGTTTTCTCCTGACATCCACAAGTATGCCAGTGGCACTCGTATATCCACAAACTCATAGTTCATGCACAATAATAAAAATTTTATGATTTTAAAAAGTTGGACTAATATATATATATGTGTGTGTGTGTGTGTGTGTGTGTGTGTGTGTGTGTGTGATCAATAAAACACTCCTACAAGGTATGTAAAAGAGAGATTCTAAATTTTCGAGGTTCATGGGAAAGAGTACATGATATCTACCTAGAGAACATTTTTAACAAAAGATTTAAATGTAGGTTTCCAAAATTCTCAAAGTGGGGACATGCTGTCCACGCAGTTAAGTAGCTGTACAGAAGATACTGCAGCCTGTCTGAAACTGGATCTCTGGGAACCATTATTTAGGGTGAAATTCAACCTGGTTTTGATAACTATAGAGTCTCTGTGTTTGAGAAATAACAAATATTCGTGTCTTTCAAATAAGAAAATTAAATTCCAGACTGATATAGAATAATCCTATAAGCCCAAAGGGAAACTGAAAGTTGAGTCAGTCTTTTAGGCAATGTGGAATTTTCCTGAAAATTAAGATTCTCTCTGGAGATAAAATGTGACAAACTGATTTTTAAAATTCACATTTTTGGGGAACAGATATTGTGTTGGATAGCTTTAGTGTCAACTTGACCTGGGTTGAGGGAGCCTCAATTGGGGAATTTCCCTTATTGGACTGGCCTGTGGCCATGTTTGTGGGGAATCTTCCTGATGAGTGATGTGGGAAGGCCCAGACCACTGTGGGTGTTAAGACCCCAGGGCAGGTGGGCCTGTGTTGCATAAGAAAGCAGGCTGAGCAGCGGCCAGGAGAGCAAGTCAGTAGGCAGTGATCCTCCATGGCCTGAGCTCCAGCTCCTGACTCCAGGTTCCTGCCCTGAGTTCCTACCTTAGGCTCCCTGATGAACTGTGACCTGGAGGATGTAAGACAAATAAACCCTTTCCTCCCCAAGTTGGTAGTGGTCAGAGGCTTTTGTCCCAGCAATGGAGAAACAAACTAGGAAAAAAATTCATTTAAATCTACATTCGCCTTGAGAAACAATGCACAATATGCCCCCGTTTTCTAGGAGAATTTCAAGGAAAGTCATTCAAAAATATATTTATTTTCAAAATGTATGTATTGGATAGCAGTTGATACCCCACATTTCCCTTTAAATCTTTTTTAATGAAAATCTTTGTAAATGATTAGAATGATCTCTTGATTCACATGCTAAAAATGAAATTGCAGGATGCTTTCCAGAACATCTGCAAATCAGCAAACACAGAAATGGAATACTTAAAATGGTTCTTCTGATATTGGTATGTTAAAATTCCACCACATGTTAGAATTCTGCCTGCTATCTCCTTTCATTACAGCTCACCCTGTATGACTGCCTAACAACTTTTTCCCACATCTGCTGGCACATTAGACAGACATACTTTATTGGATAAATGGCAAAGTGTTATTCACTATGAGAAAACATTCTCAGACATGCTAGGTCATATTCAGGACTATGAAATTTAAAAATCACTTTTAGAGAAACATGACCACTTACTTGAACTAGGAAACTTGTCCTTAAACGTGGCTGTAATTTTCAATCATCAAGGAAACTTATAAACTACAAATACTGCCCCAAATATATTGTGGGAGCAGCTCTCCCATCTCCTGAAACTGTCAGAACAGAACAAGGTACTCTAGATATATTTTCTGATAGCACAGAATTGTTATGCACCCTTATTAATTGTTGTAAAGTGTTCAATCATTGATTGAAGAAATACTTATTGAGTGTCTGTAACTCCATTTCCAGGGGATTCAACACTCTCATCTGACCTCCACAGGGAATTGCATGACATGAGTCCTCTTAAGTAGATGCAGGCAATACACTCATACAAAGAAAAATAACTGAATTTTTAAGTGATTTGGTTTAATAATAATTCATGTAAGCAATTGAATGTCATTCTTTATGATTATGTAAGAGCAAAAGTGTTTAATAAAGTATTTTTATTCTTTTTCTGTCAAAATAGAATATAACAGGCAGGGTGTGGTGACACACACCTTTAATTCCACCATTCAGGAGGCAGAGGCAGGTGGATCTCTATGAGACTGAAGCCAGCCTGTTCTATATAGTGAGTTCAAGGCCAGCTGGGGCTACAGGGAAATCCTGTCTCATAAAAAATGCTATGATTAAGAGTTCAGGGATTCTGGGTCTTAATAGAATTTCAGAACAGAGAAATATGTTGATTCAGTTTAGAATTTGCTACTATATGTTATACATTGCATCTGTAATTGAGCTGCTAAAATAATAAAAGTATAATATACAAGTTCTAAGTAAGTACAATAAAAATGGAACCCGTTAAAATAATCACAATCAAAGGAAAAGCTAAGAAAGAAACAAAACTGAAAATGCTAAGATTGTAAAATGAACAAAATATGCTAGGAATCACAATCAATACAAATTATTCTTCCCTTTTCATAGACTGTTGGATTCCATATTATTCTTAAATTCATCATAGTTTACAAAGGTCATATTTTAAAACAATTTCATAAATAATTAAAAACGTACAAAATAAATGTGAACTAAATGAAATGTAGAAGTTATAATAATGTCAGAAAAATAATTATAGATAAATATCCTTAGTATAGAGGACCAATATAATATATATATATATAATGTAGCATATATAATATCAGTTCTTTATGAATATTAGGCCAATCTAAATTTGATGAAATCTACAAAAAAGAATTTTGAAGTTAATTTGAAGCTAAAATTTTACAGAATTACGAGGGAAAAAGAAATTAGTAATTTAACACTACATTGTAAGATTTTAATTTTTTGGTTCAATTTTTCTTTATTTCCTTGTTTTCTGAGACAAAGTCTTGCTAAGTTGCTAAGAAATGCATGAGACATGCACACTTTTGCCTGAATTCCCAAAAAGCACAGGCTAGACACATTAGAAAAAAACATATAAATATCTCTGTAAAGAACTGATGGATTAAGAATAAAATATTAGGAAATGCAAGGAATAGGTGAATGGCATAAATAGCATATACATGTATATAAATTTCATGGTTTCATTTTTCTTAATAACTGAATAATATTACATTGCATATGTACACCATACTTAAATTACCCATTTATCAGATGATGAACATCTAAGTCATTTCCATTCCCTGTCTATTGTGAATGTATCAGCCATTAATATGTTTGATACATGTATCCTACAGTAGGATACAGAGTCTGTTGAGTGTATTCC
>NW_008358534.1:2002032-2003690 GCF_000622305.1 Nannospalax galili
AACTCCACAATGATATCTGTATTGCTGCCCCATTTTACTCTATCACCAACAGGGAATAGTGTTCTCCTTTGCTAAATTTTCACCTGTATTTGTCATTGTTTTTTGGATTTTCACCATTATTACTTGGAGAAGGCGAAATCTCAAAGTAGTTTTAATTTGCATTTCACTGATTGCTAAGGATGTTGAAAATTCTGAAAAATATTTCTTAGCCATTTGCATTTCATCATTTGGATACTCTTAAGTTCCTTGCCTCGGTTTTTATGGGGTTATTTGCTGTTTAGTTCTGGGAGTTCTTTATATATTCTAGATACCTACCCTTGTGAGATAATTAGCAGGCAAAGACATTTTTTCATATTCTCTAGGCTGCCTCTTCACTTAAATAATGATGTGCTTTTCTGTACCAAACGTTTTCAGCTCTATGATGTTACAAATGTTAGTCTTAATTCCTGCACTATTGGAGTCCTGTTCAGCAGGATAAAAACAGCACACAAAAATCAGTGTGCTTCCTATATTCAAACAACACATATACTAAAAAGAAACCAGGGTAATGAGGCCATCCAGGATAATAGCCTCAGAAAACATCTTGAAATAAATTTAACCAAGTGAGTGAAGTTGAAGGTCTCTCTCTCTCTCTCTCTCTCTCTCTCTCTCTCTCTCTCTCTCTCTCTCAGACTTTCTCTCTTGCCAGATTTCTACTCATATTTGAATATACACTCCCTGTATGTGAATCATGAAAAGAGTGTCTTATCTAAAATCCAGTAGTGCATACATAATACTGAAGGGAAATTCAGAGTAGCTAAAATATTTTTTTAATTTTGTAATTGAAGATAAGATCAGGAAAGAGAGGGAGAGTGTCGGGGGTCATGTTAAGTGTTGGATGGGGGTGAGGTAGTAGTCTACATAATGTAAATACAGTCCTCCTGTAAGAAATCTAAAAAAAATTAAATCTACAAGAGTACCTAAAATATATTACCGTTGGGGCTAGAGAGATGGCTCAGCAATTAAGAGCATTAACTGCTCTTGGAAAGGACCCATATTTGAATCCCAGCACCCACATGGCAGTTAACAAACACTTGCAACTACAGTTCCAGGGGATCCGATGCCCTCTTCTGACCTCCACAAGCATTGTACAGCACAGGTGCACTTACATACGTGCAGGCAATACACTCATATCCATAAAATAAATAATAAATAAAAATATAAATTCTATTACTGCATCATTTACAATGCCATATTCTGCATCACAGAAAAGAGGAAAGTTTCTGGTCATTGTCCTAAGCCTATAGACACCTTATTCCAGAAAACAAATCATAGCTTTTCAGATGTATAATCCCAGGATAAGCCTACCTCTGCAAGGAGAACAAGTTTTACCAAGACTTTTATTTGTGTATAGTTCTCACTCCTTGTCCTGATTCTTACTCTCTGTGTATCTAAAGCTTATGTCAAGTGTCCAAAGTTGAAATGCTACATGGCTGGACTAGACCTATTGGAAACCCTGGAGACAGGCCAGTGGTTTAAGATTGTGGTTTTAAATTATCATCATGAGAATGAGGTCCTCAGGATGGGATCCCTGTACTTGTTTTAAAAAGAAATACATTCTCTCTTTCCCTTGCTACACACACACACACACACACACACACACACACACACACACACAC
>NW_008358534.1:2003702-2020731 GCF_000622305.1 Nannospalax galili
GGGCAGTATGACTATATAGGTGCCTACTATCAAAAAATAGAGGCTTAGGAATTAAGCTTAATCTTCTGTCATTTAGTTCTGGGGCTTCCAAGTCTCTGAAACTGTGAGAAATACAATTTGTTACTCATCACCCTACCCACTACATTTTGTTGGGAAGCTGAGTAATGTACATGCTTTATATTTGAAGGAAAATTTACTCTCTGCACACTATATATTATTTTCTATCCATTAATGCTGTCAAAAATAATATTTTAAATAGAATAATTATACATAACAGACATTTTCATCTTTGAAAATTATACAATTAAAATAATATGAAAACACGGTAAGAATTGCAGGTTATGCTCCTAGGTGAATGTGTGTGCATTTTAAGTATTAACCATATATTCATATCAATACTGACGCTGTTTGTCTTTCACTATGCTTCTGTAGCCTTCACATGTCTGTCAGCTCTTCCTTTGTGAGCACTTCCTTGGCACCTCAGGTTTTGTATCCAAGTGGATTGGCTTCTGAAATGCAATTAATTTAAAAAAGTGAACTGTGCACTGCAGAGTTGGTTCAGCAGTTAAGAGCACTGACTGCTCTTGCAGAGAGCCTGGGTTCGATTCTCAGCACCCGCATGGCAACTAACAACCATCCTAACTCCAGTTCCAGGGGATCTGACAGCCTCTTCTGACCTCCGTGGATGCACTCACACGCATGGAGGCAATACACTCGCATATGTAAAATAAAAATAATAAAGTATTTTTAAAGGGGAAATGTAAAGTCCTTATTCTTTTGTCCATGTATCAGTAGGACTATTCTTATACTATGACTTCATACTGACAAAATTCTTGATTTCCTTCCCTGGTTCCTTGGATTTTTGACCTACCCTATCTCGTGAAACTATGTCCATACAAGAACACATCGCATCATTCCAATTCCTTCATCTATAGTAACAACAAAATTCCCCTACTCTTTAGCCTTTTCCAAGTGCAAGAGGAGTCTCCACATTAAAGATTCTACTTCATTTGGGAATTTTCTCTCATCCAAGTTCATTATTGAGAAGCTTTTATCATGCTGTGTTGTCAGTTTACATAGACTTTACTCTTTTAGATCTTCCATTTTCTATTTTTTAATGTTTTATTGAGTTTTTGTACATTTCATGTAACAAATCTTAATCAAAAGTCCTCTGGCCACACCCCCATACTCCCCACTAGATTTCATGCATCCTGTGATATATGTTAGGCCCTATCCAGTGAGATTCACAAAGAAGATTACAACTGGCTAAGTTTTAGAGACTAACAGACTTCAGAATGTGTGTTCCTGGATAGGGATGCCTATATTAAACCATTTTCTGTCTTTAAAAACTTCTTAAGTGTTTGAATACTCTTGGTTTCTGCTATACAGATGCTGACAATAAACTAGAGCCCATCTGCTTGAATTAAAATGCTTTCTCCCTCTTCTAAAGCTTTCTTCCCTGACTTCTAAGACTGTGAACGAAGCTACTTAACCTCTTGCTATATTTTATTTTCCTACAAAGTAATGATAATGAAATAGCCTTGCCAAGTTGCTGTGAGGTTTAAATGAGATGACCCATGCAAATAACTTAAGTTCATGGCAGAAAGTAAGTGATGAATAAATTGTAATGATAATAATCTGTTCTTTTCACTATCTGCACAATACAGTGCTGGTTAATCTAGGCCAAACTTGTGATTTCAAGTCATTGCATTATCAGGTTACAGCAATTCTGAAACATGCTCTAATCCTTTTTTTCAATGGAATGAATTGCAAACAATATCAAGCAAAATGAAGTTACTTCAGGTCACATTTATTGAAAAAACATCATAAACCTGAACTATTATACATTCAAATCTTCTCCTCTGAAAATAATCCAGCTGAAATAGAAAATAATCCAGCTGAGTTAGTAACACAAGCTCCAGTAACATAGCTATCACTAATATCTTCAGGATCTTGAGCAAGTCACTTAAACACATTGAATTGAAATATCTTCACATGATAAAATATATTAATTAGCAAGGACTTTCTTTTCATCTTTTCTCAAATGATGAAGAGTTGTTGAATACCTAGTATATAACCAATTATTATAACAAACGACTTTCATAAATTTTTATAATTCATCTTTGTAGTGATCCTATGGAATAAGAATGCAGATTCTTATTAAAATGCCAAAAATTGAGGCTTTTCCTATCTCCCTATATTAAGATAATTAAACGACTGAAGACATAAAAACAATGCATAAAGCAGAATGTGCTTCTAAATATGGTATTATTTTTTAACTTTAATGTTTTATCTCTGACAAAGCGTATTATTTCAGTATATTCCTGCCTGTTTAATTCTTCCTTGTTTTAATGTGAAATCTGAATCATTAGAACCATTGATAGTTGTTTCTAAATTTGTAGAAAGTACTTTTACAATATGGAAACAGTCTGAACTAGTGACTTACTTAAATTCACAAGCAAGAAGTTACTGTTTGTAATGTAAACAGTCTCACTGAGTCATTTACTTCTATTGTGAACTGGTCATATGGCCTTAATCTCTCAGGGTCATTCCTATCCCTATATCCAAGAAAGCAAATGTATGTATGTATGTATGTATGTATGTATGTATGTATGTATGTATATTTTTACATACCAACCATCAAAGGGCTACAAACAGCATGGTTATCTCTTTGAAAACAATGAATGAAAGTTAGGACACCTGTTTATGACTACATGTTTCTATAGTGTAGTTCTAAGGATCATAAATGGCAAGCTTCTCTGATAGATAATGTTCTCATTTTGCCTCCATTTCATTCTGGAAACAATTTTTTGATAAATAATGAGAAAAACACTTTTTCAGGAAGACAGTTCCAAGAAAAATCTAAAGAAACAGGTTCTTAGTATGTAGGGACTCCTCTTGGCCTTTAATGGATGATAAGAGTCAGGCTGTGTTTTTATTGCATAACCACTATGTGTCTTACAATTACTGCATAGATTTAAATATGCTAATCAAATTAGAATCTTCTCAGGACAAGGAAAGGTTAAAAGGAGTGTCTAAAGGAGGAATAGGTTTTAGATGGGATTAATATTAGTATTCTAGAAGCATGTATGACTTAAAATCTTGTGGCACAAATTTAAACAGATGTTTGTGTTTCTTTCATAATTTTGAGAATTTCTTACCTTAGAAGAGATTCTGAAGAAAAACAGGATTTTTGAAGTCTATGAATTAAATTCAACTATTTTTGATACAGAAGATGACAGAAAAGATTCATATGAAATTATTTTTTTCTGTGATAGAGTGTTGTGGTCGCCGGCTATGGCCGCTCTCCTGCTCTTTTAGTTCCTCCGATCAGTCATCCGGTCCAGACCCCAAGGCTGGCGAGGGGTCTGCACCAGCGTCGCCGCATTCAGGCACAGGAGACCAGGTTCAGTGACACAGATCTGCTTTATTGCAAAAAAGTACGGGCTTATACAAGCATAATAGTCCAAACACAACACAGCATATGGGATCCCTTATTAGCATGGCAGACTAGTATCCTATTACACTCTAGCGGGCCAGATGCCCCATTAGAAGCAATGCATTACAGCATGATAGGTATGTAAGGCAAAAGACAAAATCAGTCACAAGATTTTCCACAACATCTCCTCCTATTTTTTCATTTTTAAGAGTGAGACACAGTTCAGAATACATACTGATATCAGTCCAGGGGCTGTATGTGGCGGCATAGGCAATGGACTGATCCCTATTGTGGGCCCCTTCCTTCAAGGTGGCGAGTTCTCTTGAGAGCAGGCTGGGCCAACTCCATGCCAACTAGTGGGAGTCGAGGTTCTTTGCCTCGGCATTGTTGTCCCCACCTCAAGGGTCACCCAGCATTATGGACTGTGCCTGTCTTACGTTGTCCCATCTTCTGGGATTTTACCCATCATTGACTACCAGCCCTCAAAGGGTGAGTCCTTTGGTATGGTCCGGCAGAGGGAGAGGCAGTGTATTAAGCTTTGGCCCATGCAAAGGCCTCTTAAGGGGCTAAGAATTCAATAAAAGCCGATGGAGCGGGGTCGTCCCATCTGGGGTAACAATGGGGATTAGGGAGTGGCAAGTTCTAGGCATCGGTCTCACAGTCTGCCAACAGGAGTATATATCACAAGGCATTTCCTGTGGCTCTGGCAGTCAGGCCATTGTCTCAGGTCCAATGTATGGTTGTTCTATAAGACTTTACACCTATGCTCAAGCCTTAATTTTCATATCTCTATTATTATAGGTTGGTAAGGGCAAGGAACAGCAGGTCCTTGTTTGCAGAGACATGCCTGGCAAGATCTGTAGGCAGGGCAACAGCTAACTGAACCAGAGAAATACATGCTTTAACAAAATTATCAAGACCCTTAACAATGCAGGGTCCAAAAATCAGGAGTTAGCAGTAATGACGGCACACATAATAAGGAACACAGACAAAGGTTTTCCTCCAGATTAAGGACTTAGCTTAGGTAATGTCTCTGTTTGCGGAGAGAGATGTTCGAGGTCTTCCCACGTTGGTGGCTTTTCTGGTCTGGGAGATTGGTCTCTTGGTGGTTGAGAGGTGTGCTACTTCCTCCAAGGTCAGGGCTGCCATCTCTGGGGTCAGTGATTGTGGAGGGAGGTTTTCCGTCGCAGGCAATTCTGATGTTCCAGGCCAGGTTCCAGATGGGGCCTGGAAGATTATCTGGAAAGACACAAGCATAGCCTCGCCCTTGTGTTAATAATAGGTGTGGACCTTTCCATTCACTTGGAGAGGGTCCTTCCATCTCACCATGGGGGCAGGAGTGGGCTGAGTGAACACCCTCCAATGCTTTATTGTTGGTGGGAGGCCATTGGAGTCAAATTTTAGAAAGTTTAATACAAATAGAGCTCATTGTACAACAAAATTGGGGTCCTTATAGCAGGGTCCTTTATCATTGTCTTCTCCTATTTTCTGCATTTGTTTTATGAGTGTTTGGTGGGAATGTTCAATAATCCCTTGACCCTGAGGATTATAAGGGATACCAGTTATGTGCCTAATATTCCAGCCAGAGCAAAAGTGGCTGAAGGTAGCAGAAACATAACAAGGACCATGATCTGTTTTTATTTGCCAAGGAAATCCCATAAGGACCATGGCATATTTGACAGTCCTTATGGCATGAGAAGCCATCTCACCAGAGCAGGCCAATGCAAAATGGACATTGGAATAAGTGTCAATAATATGATGGATATACTTGAGCTTGCCAAAAGGAGAAAAATGAGTGATGTCCATTTGCCATATCTTGTTGGGGCCAAGGCCATGGATATACTTGAGCTTGCCAAAAGGAGAAAAGTGAGTGACGTCCATTTGCCAAATCTTGTTGGGGCCAAGGCCTCTAGGGAGAGTTCTGGAGGGTTGTAATGGTCCCAGAGGTAAAAGAGGGCCACAAGAGGAGCATGCACGGACCAAATGTTTGCAGCTCTGAATCAGCAAGGTAGGGAGGAGCCTATGTATAGTTTAGGGAGAAAGGTGGAAGCTGGCATGTAAGTCTCTAGCTTGTTGAATTACGATTGGAGTCTAGGGTGGCACTCAGGACCAGTTTGTCAATGGCAGAATCTTTGGTTAGCTATTGCTTCTGTGGAATCACCACCCTGCTCTGCACCCGTCGCCATTGTCTTCCAGAGTGGCGCTGGCTCGGGGCTGCTCATAGGTGACCTCCAGAGGCTACCCGGGCTGCTCCAGCTGGTTTTGCTATGGCCGGCCAGCCCAGGCTCTTCGGGCTAGGGCCCAGGCTCCGATTCGGCTGGCCCGGTGGAGTCACAGCCCTCCAAGGCAGAGGGCCCATGGAAACTGACCTGCCCAGCAGGTTTCCGTTGAAGAAGTGGCGGCAGACTACATCCAGGGCCCTGGCATGACTGTGCTCCTCTTGGGCGCCAGGTGGCAGCTCACGTGGCCCAGGCCGCACAGCCTCAGCATTGCCTAGGCCACATTGCAATAGCAGGGAGGAGCCCACCACTCAGGGCCAGGGCCAGGGCCAGGGCCACTGCACGCGCCCCGGCCCACCCATCTCTGCCCAGCCTCCTGCCCCAGCCCAGTGCCACCCCCACGCCTGAGAACAGCTGCCTGGGTCCCCAGAAATCTCTGCCTTCCCTCGGCCTTGGGCATCTGGAGGAGTGGCTGGGGGTCTGCTGCCTTGAAACCAGTGTAAGACGGCAGAGGGTAACCACCGCCCCGTAATGGTGGGGCAGAGGCTGCCTCGACTTCCTGTTTTTCATCAGGGTAGCTCTCAAAACCCAATTCCTCATTTTTATATCATCATTAACAGTCATAGTTTCATCAGAACAAGAATCCATTAGTTTTGTTTTAACTGGAAATGCCTGGGACAGGCCTTCCCCTGCATCTTGTTGTTGTATTTGCTCATCTATCTCCTTTAATAGGAGATTGTCCTGTTCAGGGGCTTTGGGGGAGACTCCCCGAAGCGAGGCCAGAATGGCAGTCACAACGGGGTAGAACAGCCCAGACTGTGGGCATCCCTCCCTGACTTCTCTCTTTCTGGCCATGAATAGCACACGAGCCCATTGCTCCAAATCCCAACAGCAGGAATCTGTAAACCAAGGAGCAAGACCTAGCACTTCATCTAAAACCTTAGTTACATCCTTTTCTGTTACCCTGATTTGCCTACTCTTGAGGAGAGAAACCAGTGCAGCAGCACAGGGGCTGGCAGCAGCTGGATGACTAATCCCCATACCAGAGGTCACTCACCCTGCAAGACATACCCAAAGGGACTCAACAACCATTCAAGGAGACCGAAGACAGGAGCGGCACGCCCAACCGAAGATCATGAGCCGGAAGAAAAAGCAGAGCCCAAGGTGTTACACCTCAGATTGTTACAGCTCTGTGGGGAGGGGGTCCCAGCCCCACATTTAGGCACCAGGTGTGGTCACCAGCTGTGGCTGCTCTCCTCCAGCTATGGCCGCTCTCCTGCTCTTTTAGTTCCTCCAATCAGTCATCCGGTCTGGACCCCAGGGCTGGTGAGGAGTCTGTGCCAGCGTCGCCGCATTCAGGCACAGGAGACCAGGTTCAGTGACACAGATCTGCTTTATTGCAAAAAAGCACAGGCTTATATAAGGGTAATAGTCCAATCACAGCACAGTATATGGGATCCCTTATTAGCATGGAAGACTAGTATCCAATTACACTCTAGTGGGATCCGGTCTGGACCCCAGGGCTGGTGAGGAGTCTGTGCCAGCGTCGCCGCATTCAGGCACAGGAGACCAGGTTCAGTGACACAGATCTGCTTTATTGCAAAAAAGCACAGGCTTATATAAGGGTAATAGTCCAATCACAGCACAGTATATGGGATCCCTTATTAGCATGGAAGACTAGTATCCAATTACACTCTAGTGGGCCAGATGCCCCATTAGAAGCAATGCATTCCAGCATGATAGGTATGTAAGGCAGAAGGCAAAATTAGTCACAAGATTTTCCACAACAGAGTGTAATTTTCATTACTTAACATCTGGGGATTTCTTCAATAATATATATGATGTTCCAAAAGGACCACATATTTGTCAAGTATCACTTTTAAACATGATGAATTGCAAGCATGAATTAATAATTTCAAATACTGAAAAATGAAGCCACTCAAGAAGTAAGATAGATAGATAGATAGACAGACAGACAGACAGACAGACAGACAGACAGATAGATAGATGATAGATAGATAGATAGATAGATAGATAGATACATACATACATACATACATACATACATAGATACATAGATTTAGATATAAATTTGTGTTTTTTAATACCATAAAAACACATAAATATAGACTGGATTATTACCCAGTTTTTATTTGTGGCCTATACCACCAGGATATTATTTTAGATGAACATTTCTTTACAGAAGGAATGAAAAGTATACCTCATGTCAACATGAAAATCCCCAAGATAATTACAAAACTATGTATTTGTGGGCAACTGAAAAATTTCCCTTCATAAGACTGCATGGTACCACTGGGAGCTGGGATTTGGCCTAAAGAAATTTGTAATAATAATTTTAAGCACTTGGATAATGAGAAATTTTAGACATTCTCAGTAATGTCACTCAATGCAGTGCATCTTCATTTCTTTAATGAAAAAGGAAATTCCTGCTGATCAAGTGTTACATAGATTAAGAGTCATTTGGGAGGAATTTATGGCAATGTCTAATTTATGTTCTTAGGGTTCATCTCAAAATTAACCTTTTATGATCCCAATGGGGTTGGGATTTTAATAGAGTGAGATGAAGTTATTAAAATATATAACTATAATATAAATATTCTCATTGTTCTCTCCAGAGTGTACATTGCTTTCAGTTTGAATAAGGCAGGAAATGATTTACCCATATGTTCTTCCCAGTTTGCATTTGTCTTTAATGAGAAAGTTGCTAGTATATTGTTGTCATTAACTGCACTTTGTTTGAGGGGGAAATTGCCATAAATTAACACAAAAATGTAAAGACTCTTGTATGCATGTGTGTGTTTGCATGCATGCATGTGTGGGTGTGCACGTGTGTGTGTGTGTGTGTGTGTGTGTGTGTGTGTGTGTGTGTGTATTTTAGAATGACAATTTCTTTTTCCAGTGCTCATTACTGAAGTCTTGCTGAAATGCTGCTCTGTGTTTTCTGAAGGTCAACTGAAAGTGAGTGTGTGGCATGGTCAGATAAGCAAACACTGCCTAGATTCGGGCTATTCACATCATTAATCAGAAAAGGAAGAACTCAGAAGAAGGCAGCCTGGAAATATGAGTTATGTGGGCCAGAAACAAATGTATAATTCCATTCAGTAGAGTGTGAACATCTCAATATATCTGCTACTCCTAAATCAGTAATAGCTGAGCATGAAGCTTTATGATCTTTTAAAACGGTATTCTTGATAATATATGCCGAATGTCTGTAAAGGAGGATCCAAGGCCACAGCAAGTCACCACTCCAAATTGGTTTAGCAAATGTGTTGTTTTGAAAGAGCTATGTGGATTTCTCTGTAAATATCCTTGAATTTTGACCTTTCATGGAAAAAAAAAAAGACATCACAAAATCTGAACGTTCACACAAGTTAAGTAGATTTTAGAGACAGTTGGCTGGGGGCAGTACACTAAGTAAAAATACACTAAGTACACTAAGTAAAAATATTGTTCCAACTATATACAAAATTGTTTGATTTAATAAATGCACAAAGATATGTAATTACTGAGGGAAGTTCTGTGATCCTTTCTGTTTTACAGACATAGAAATGAAAACTTGAAGCTAAAGAAATTGTCCACGATTGCAAAATATAGTAACATAGCCTGAAGTTCATATTAATAAAAATTAGCACTTTTCCCTAAACCATGCTGCATCATGTTGATTACAGTTAAGAAATGTTTGTTTTGAATTTTTAAAAATTTGATAGTAAATGCATTCTGGTCCCAATTAAACTTTTAAGTTGGGGAGGGTAGTACTTTCCTGCAGTTCATTTTTGCAGCCTTATAGCACCTAGCTCAATGCTACACAACCAACTGCTGCTCAGTAAATGTGGTTAGTGATTTGTAGTAATGAATACTGCTGTAAAGTACAGATGTTAAAGTATATGTATAATGTGGTGAGCAAATGTCATCTCAGAAATTAATCTTCAAGCACAAATATGAGGACACTGATCGTACCATCTATAGTGCATGACTTCTGAGTTATATTTACTCTGTAGCGGGGTAGAACGTGCAATTGGTCTCTCATTTTAGAACCAGCAGCAGTAAAATAATAGGGATGTGGTCCTTAGGAAGCACCACTAAGCTCATTGTCCCCTGTGAGCATTATACAGTATAGAAATAAAACCAAGATACTAGTGAGGAAAAGATAAAAAAATATTTATTTCACACTATTCCACATACTTCTTTTTGGCAGACTATATTGAGTGATTGGTATATTCTTAGTATAGTACATTACAAAGGGCAATGGGGGGGCATTTTTCCAAGAATAAAATGGGAAATTTATATGATCCTCAGTCATTTTAGGGTCTCGTGTGACATGAATTTGCTTCTTTCCTTCCCTTCACCTATTCTTATCTATTTAGTGTACCTTGCAACTCTTATTATCCCAAATCACAGACAACCTTTCCTATGAAATGTTCCCTTATTCCAAAAGGGAAACTTAAGTTCTCTTTTCCCTATGCTTCAAGTATACCTGGAATATACTTCCAAATAATGCAGTAAAGAAGTTTAGAGCCTAGACAATGACCACAATACTTTTGAATCAGTTTCATGATTAACATAAAGGAAGTCATGCTGTTCATTATTTCAATCCCTATAACTATAAAGAAAAGGTTGGAGTCAGTTAATCTTTAAGATCCAATGCTGCTTCACTGAGCAGGGACTAAGTAGATCAGTCTACAAGTAAATGAGTATTTCAGTTTTCTCATCAGAAGATGACTCACGTTAAATTCAGTTGGCATGCTATGCTTAATCTGTCTCCCTCCTTCCCTTCCCTCCCTCCCTCCTTTCCTTCCTTTTTTCTTCTTTCCTTCTTTCCTTCCTTCCTTATACTATTGAAAAGAAATGCTTTTTATTTTGTTATTTTTATTTTATGTGTATGAGAGTATTGTCTACATGTGTGTAAAGGTACCTGTGTCCTGCAATGCCTGCAGAGTGAGAGGAGGGCATTGGATTCCCCTGGAACTCAAGTTATGGGTGGCTGTTAACTGCCATTTGAGTGCTGGGAATGCAAACCGGGTCCTCCCCAAGACCAGCTGGTGCTCTTAACTGCTAAGCCATTTCTCCAGCCTCAACAAAATATTTTTAAGTACATAAAATTTTTATGGATATTTTGCAAGTAATTCACTCTAGCACTTCATTATAATTACTAGAAAGAATCCTTTCAGATCCTAAAGAGACAGAAAATTAGTAGATATTGTTAACTAAATAGTCATAGTGAAAGTTATCCTTACCCTTCCAGAGTATATCTTTGGATCTGTTGTTAAACAGAAAAAGCTGCCAGATGAATTTGAAAGGACTTTGATACTGTTAACTTTTTCTGCACCGTATCAGATTGCCAACTTGTCCCACGGATTGGAAAGTTGACAATAGTAACTAATTGTTTAGAATAGATAAGTGCAAGCTCAACTTTGTCAGTGTTGGTCCCTGCTTTGTCATTTATGTTTTAACATGGTCTGAGTTTCAGCTTTCCACAATGAAATAAATATGGTGAGTGGAAATTGTTTAAAAATCAGAGGCTTTTGATCAGTGCCTATGGCTCAGCAGGTAAAAGCACTTGCTGTCCAGGCCTGCTCATATGTAGATATCATTTTCTCTTTCTCTCAAAAAGTAAAGATCTTTGAAAAAGTATAAGTGCAAGCTAATATAACAGTTATCTTAGGTATTTTAGAAGATAGTCATTAAAAAGACCGGGGTATGCATGTACCCCAGGGTAATTCAGAGCTCCCCACACACATGTAATCCAGGATTGTCCTGGACTCGTAATCATTCTGAGTCATCCACTTGAGTGCTGGGATTGCAGGAAAGCATAACTATACTCCTTTACGAACAAAATGGTGGGTCTCTTTTGAAAGGACCACAACGTGGGAGTGGAGGGCTGGATAGACACAAGTTGTAAACACTTATTTTAATACTCCCTTCTATCCTCAGGCCACCTTCACTATTCATGTCTTCTGAAGGAGTCAATAATTTAAAAATCCAAGTCTTCCTGGTTTCTGTATAACAATTCACCTTAAGAGTATCCCACACTGGTATTTTTTCAGCTCCCTCTATTTTGCTGCATCATTCATCACTCTTCTATAACTTTGAGTTTTCTTTTGAAAATATACTCTGTCCCATCAGTATTAGGTAAATTATGGCAAATATTATTGTCTCCTTAGATAACTGTTTTATCCTCAGTACTGAATAGCCAGTCTGGGAGACATTAGGCACTCAAGATAATATTAGCCAAATGAATAAATTTTGAAATCTCTTAGTTTTTCAATCACTACATTTCTTAGTTTCTTTTCCTTGTGTTTTATGGAGTATTTAGAAATATTTATCCTTATAGCCCTAGGAGTCATGGTTCTGCAGAGAGATGAGAAATGTGACAGATTAATCCACTCTGTGTGTAACTGTAATTTTTAGGATGGTAAAATAATACTTTTTGAGTATCCTCTGGGATAATGAAACAGTCTTTGGCTCCCGACCTCTTTATGAATTGCATGCTCAGCCTGCTCTAACAGTTAATGCTTTCTAATCCATGGGGGTGTCTATTGTTGATATTGTATTTATTCATTTATCCACTTATCCACCCAGTCATTCTTTATATTTATTGTTTATCTACATGAATAGCATTGAGAGCCTACCATATTAAATTTGTGTTTCATGATTATAAGGATCTACCCAGCATAATCCATATATGTGAAGTACTCACACTTCAAGAAAAGTCAGCAAAGGTTAAAATAAGCCTCCGGTTTTGTATTTCTAGCTATTTCATGACTTATATGTCAGAATTGGGATTGTGTCTAGGTCTCCCTTCAATAGCTATGTCTCAGTGGCACACACACAGACACACAGACACACACACACACACACACACACATACACACAAGGGTTAGGAACAAACTTTTACTGCCTTTATTCTTCCTATGCAAACTATTCTATCTTAAATTAACATATTTCCATCTCTATATTTTCATTGAGGAGAAGAAAATGTTCGCCACACCAAAAGAGTAGTACAAAATGTTTTGAAAACTGTTGTCATTTTCTTTATAGTTTTCTTTAAAGTAAACAAATACTGAGTGATATTTTCCTGTACAGAGAGTCTTCTGCTTGCTCCCCTCAGAATTACAAGAAGCTGCAATTTCCAGCAAAGTCAAAATACTGACAGACCATTGCAAAATTATCCTTGTTGAAAGGGTTCAATAACAAGTAAATCAAGGAGTAGAAAAAGAAAGGAAAGCAATACTTCTGTGTCAGTAGCTTTTCTAAACATGTCTGTTAGATATTTGCAAAGCTATTCTATAAAAGGTCACAACAACAAAACAAAGATCCACAGATTTTCTAGACTCTAAATAGAGTAAAACTGAAAAAGTAGACTTGATATTAGGTAGGACCAAATCTAATACAGTGGCTGTGTTTTGCCTCATCACACAAACAAATCAAATATCAAAGTTACATATATATTTATAGTACGTGAACGTACAAAGCAGATTATGAACAAAAGAGTAGATATAAAGGAAAGGGCAAAGAGGTCTATGAGAAACTATTGGAGATCATGTGACATGAAAGCGGAGAGGGAAGTAATTGAGAAGGAGAAAGGAATAAACAAGAAAAAGTGTGGGTCACAGGAAGAGCAGTGGAGGATAATGACAAAGAACAAAGGAGAATGCCATAAATGTGTGAAAAAGACATAATTTAATCCATGACATTACATGCTACATTTAAAAGTCAAGAAACAAAAAAAATCACAAATCGTGAAATCAAATATTCTGAGTTCTACCATTATCAGTTACTAACTCATTAGTAAGCATAGAAGGGTTTTCTTTAATGATTCATTATGTCTAACAAAACGGAAAATGAAGTTGATCCCCTGAAAATGGAGTTACAGATGTGTATGTGTACTAACCATCATGCGGCTACTGGAAATAAACCCACATCCTCTGCAAGAGCAGCCAGGGCTGTTAAATGCTGAGTCATCTCTCCAGTCCCTGAGTTTGTTTTCTTTAAGGACCTGATACCAGGTAGGTTCACCACCCTCTACGGGATATACCTTTACACAATAGCATTTGGGAACACAAATCAGACTCTACAGGCCTTACAAAATAATAGTGAGGAGGAGTATAGTATTGGTGTTGGGTGTGAAAGGAGAAAGGTGAAGGGTTTTGAGGAAGAGGGGTCTGAATATAGTCAAAAACAGTGTATGAAACTCAAAGAATCAATAAAGTAGTATTTCAAAAAAAAGAATTAGGTAACAGGGAGGGAAAAGAAAGAAGGAGTATGTAAGGGAGACTATAACAATTTTCAGCACTTGTTCCCCAAATTCTGCTTAACTGATGGTCTAATTTCTAATTCAAATTTAAAAACATGAGGACAAGGAGTGCTGATGATATAAATTCCATTCTAAGGGCAAAGAAGCCTGATGTCCCAGTGTAGTGAGGCAGAAAAAGATTTATCTCATCTATCTTTTTGTTCTATTTAGGCTCTCAAGTGACGGGGCAGAGCTTGCTCACTAAGCGAACAGTTTTATTCAGTGTATCCGTTCAAATATTAATCTCAGCCGGACGGAGTAATACATCCAGCTTTAATCCCAGGACTTGGAAGGCAGAGAGAGGTAGGTCTCTGTGAAATCCAGGGCTTCTCTACATAGGGAGTTCAAGGCCAGCCAGAGCTACAGGGAAACCCTGTCTCAAAAAAAATCATATGTATTATTAATCTCACCCATGTATTTGGCCATATATGCTAAGCCCTATCCAGTCAAGCATTTGTACCCAGATGTCCTTCAGTACAAATTCATCCACTGTAGTCTAATCACCCTATAGGAGATCATTGGTAAGTCCTACTCTCCCTCACCCAGTAGTAATCAGTCTCTAGCAGTTCTCAGACTAGGACCAACCCACCAATCCTTTCCCTTGCTCCACTCTGGGCCCTTGTCCGATTGAGTTGGCATAGGTCCTGGGCTCACTGCCACCATTGCCACATGTTCACATATGCAAGCTTCCAGTGGCCTGAAAGCCTCTGCTTCCCTATGTTCCTTGACCAATCCAGGCTCTTACAATCTTTCTGTCCCCTCTTCCTCAATGATCTCTGAGCTGTGGGTAGGAGAGATTTGATATAGGAGGCCTATCCAGGGACACACTCTCTGCAGTCTCTTAGTCTTTAAAAGTTGGCCTGTTGTGGCCTTTTGTGTGCCTCTCATTCTGTTGCATAAGGAAGCTTTACTGGTGAGAGTTGAGGGATGTCCTGGTTTTCTTTCTTATGCCATCCTACCCCTTGTTCCACTATGTCCCATGAGTCTTAGGTTTAGAGGTTTCACTGTAGTTATGTTACCTAGGACTGTTCATTTCTTAGACTATATTCTCCAAGCCTGACCAGTTGTGGGGTTTTGCAGTAGCCTCCATCTGTTGCAAAAATAAGCTTCTATTAATGAGTGGTATATGGTATACTTATCCATAAATATACAAACCGTATTTAGCATATGGTAAGAAATTTCATTTATCTGGAAATATGTCAGAGATAGGGTTTTCTCTAGGATCTGTGACGTATTTTTCCTGGCTCAAAATCTTCTTCACTTTCTTAGTGTCTTAATCTAGGGCCTAGAATCTTGATTGCTGTCTCCAGTGCCTGGTAGACTATTTAAGAGATTAAGGCCCAGAGAAAGTAGAAAACAATGTGTAGCAGTCCAGCTTCAGGGATGAGGCCATCTACAAATGTTAACAGAGAAACTGTAGGAATAAGTGCTGTGAAATTCGCTCTTCTGGAGCTGAACTAACTGTTCCTCAGTGACATATGCACAGGACCTACACAACATAAGGCAAATTTCAGCACATGAAGGGGAAGGGCTCATGACTCTGAGGATCTATTAACAGTTGATAGCTGCTGGGGGAGGGAGAGTCAGTTTTCTTTAAGGGTGTGACCACTGGTGGTTTTCTCATACTCCACTGGATGGTCCCACACCCATGTACATATGGGCAGCAATAATTGAACTTTGTGTACTATGAAAACAAAACAAAACAAAAAAACATGAAGTTGGGAGTAGAATATGTTGTGTTTGGAGGGGGTGAATTTGAGAGACTCTTCCAATAATTTTTAGAAGCGAGTATAAAGTGAAATAGGTAAATAAATAAGGAAAGATATGTTCAAGAAACTGCATTCCATCTATGGCATAATTGCTAATAAATTTTTCATGAGGCCTGATTATACTTCCAGCTTTATCACTTTTGCTTCTACAGTATTAGTTTAAGCAAGCCCCTAGCCTCTCTGAAGGATCTGTGTAAAATGCCTTACTCATTCAGCACTGCCATTGTCAATTGCAAAATAGCGGGCCAGCACTAGATTGAGAACTATTTGAGACTGATTGCTGCTGGATGAGGAAGCGTGTGATTTATAAATGACCACTGGATGGGCTGACTAGAGTCCAGTGGACTAATTTACACTGAAGGACATTTGGGTACAAACACGTGAGTGAATAGGACTCAGCATGTATGAATCATGTGGCTCCCTTTTTTCCCCCTCCTTTATTCTGGCTACAACGTGGCCTGTCTCTCTTAAATACGCAATGGATTCTTTTCATCTTCTGTCTTCTAACGGAATTAATGCTTAAAATACTATTTTATATCCCCGACATCATTGATTCGCCTCATCTACATATAAAAATATTTCCATCCTGTTCATGTTAAACTTTTCTTCCCACTAAGTTGCACATGCTATGATCCTGTATGTCCCTAATCATCTTTTAGGTGCAAATCAATCCACACACTTCATAGTTAGAATCCTGCTCCTATCAGTCCTCTGAAACTGTTCTCATAAACTCATCAGTAATATTTTTATATTTCTCAGTCTTCTGATCTGTGGCCACTTTTCATCTTGCCCCAAGTAATCTCATTCACTCCAGTGGATTCAATTATCATTGATGAAATAACTTCTCAGCAAAGGGCAAATAGAAAAATGATCACATTTCCAGAAGTATATTGTGAAGACAGAATGACTACTTAAAAGAAAATTCTGAAAGTGATAAATGTTGAGTATGGACTATAAAAAATAAAGGATACTAGGAAAATAGAAAAAAATAGTGTAAGCAATATAAGAAAAAATTAGTTATAATGAGTTTAAAAAGAAGCAACCCAGATATCCATCAATATTCACACGAATTTTTTAACTTTCAAATTTTATACTGAACTGCCTTATAGGCATATCCTTCAAAATCTCCCTAACACTTGATATTTTGTGATTGTGAGTAAAGCACTCTTTTCTTCATCTGACATATTTATTTATTCTAATCATTAGTTTATTAGCAGGTTCCGGAATGAAATCTGTCTTCCTCAGTGATGTTTGTACTCATCACAAAGCATAGTAACCACAGGAGATT
>NW_008358534.1:2020799-2059966 GCF_000622305.1 Nannospalax galili
AAGTAATACTACTATAGGTCTAAAAGTGATGGACTCAAATTAAATATGGAGAAAATGAAAATCTATAAAAGTAAAATTTGTAATGATAACGTATAAAGAAAAAAATTAGTTAAAGGCTGGCAAGATGACTCAGTGGGTAAAGGTACTTGGCACCATCCCTGACAACCTGAGTTCAACTCTCAGAGTCCACATGATGGAAGTAAGCAATTGACTCCAGTAAGTTCTCTCACTTTCACCTCTCCACTGGAAGAGCTCTCTCTCTCTCTCTCTCTCTCTCTCTCTCTCTCTCTCTCCCATGTTCTCTCCCTCCCTCCCTTTTCCCTTTCTGTTTCGCTCTATATCAATAAACAAATACAATTTTTAAATTTAGTTTTCTATAATTTTCATACAATATATTTCAATTATATTCAGATCTTCTCCTATATCTTGACCCTCCATTTCTAAACCTCACCAAATTTCTGTACTTTAGCATATATATATACATATATACATATATATACATATATACATATATATATGTATATTCTTATAGAGTCAGGTTTGTGTCCCCAAATGAGATTTCCCTGGTTGACAGTAGCTCCACAGATAAGGTTGTGATTTTGTACCCACTTACCGACATCTTTGCTGGTATTTTGTGTGGCTTGAGCTTGCTTGGGAACTGTCTGTGCTGTCAGCTTCGCTGTGAGTTCATGTGAGTAACTGGTCAGCTTTCTGGGAAACTGTTTCCTTGTATTCATCTCCATCCTCAGGCTTTTATAATATTTCAACCACTCTTCAGCAATGATTGATGCTAATGTTTTTAAATGAGTTAAAATGTAATAAACATATGCCAAATGCTACTAAATGTAAATTTATATAGTGAATTGTGTTTAAAATTTAATGAAAAGTAAATGAAATAAAGTGATATTTGAATGTCTAATTTATAACACACCATGACATTTTAAAGTGGTCACAAATTAACTGAAGATATGGATCATTTAATTAAACAGTGTTTTAATTAACTGATGTATACATATTTTAGTAATATGTCCTCATGACACAGGACATCTCTTCCAATATTCCCTTAAGACATATGGAACACTTAAAAAATCAGAAAGCTTCAGGCTATAAGTAGTACTGAAATATTTTCACAGCACTGTACCAGCATCTGCGCAATGTGCCTGCAATGCAATAAAATTATAAATACGGTGTGTAAAATGGTAGCAAAAAAAAAATTCCTCAACAACCACACAAATTTGTTATCCATTCCTAGATAAATTTTCTTTATGTAAAATTTAGAAAGTAATTGAGAGGTTCACTTGTACCCTGAAGACGGACTTAGAACCGGAAGTACATACATATGGAGATTCAGAATACCATTTTAACAGTAAACCTGCCAGTACATAGTCCCAATAAAATTCAGAAGAGATCTTTCAGCTCCCAGCTTCTCCTATGAAAGGCAAACGGTTCTTTCATGCACTAGTCATTCAAGTTTTCTGATGTTATACCTTAGAATTATACCTTAGACTTTTGGGAACAGTCTTTTTGAAACACACAAAAATACCAACCATGCTACAGTGTAATAGATCTTGAAAATATTTTTCAACTTAAGAGAGGACTTTCATAAAACACAGTATATGGGACGTGGACTATTGAATTAGCACATAACTTACTGTTTCCGGGCCCAAAGATGATTCAGTGCATAAGGTACTGGTTAAGCATGAGAACTTGAGGTTTATTCCTCAGAAAACACATAAAATGCCGAAGCGTAACATGGCAATACACATATGTAATCTTACTTCTGGGAGACAGACAGGAGAAATCCTGGGACATGCTGGCCAGCAAGTCTAGGCAAATTGGTTTGTTCCTTCTCTAGCAAAACCTGCCTCAAAAAGTTATGACACTGAAAAAAAATATGGAGCCAGGTGTGGTGGCACATGCCTCTAATCCCAACATTTGGGCAGGCGGATCTCTGAGACTGTGTCAAACCTGCTCTACTTAGTGAGTTCCACCCCAGCTTGTGCTACAATCACCCATTTATTTCGTGATAGTTTTACCTTAATAGGGCTGGAGAAACAAGATCAGATGTTGATAAATGAACAAACTGATATACAATAATTGACAGCATTGAAGTTATGAAAACTGTGTGGAAGGAAATACCATGGAAGCCAAGTGAAGTAACAAGCCCCAGACAGACAAGATATTTACAGTGCAAATAGCTAAAATACCAGTATGTCAAAGAAATGAAAGACAAGAACATAGAAAGATAAATCTAAGGGCATATGAAACAATGTTTAATTGTAACGGAAATCAAGAAAACAGAAGTTAATACTATAAATAAGTCTGACAAAATTGACAATATCTAATAATAGAAAGTGCTGGCAGCATGTGGTGTGGAAACAGTAATTTAAATGTAGTCCTGCCAGGTTTCAAATCCCTATAATTATAAGAGTTATTTTGACAAGATCCAATAGTTTTAAAGACACATACCTCCTATTATGCTCTAATAATTTCACTTCTACAAACTTTCTCATGTGCTTTACAAGGTGTTTAATAACAATTCACCATTGTTAATAACAGTATAAAATTGAAGACACAAATTTCCATGAATAGAAGAATGGTTAAATGGGTCATGGTCTGCTCAGTTAAAGTTAACAGCTGTTAAGACAAAACACAGGAACATATATCACATTAATAATGTTACCAACATAACTTTGCACAAGAATTTCACATTGTGGAAGGGCATAAAAAGATTAATAGCTTTCATGCAGAGTTATAAAATATACAAATCATAGTATTTGTTATTTGTGGATTCATTTGTATGAATGCTCTAGACAATAACCACTGTCTCTAAAATTATAGGTTGCCATGACTGATGGATACAGAGTGATAGAGAATCTCAGATAAACAGTTAAGGAATCTCATTCTTTCCATAAAGCTCTCATCCCTCCCTCCCTTCTCCACCCTTCTCTCAATCACTCTCTAGAGGTTATTCCTTTAGTATTACACCCAATGACGACACATATTAAGCTATTTCTGAATGTCATATTATAAGAACAAATTTTCAATTATTTCTTTAATGCAGAATAATAGTAATGTCTAAATTGAACTTGAGAGGACAGCAAAATATAAAAAAAATCTTCTGGAAAAATCTAAATACTTCAACAAAAAACTTAATATTTGTGGCTATGATATAACAATGAATTAATAGCATAATAAATCATGATTAAGTGGGAAGCATTATAGGAATGAAAATAATTCAATAAGAGTAATTCCACAAAGCATAACGTAAGTGAAATTCACTTTATTATATATGGTCATGGTGATAGATGTCAATAAAGAAATGTATTTATAAAATTTAACTTCATTAAATCATGATAATTTCCTTAATAATTACATGACTGAAATTGAAAATCTTGGTTTTATTAAATGAGTGAGGAGGCTACTTAGGGGAAGAAAAAAACCAGCAGGAGGGGGCACATAGCAATAGAGGATGGGAGAAGGAGAATATACTAAAATATCTGTCACATATCAGAAATGAAGGTAGTTAATTTCAAAATTAGTGTGAAATTAACAACATATTTTCTCATACTAAAAAAAATTCAAAATGATGTTGAAAGAGAACCTTATATTTGTACATGAGTCTTAGTTCAATAATTCTACAGTAAATCTGCAAGAAAAACACAGAAGAATCACTTGGGTAAGTGATTCCACTTTGGGTAAGTGGAATAATTGTAGGGGCTTGACACACCAGATGTAAAATCTATTCTAATTTTGTTACCCTTGCAATTATGTTATGGAAATGTACAGACTGAACAACTGAACTGATTACAGAGCTTATAAGTCATCCATCTAGTTATATTCTGTCG
This sequence comes from Nannospalax galili, assembly GCF_000622305.1. Classification (NCBI taxonomy): domain Eukaryota; kingdom Metazoa; phylum Chordata; class Mammalia; order Rodentia; family Spalacidae; genus Nannospalax; species Nannospalax galili. The sequence continues at coordinate 2,024,648 of NW_008358534.1, forward strand.
TTGAGTGTGAACAAAGTATCATTTTCAATCTTTGATGAAAGGAGGGCTAATCAATAAATCATTTGGGATGGTGGTTATGTACTTGAAAAAATAAAAGCACAAATGATATAAATTGTATGCAGTGTCTTCCAGTGCTTTTTACTAATTTTTTTCATTTTCAATACTATTCTGTGACTTAAAAAGTATAATTCCCCATCTTCACAGAAGAAGAGACAGGACTGAAGAGATTAAGTGATTTTTCACAAGGTCATTTGGCAATTAAGTGTGGAGCCTGACCTCAATACAAGTCTTTCTTACCAAAAACAAGGAAAAAAAAAGCTTAAGCACTCACTGCTAAACTTGATTGTTAACTGTACTGAATTGGCCTCAAATACATTACACATAGACTGCGTATTTAAATGTTAAAAATGAAATTACTGTCAAAGAATTTGTATGAGTGATTTTACTATCTTAATGCGGGTCATACTTTGCAAAGCCTCACAAGCCTGTCAAGAAGCTATGAAAATTGATAAATAAGCTGATATGAACTTGAACCTTGCTGTTAGGTAAAAAGAATATAATGAAAGCAAAAAGACAATCATGTAGAATATATTTATAAGACTTATTTCCTTAATAGTCAGAGTGTGAATAGTTAAAAACTAAAACCATGAACATTATTTTTAAATGGCAAATAGTATGAAAATTCACTTGATAAGTATGAATTAAAAATCGTTTTTAAAAATGAGAATGTGTTTCTCTTAAGTTTCTATTAAATGTGTAAAAGAAACTGCATTACTTTTCTCAAGGCATTAAGAATGACAGGAAATCTCAAGAAAAATGAAGCAGCAACCTAACTCCCACTTTATGGTGCAACAGTATTTGTGTACGAATTAGGATACAAACTATGTTAGTATTTTTGAAAGGGCAATTGGCAATGTGTTTCAATTTTTAATATTTTTTGCTGTAGCAGATCTTTAAGGGCTATTTCCTAGACACAAATGCATAAATATTATCACTGCAGAATCATTTCAATGGGGAACATTTGTTTAACAGACAAAAATAAATTAAACAATCCATAAAAGTGGGCACTTGTAAAACCTGTAAAGTCGTGGAAGAGAGTACTCAGAAGGTATGCAAATGGGAGGAGGAAAGGGATCAAAAGCAAGTTTCCAGTACATTGATGAATGAAAACAAAATCATGACACCTATGGAATGTACAAAATATGACATTTATTTAACAGTACAAGTGTGTATGTGTGTGTGCATGAGTGTGTGCACGTGTGTGTGTGTGTGTGTGTGTGTGTGAGAGAGAGAGAGAGAGAGAGAGAAAGAGAGAGAGAGGTGAAGGGCCAAAGTTTCTTGGCCATTTCTGAAGGGAAAAACTGCATTCATGTGGGTGCATTTCCTGGCTCACTAACATATAATTCTTAATTTAATAAATTGATTCTACACCATTAGGAAAAAATAGCTTCTAGCACTTTCTTGTATACATTTTCTATGTGGACTATTAAGTGTACATAATTTTATATAGCTGTTGTATCATACAGAAATGTTTCAAATATGGATATTTTTATTTATATTAAGACTGGGCAAAAATTTCTAAGAATTGTCAATACTTTATACATGAAGGAAGAGGTGTATGACTTGTAAATTATGAAAGCTTTAGCAAAATTTGTAGACTGTATCTATTAGATGCCAAAAGAACTTTCCTTATTCCCACTACGCAACAGGATGTGATAGTGAGAAATAGCACAGGGGGCAGAACTAACCCTCACTGGAAGACATTAGGACTTGTAGAGGTCTCCATATTTGACAGAAGATTGCATATATATATATATATATATATATATTTGTGTGTATAAACATATATAAAATTTTAGGTTGCATTTATATTTACAATCTACAAAATAGCAAAATCAGATGATGTCAAAAGTAAATAAAATTATTGTTTAAAGCTAGGCATGGTGTCAAAAATACGCCTGTATTCCCAGAGATCAGTATGAAAAGGCAGGAGGATCATAGCAGGTGTGGGGGAAGTATGCATAATAGGTTCCATAACGAGTATTAGGCCAGGCCAGGCATGACTGCAGAATAAGAACCTGTCTCAAAAGAAAAGATAACTGGTGAAGATGATTTTTATATTCTGTAGGTGTCCTCTTCACTTGACTGATGGTTTATTGGTTTTACTTTCATGAGATCTCATTTGTTCATTGTTGCAATTAATTCCTGCACTATCCAGAAATCTTAACCAGAAAGCCCTTTTCTATGCATCTAACTTCCAGTGTATTCCTTACTTTCTCTTCTATGAAATGTGAGGTAGAAGGATTATGCAGAGGCCCTTTATCCACTTGAAATTGAGCTTTGTGTATGATTCGACAGAGACTAATTATCAAGAATCTACAATGAACTCAGAAAATAAGCATCACAAAAACAATCAACCCAATTTAAAAACAGGGCAAAGAGCTGAATCTCAAAAAATGAAAAGCAAATGACTAAGAGATACTTTCAATAATCTTCAATAGCTTTTACTCACCAGGAAATGTAAATTAAAACCACTTTGAAATTTCATCTTTCCCTAGTCAGAATGGCTAAGATCCAGAAAGCAATGACAAATGCTGGCAAGTATGTGGAGAAAGGGGAACTCTTATCCAGTGCTGGTGGGAGATCAAACTGGTGCAGCCCATATGAAAATTCTGCAAAAACTCTAGAAAATTAGCCACGTGTAATTGTGCATGTCTTTAATTCCAGCACTGGAGAGACAGAGGCATGCGAATCTCTGTGAGATCAAGGCCAGCCTAGTCTTCATAGCAAGTTCTTGGCCAGCCAGGGCTATAAGGAGATTCTGTCTCAAATACAAACAAAGGAGCAAACAAACAGACAAAGTTAGAAACCAAACAACCATATAACCCAACCATATCACTCTTGGGTTTATACCCAATACATTCCATATGCTAATACAAAGATAACTGCTTATCCATGTGCATTGCCACTCTATTCACAATAGCCAGGAAATGGACTACATAGATGTCCATCAAGAGATGGATGGAAAATGGAAGGCTGGTACACTTACACAATAGAATATTATCTATTAAGAAAAACAAAATATAAAGTTTACAAGTAAATGCATGCACTTGGAAAGAATCATTCTGTTTAAGGTAATCCAGACCCAGAGTTCTTAGATATACATGCTTAAATCACAAAATCTAGAGAGGCCAGGAAACTAAAAAATGATTGTGGAGAAAGGGCAGGGAGATTTCCTGGTATGAAGGAAAGAGTGCAGTGATATAAAGGGAAACGGGGGATAATAGAATAGGAAGGAATAAATGGGGTGGGGAATATCTCTTTAGGGAGAGGTAGCTAAAAATAAAGACCTTTACAAAATTTATACGGAAATCTTCCACTGTAAAAGTTTATAGAGTATATACATAAACATTGTAAAAATATATTACATGGGGCTGGAGTGATGGATCAGTGGTTAAGAACACTGCTTGTTCTTGCAGAAGACCCGGTTTCAAATCCCAGCACCAACATGGCAACTAACAGCTGTCTCTAACTCCAGTCCCAGGGGATCTGACAGCATCTTCTAACCTCTGTGTGCATTGCACAACATGGGTTCACTTACCTACATGCAGGCAATACATGCATACACATAAAATACATAAAATAAAAATAATTAAAAAATTTTTAAAAGATATTACATTGAGTTACCTTATAATAGGGTGACATTGACCCTACTAGAAAACTTAGGCTAGCAAAGTAAAAATCCAAATATAAGAATGAACTTCCTCTTTTGAAGCAGTTGAGCAGGATTCCCATAGTCCTGCAAACAATACTGGTCATTGTCTCTGAACTTGGGTGCCCAAGAGAACTTGACAGTAAGACCCCATTCCTGAAGACACTACACATATGAGTTGTTACAAAATCAAGGAGAAATAAAGCTGGTATTGATCTCAAAGCTTCATCCCTATTGGCTAACTTTCATAGTGCTGGAAAGTACTATGCATGTGATAGGAAGAGAAAATTATTCATCAACCTCACCCATCTATTTACCCTATCATCTACAACCACAACTGGCCTGAAAAGATATGCCCAGTGTTGCAGTAGTTATGGGAGTAAATAATCATTTTCTCTTTGGATTTATCTTCCAATTTTTAAGATGGAACTGATATCTGACATTGATATCCAGCCTAGAAATCTGCTGCTAGACAGGTCACATGACATAAGGGAGAGTCTAATACTATTATTCTGCTAAATATATATATATATAGTATTAAACTTAATCCTAATGACTTATCATTATACCCATAGATTAATACATCTCTCAACTTTCACCAGAGAAGTGTCCTTATGCAGTAGAAGGTTAATGCAACAGAAACCCAAAATTGGCCAAAGTACAGAGAGTAGAAGGCTGCAGAATGGTTATCTCTGAGTAGGATACCTGTACCAAATGTCTGCCTCCCAAGACTTAGGGATCGTTGTTGAAGAGTGGGCAGAAAGATTGTAAGAACCAGAGCTGGTAGATGACCACAAGGAAAGAGAGTTCTACTGACACCTGAGCAAATTTACTCATATAAAATTACAACACTAGTGATGTGACAGCATGCACAAGTCCCAAATACGCTCAATCCAGAAAAAAAAAAAAATCCCAGCATAGTCATGGGGAGATGCGTAAGAAACCCGAGCCCTATCTGAGAAATTATTGGCAAAGGATAGCTACTGGCATGGGTAGAGTCATTCTGGGGAGAGGGTAAGATTCTTAGTACATTAACCAGGCTCCAGTGGATTGACCAACTCTGAAGGACATTTGGAGACACAAACTTGACTATGTATCTATAAAATAGAGTACATGCAATTGGGCAAGGATAGTAGGGAGTGCAAATGGGGGTAGGAATCTAAATTCAATCAAAATATGTTGTACAAAATCCTAAAAAATCAATAAAAATAAAATGAAGGTAATGATCAACTTGAAACATCAAGCACACATTTACTCACAAAAGGTTGAATCGATAATAAAAGTTACGAAAAATGTTCTAAGAAAATAACACTGATGACTGAGTATACAGAATTGAAGCATACAACTATCAGAGGGATAGAACTGACACGAAACATCTAAATCTAATTGGGTATATTCTATAAAAATGGAAAGCTAGTCCAATTTATGTTTTAATCATTTCTCTTTCTTCAAGACAGAATGTACTTAAGCTCGTATTGTACTCATTTCTGTATAATTCTACACTGATGGAATGAATCAGAGCATTGCATGAACTCCCTTGTGAATTCACCATCTGCCCATGCCCTCTGAATATTTGGGGGAGGAAATCACTAAGCAAGTGAAGTTAAAGCCGTAACTGAATAAAAAGAATCAATGGTATTATAAAGCAGAGGATGCACACATTTTAATAGCTCCTGATTTAGAGATCTGCTGTGCCAACTTGCTTTGGGGAAATTTGTCAGTGTGTTCAAAGCTTCCGCTTGCTTTCAAAAGAATTTCTCATGGAAATAAAAATCTTTGGTGATGCTACTAGCATTCAACAATCGAATGGAAAACTGAACAGGAAGAACAATTCTAAAAGTAATACTCTCACTGGTGGAATTGAGAAGACAGTATTTAAGGAAATTTAGAGTAAACAAACTCAAAGTTAAATCATAGTTTATATGTGTTTTTATGGGGGGGGTTGTGGGGGTTTTTTGACACAGGGTCTCCCTGTAGCCTCAGCTGTCCTGGAACTCATCATGTAGACCATGCTGGCCTTGAACTCACAGAGATCTCCCTGCCTCTGCCTCCCAAGTGCTGGGACTACAGGCATGCACCACCACGCCCAGAAACATCATATGTGTTTTTATAGTATTGAGGCAATTTTTGTCCCTAAGTCATAGAAATTGGAAATAATGATCACTTAATAAGTAATGATATATTTTATATGCTTGTTTTCACACTGATTTTCAAGACAATTGCACAGTGTTCTCAAACACATCCAATAGGCCATTTATATACTTACTATCTACATAAATCTACCTTAATTGCCGTATGATTCTCAACCTATGTAAACTAGTCTCTTGGAGCTAATCAATCTAATTGAACAGCTCAATGTATTTGAAAACTTAATATGAGCTTCAATGTTTACTTTGATGCATGTAAATATGTTGGACAGGATTTTGTACAGGTGTGGTATAAACAATTCATTTTACATTAAGAATAATTAAAATTTAACTGAATAGAGAACAATACAATCTGAAATATATCCTACTATATAACTTTTATTCATTTGGATTTTTTGTTTCTATTATATTCAAGTAAAATCATTTATTTAAGTTGCTCCTGATACTCTTAAAGTGTTATAGCCAAAATTCAGACTATTCATTTCTACAAATTCTCAGTTTAATTGTTATTTTAGAAATTGAAACAAAATGGAAAAACTATGCTATACTAAAGAAACACTTCTAGGCTATGCATACAGGAAAATCATCCTTCATGCAATGATTACTCTAGGAAAAGGGAGAGTACACAACACACACGTGCACACACAAACATAAACACACACACACACACACACACACTAGTTTTCATTGGGTCATCAATCAATAGTGTTTGTTCACTGCCAAGATGAAGTTATCCAGTCATACACATTTACATATGCATATGCTTTTGATTCTAAGGCAGATAGATCAAATACTAAAAATTCTAATATATTTCAACATTATTACATGGAATTATAGCAAGGAAGGCTCTTAAAATTGTTGTATTCTGAATCAAACTTGTGACAGTGTTGTTACACCTGTCCCTGTAGAATAAATGCAAAATCAAATTATATTGTTTCTCTGGCTGAAAATCTTGGAGAAATATAATGTTGCACCCTGTCCTTTAAAATGTATATTTCTTCTATAAAGATCCTCTGTGTTATTAACTTTTCATTATTTTCTTGCTTCTAGACAACTAAACAATAAAACTAGCATTTATTTGAAACATTTTCTGTATTATTTATACCATAGATATATAAAATATATGGAAATGTGACACTCATGGTGATAGGTTATGGGATACTTGTCCAATTATATTCTACAGGAAAGGTGGTAATCTGCTTAATAGAGAAATGGTAAAATGCCTGTAGAGGCTTCATACAGTTTTACAGGGTGTCAGAATAAAACCAAGAAAGACACAAGACTTTTATGAAGATGTTTGAGCTTAAAGATGAGAGGATAGTTGAGTGTTGAGGTGTATACTTGTAATCCTAGTATCTAGGAGACAGATGCAGGAGGATCTTGAGTTTAAGGCCAGACTTGAACAAATAGCAAGAGAACCTCAGAAAGCAATGGAGAGGAAAAAGCTAGACAAAAACGACAAGGATATAGAAAATACAAAGCTGCAAGTAAGTATAATATATGTCAATTTTACATTTTAAGAACTTAATACCTTTCTGTTTGATGCAAGTCATCAATAAGTTTTCCAAAATTTTGTAAACCCAACTGCAGCTAAGACTGTGGGTAACTAAAGAAATTATGATCCCATGCTTTTAGAAAAATAGTGAAGGCCGAATGCCAGTCAGTTCATGAGAGCAAGAGAGGAGATCATGGTATGTGAACAGTAATCTGCAATCAGACAAGTGGATAAGAAGAAATGAGTACAAAGTGGATGTTTAAACACTAAACAAAAACCTTAAGAATTTTTTGAGATATATAATGAAGGAAATCATAACCAACAGCTATTGGAGACAAAACCATGGCTAGATAGGTCATAAACACTGAGGGAGAAATAGTACTATCATTCTGCTAAATATTGGCATATATTAAACTGATTCTTGATGATTTATTGCTATACTGATCGATTAAGGTATCTCTCAACTCTTATCATTGAAACTTCTTTATTCTGTAGGTGGTGATTAACACAGAGACCCACAACTGATCAACATACAGAGAATAAGAGACTGCAGAATTCTCAGCCCTAAGCAAGATATCTATATCACAGTCATCACAAGGCTGAAGAAACTTCTCAGAAGCATGACCTGAAAGACTGTAAGAGCCAGAAGTGATGGAAAACTATAAGAAACTGCTTTGCAGACACAACAGAGCAGATGCTCGTATAGACTCAAAGCAGTTGTGAAAGCCTACAGAAGAGCCATACAAGCTCATTCAAGACAGACAAAACTCTAGCATGGAGAAAGAAGATAAGTATGATGCCCCATCCTTACCTGAAGAGCTATTGGCAATTGTTAGCTTCTAGGAGAGGGAGAGGCAAGTTTTTTTTAACCTAGGAGATTGACCCCACAGTAAGGAATGGCCCCCACATCCAAGAGTATTTGGACAATACAAACAGAACTACATGGACTTAGAAAACAAAAGAGTAGAAGGTGATATTTATGCTACTAGAAGATAAAAATAATCATGAACATTGCTCAGCTGTGAATCCTGCTAACTAGAATAACTAGTCTCGAGATATGTGCACAGGTGCAATAGTGAACAAATGTTATGGGAGCAACCAATCACTTTTAGATTGAAATTAAGGCCCAGTTCTCAGGATGTAACCCATACCTGACACTGTTTTCCAGGCCAAGAACTTGTGGATAGACAGACCACAGTCCATATGGGAGAACCTACTACAATTATTCTGCTAAATAGACATAATATTAAACATATTCCTAATGACTCATTGTTATATGTATAGATTAATGCATCTCTCAGCTGTCACCAGAGAAGCTTGCAAATGATGATTAACACAAAGATCAACAACTGACCAATGAGTAGAGAACAAAAGATTGCAAAGTACTTACCCCTGTATAGAACACCTCTATCAAAACTTTGTATCAGGGATCATGGAGGAACAGGGGAAAGAAAGATAGTAGAGTCCACAGGTGGTAGATGATCAATCACAAGGAAATAAAGTTTTCTGGACAGTGGAATTCACATAAAAAACATACAAAATCTACATAAACTCAAGCCAGGTAATATACCAACACAGAAGTGAGGAAGTTTGTAAGAAGCCCGAATCCTACCTGAGGAACTACTTGCAATTGATAGCTTCTGGATAAGAGAGTCAGTTTTCTTTAAGGATTTGACTCTGGGTAGGCTAGCCAGGATCCAGAAGATGGATACACACAGAAGGGCATTTGGGGATACAAATTTGATTCAATAAACATTTATATATAGATAGTGCATAAATTAGGGGGAAGGCATATTTTAAAAGGTGCACATAGGGCAGGGGGGGTGAAATATTACCAGAATATATTGCAGGAAATTCAAAAAAATTCAATACAATTGTTTTTAATAAAGAAAAATAAGAGTGGATACGAAGTTGGGGAAGTGTGCCAGAGTGGGTATGGAAATGGTGGAGGGAGTCTGAATGTGATCAAAACACACTGTATGAAATCCTCTAATAATCAATAATATTTTTTCAAAAAAGATAACACAGAAATTTAAACAGACACTCGAGATAATGTTCAACATCATGCTTCCCAGGAATATACTAAAACACAATGACATTTCCCTGCACAATTACTAAATGATTGAAAATTGAAAGTGTAGTCCAGAGCTTGGGGCACTGGACTTCTCATATCTGATGGTCCAAATGGAAAAAGATACAGCAGTTGGGAAGCATTTTCTAAGCTTTTCATAATTTTTATTTATATGCACACGTGTGTCTTTGTGTAGGCATGTGTACACGAATGAAATGTCTATGAATGTCAAAAGAGACGGTCAGACCCCCGGCACTGTAGTTACGGGCAGCTGTGAGTCACCGTGTGGATACTGGGAACTGAACTTCTTCAGGAGCAGCAAAGTACTCTTTATCTGTGAACCGTCTCTTCAGAGTCCTAGGAAGGTTTTTTAAAGTTATGAAATAATTTTTTGTATATTTTTATTGAATATTTGTGTACTTCATACAGAAAACCTTAATCATCTTTATACCCCTTTCCTCATCTGCACCCTCCCCACACATACTGGATTTCATGCATTCTGTCATTTACGGTAAGGCCTATGGAGTCAAGTTAGTGTCCCCAGATATTCCTCAGTACAAGTTCATCCATTAGGGTCTATTCAGCCTATCTGGAGTCACCCCCTTAAATAAGATCAGCTCTTCCTCACAAAGCAGTAATCAGCTTCTCAATAGTTTTTTGGTTAATTTGGGGCCTGCTGCACATTTTCACAGTTCTGTGCTGGGTTTTTGTCTGCTTGAGTTTGCATGGGTCTTGTGCATGCTGTCACCATTGCTGTAACTTCATATGAGTATGTTCCCAGAAGCCTGGAAAACTCTAATTCCATATATTCATGCATCTCCTCCCCTGTTTCTTATAATATTTTCACCTCATCTTCTACAATGGTCCTTGAGCCTTGGCTGACTCCTGTCCAAGGACCCACACTCTGCAGCCTCCTGCTTTCCATGATTTGGCCATTTCTTTTCCAACCATTCTAATTATACTTACTTATTCTTAAGAACTAAACATATATATCAATGCAAAGTTTTATATCCAAATGTTCAGAACATTATTAGTAATAGCCAAAAACTGTAAAGAACACAAATGTCCATCAACAAGCAAATGGGTAACCTGTGATATATTCACCCAATAAACTTTATTCCACAATAAAAGGGGGCAGAAAAACTACAACAGCCAGAGGTGGTAGATGAGCAAAAGGAAACAGAATTTTCCAGACAGCCGGTCAGTCAATCTTATGAACTCATGGCAATGACGACAGCATAGGAAAGTCTCACATAAGTTCAAGTCAGGCAAAATCCCAGCATAGGCATGAGGAAGTAGATATGAAACCCAACCCTATATAAGGAACTTTGGACAACTGATGACTCCTGAGAACTGAGATTCAATCATGTTTAAGTACGGTGACCTGACTCCCGTGGATGAATCCACACCAAACTACATTTGGGGAAATAAACCACATATATATATATATATATATATATATATATATGTGTGTGTGTGTGTGTGTGTGTGTGTGTATGTAATTTGGTTGGAGATTAGAAAATGAGGGTGCAGATATGGGAGGAGATCAAAATAAGATCAAAATATGTTGCATGGAATTCACAAAAATGCAATAAAAATGTATTGCTACTATTAAGATACCAAATCTTTGTGAATAACTGGGGTGGCATTTATTTCTGCCAAATAATGTGCACTTTAGTAGACCAAAGTGATAACTTATTTAGATCATTTTTCTCCTGTAGAATCATTCAATTAATTGAGGCAGGACATTGAATAAGATTTTTGTTATCAATTTTACCACAAATTAAAAATGTGTGATAAGTATCTGAGCCAAGAAAAATTTTGTTTTTGTTTCTAATTCTATATTTAATGGTGGCTCTTGATGCTAATTACCTTCCTTGGACAATGCATTATTTTTCCTTAGTTTTGTCCTCCTACAAAAGAAGTCAGAATATTTCTGTATTTCTCCAGTTTCATATACTGGAGTGGAACATGACTTTGATCCCTGCACTCAGGAGGCAAAGACAGGCAGATATCTGTGAGATGGAGGGCAGCCTAGTCTACACAGAAAATTCCATGCCACCTGGGGCTACAGAGAGATCCTGCCTCGAAATAAAAATAAATAAATAAATAAATAAATAATAAATAAATAAATAAATAAATGATATATACTCACATTAATTTAATCACAAAAGCCAGGAAAGGGGAAAGGAGCCGTGAGTGTAAAGGGGAAGAAGGAGTTCCATAGAGGGGGACAGTAGGAAGCAGGGATTATCAAGCAAGAAATGGGAAATGCTTCAATTAGGGAGGAACTAGCAAGGGCTATACAGGGAGGAGAGATGAATAGTGCTTAGGTATTGTGAAAATCTATATGGAAATCTATCACTTCAAAACCCTACTGAAAAATTAAGACACGCACGTGTGTGTGTGTGTGTGTGCATGTGTGTGTGTGTGTGTGTGTGTGTATGATATGAGAGTTCATGTGAACATCTGAAGGCTATATAACAAACATCACAATGTCAGGCAAGGTAAACCTCACTTTAAGTTATTGGTCAAGGTAGTCCAAGAGACTCTCAAAATAATACAGACTATTTCAACAGGCCTTGATTGCCTCGAGAACTTAATGGTGAGGAGTTTGCTGATGACATGGCATACTCTGGACACAGGACTTGGAGCAATCAAGCTGGAACTGACCTGGAAGCCTCTTCTCTGAAGACTAACTATATAATTACTTAAACACAATAAATACTGCAAAATAATGGACTGTCATCAGAGATATAACTTGACAGATCTGGATGACATTTAGTTCTATTTCTATATTTTTAAAACTTTCTTAAAAGAAAATGATATTTTGCCAGACCGTGGTGTTATTTCAAATTAGAGATTTCAATATAATGGGCATTTATAACACTGAATACATCAAGATACATCTTGATAAATTTTCACAAACGATGCTCTCTGTGTAACTCATATCATAATGAAGAGTCAGACATCATTATCACCGTTTCCTTCCATGTTTCTCTGAGATACTTTCAACTTCATAATATCCCTCATGCTCTCACACACACAAGCAGAACATCTTCCAGGGTCACCCATCATCCTGAATTTAGTAGCTTATGTTCATTTCACCTGTTCTTGCAAGTTGCACAAATTGCCTCATCTATCTTATTTTGTTCCACAGATAAAATTGGATGTTTCCATTTATATTTTAATATTATTTATGGTTTGAACATTCTTTCTCCACAAACCAGGTATTGTTACAATATTATTTAGAGATGGAGCCATTAAGAGATGATCAGGCTGTTAGTGTAGATCCTAGTTCTAAATCTCTAGGGGTGAGTATATAACCTGAAGTAACAACAGTAGCCAGTAAAGAAGAAAAGAAACACAGGAGGAGGGGTAAGGAGGTCCAGAGAGGAAGATAGGACTCAGGTACTATAAAGGGGGAAAAAGGAAAACAGGAGGGTAAACTTTAACTGAGGAGCAGAGAAGGATAATACAGAGAAAAAGAGGGAGGAAGGATAAATTAATAACAATAATAATGTCTGAAAAAAGTCATAAGGAACTGTATTTTTTTTTGGTCTTTTTTGAGACGGGGTCTCCCTATAGCCCCAGCTGTCCTGGAACTCACTATGTAGACCAGGCAGGCCTTGAACTCACAGAGATTCACCTGCCTCTGCCTCCCAAGTGCTGGGATTAAAGGCGTGTGCCACCACGCCCGGCGGAGCTGTATTATTTTATAAATTTACTTTAAATGGATACAAAATATGAATGTCTGTGTATGTGTGTATCTGTGTGTCTGTCTGCGTTTAGCTGAAGATTGTCTAACAAAAATCCCTCTGCTAGGCATGGGAAACCTCCGTTCGAGGTGTTAACCAGAATATTCCAAGCAACTTTCAAAGCCATATAAGCTATTACCATGGCCATTGGTTGCCTCCTAGTACTTGAAAGTAAGGTCCTATTGCTGAAAAAAACCACACACTTCAGACAGAATACTTGAAGAAATCCAGTTGGAACTGACCCAGATGCCTCCTCTCTGAGAACAAGCTCTTATAATGTCAGAAGTTGCATGCATGCCGCCAAGGGAGAAAAGCAGTCAACAATCCTACTCAGCTGTAAAGCCTAAGAACCACAATAATGACTGGCCAAGCAAGAGTCCAAATGAGATAATAGTTGTGCTTTTATATTGGGGGTAATGAATAGCTCTCGAATTTAACATCAGGCCTACTCAATAGAAAACTCATACTGGTTATTGTAAACCTAACCAACTACCCATGCTTGTTGACATCATAGGCCTTAAAGAAGACTCTAGTACTGGTAATTTCCTAAATCAGTATAATTTATACCTATCTTCAAAATACTTGTCCTTATGCACTTAAATAAATGTAGCTCTCTCCTCTCATCAATGAAGCTTATTTTCAGCAAATGGAGACTATTACAGAGAACCACAGCTGTTCAAAATGTAGAATAGCTGACCCTATGATCTACTACTGACCATATATTCTAGAACAAAAATTACTTTTGTCAAATCCCTAGTCCAAATTAAATTTTATTTTATTCTGAATATGTTTCCTTATATATACAGACAAACAAACCTCTCACCACTCAGCTTTATTGCAACAGATGGAGCTTATTATAAAACCCCACAACTGGTCAAACAGTGAATAACTGCCCACGAACTGTGCAACCCTAAGTAACATATCATCAATGAAATCTCTATAGCTAAGGCTCACAGAGCATAACAAAAGAAAGGACAGAAAGAATGTTAATGCGTCTCCCAACTCACCTCTGAAGCTTGCTCAAGCAACAGATAATGATTAACCCAGAAAGCCACAACTTTCCAAAATGCAAAGAACATGAGTCTGGGTACAACTTATCCCTGAATAACACTTATATCAAAAATCTGCCATCAAAGGTTCAGGAAAGATTGTAAGAGCCAGAAATGGTTGATCTCCACAAGGAAACTGAGTTTTATGGACAGTTTGAAGTTTTTCTATGAACTTACAGCAACAGCAGCAGCATGTACACAAACCATGCAGGCTCAAGTCAGACAAAAATCATAGCATAGATGTGAAGTGGGTAAGAGGCCCAGAATTCGCAGAGGAACTATTGGCAATTGATAACAACTGGGAAAGGGAGAGCTGACTTTCTTTAAGGATGTGACATCAGATAGGTTAACCATGTTCCAATCGATGGATGCACACCGAAGGACATTTAGGGATACAAAATTGATTCAATTTTTAAAATATGTATTACAGAGTAGATTAAAGTCTCTGGTGGGCTATACGAGGGGTGCAAATAGAAAAAGGGTCTAAATATGATCAAACTATATTGTAAGAAATTTGCAAAATTTCACTAAAAATATTGAGGGGAAAATAAAATTAAAAATAAAAATAAATAAATAAAAATTGTCCCTGTGAAACTGGTATGTGTACATGAGACAATGGGATTTCCAGGAAATAGTGCAATGTGTCCTGTATGAATTTTCTACCTGGGCATTACTGAAATTCTTAATTAGATAATTCCTTCTTGTAGAGAGTCATGCAATCTGTTATACGAATTTTATTCATATCCTTTGTTTTTATTCACTAGATCCAGCAGCAAGCTTACTTCTTCCAGCTGTGAGAATAAAAAAAAAATCTCCAGATATCACCAAATGTTTTAGGGTAAGGGAAAACTTAAATTTATTAATAACCACTTCTTAAGAGCAAAGATTTTGGAAGTTAATGCTTTTTGAGACATGAAAATTTTTCTCCAACAACTTATAAGGCCAGCCAACACGTCATTAAGGGATGATCACAGAGTTTATATGAAGTCCTCCAAATAAAGACAATAGCATAAATAGGATAGAATTTAATATTTAGGAAACATTTATTGTATTCTTATTCATACTATAATCCTTCTTAAATGATTTATAATCTCTGAAGACTGACACTTGAAATAAAATCTCCTCATGAGAGAAAATAAAAAGGTAGGTGTTTCCAGTTAATCTTTTGATGATTTTGATCTATAAACAATCTGATATTCATTGTTCTTCCTTCATTTCTATAAAAAGCCCAAATGTGAAGACAAGGTCAAACTGTCCAAAAAGAATCATTAACTCTGAACATTTTGTTGGCATACATCCATATTCTAGTCAGTCCTTAAACTAAGAGTCCCAAACTTTGAGTAGAGTGACTATTAAATGTTAAGGAGTTTAACATACTTCCTGGTTCTGAGAAACTGCTCAATAGACTACGTTTATGATTAACCTTTTCAGAAGGTGTCTGTGAGCTCTCTTCTTTTTAACATTCACCATGGCTATGCCCAGGACAGCTGCATGGAGTACTCAAAGACTTAAGACACAGAATTAGAAAAAATGAATATGCCATGAGTCCATTAAGGATTTCCTTATGTGGTGAAAACAAAGACCCCTGAGTGCTGAAGGGCTCCTCTCTGAGCATCAGCATTAAATCTTCTTATGTATAAAAGGTAGTGAGTGTATAGTTCTAGACTGCATGGTAGCCAGTAAAAAGTTAAATGTCAGTCTGCCCTCTTGCTTCAGGGCTTACATCTACTCTGCTTAGCTTGTTATACACTTTCCATTCTGTTCCATCTACAGCTTGAATCTAGGCCCCCCTACTGATTTTCTCACCTGAGACCTCCAGACTATCCTCCTAAGCCAGACCATGCACACTGCATCTTGTACCTGCAATGTGATGAGCTACATTCTACCACTCAAGACTCACATCTACTCTGCATAGCTAGAAAGACCTCCCCATGCTGCACCCATCCCTACCTAGAATCTAAGCTGCCTCCTGCAACTCTAATTGGAGAGCTCTGGACTAGCCTGCTGGAACCTGAACACCAGATCCACATAGTCTTGAACTGGGCCTAGTCCCCTTCCCCATGCTGGAGAGCTGTTGACTAGTCAGCTTGGAATCATCCTGTCTCCCTAATAAAAATCAAAGTGAGAACCTGAAGCACAGACAAATTATTCAAACTAAATCAGAAATCAACCAAACTACATTAATAATACAAACAGAAATAAATTTCAATTAAACAAAGGCAGGATAGAATTTCAAATCAGACATACAATCAATGTAAGAAATCCATATGCCCAGATGACATTTTCAAAACACAAATAATATGAAAAACTTGGATAGTATGTCCCCACCCAAACACACCAGTCCTACAGAAGTATACTGGAATGATGACTACACAGAGAAACTGCAGGAGGCAGAATTTTTAAAAAATCATAAATAAGATCAAAGAATTCAATGACTTAAATGAACATACAAGCTACTCAAAGAATTTGAAGACCATAGGGTAAACTCCTGATGGAAGCTCAAGAAAATATGAATATACAGATGAATTAAATAACAGAGACAATTCAGAACTTGTAAAATGAATTCACAAAAAAGATGGAAATATTTCAGAAAATTCAAGCCTAAATGAAGATGGAATTGAAAAACTCAATAAGACAATAGGAAACAGCATGAGAAAGCCTCACAAACAAAATGAGTGAAACAGAAAAAAAAAGAATATTAAGAGTGTATGACAAAGTTGAAGATTTCAGCATCTTTTACATGGTATTTGCTGATTTCTAAAAGTAACTATTTTGAATTCTTACTGTTTTACATAGCATATTTGTCAGTTTGTAAAGGAAATTTAAAAGTTTTTTTAGACATATGCCCTCAAGACTAGCCAGGTGTAAAGGGACCTGACACTTTGTGATGGCTAGACTGGAGAAGCTCATGGAATTTGCTGTACTTCAGGCCTGAACCTTACAAGAGACAAGCTACTACCAATACATAGCCTCAACAATGGGAGGTAAAAAGGACAGCCTACTTGGGTGGGAGGCTTAAGTTGTGGCCTTCACTGGTCTTAATTCCTGTCCTTTCTGCATTGTGATCCCAAACTTGTTTTTCTATAGAAGACAGTATTTCCCTCTCTGATGTTCAGTTTCTCTATGCTTGCTTTTGTTTCTGCTCCATCATGCCCTAGGTACTTTCTAGTTACAAAGTCATTGACAGTCTAAAGTGAAAGAACATCCTGATATTGTCTCTTTGCAAGTTCTTTTAGGTACCATTGCTTTTTGTGTTTCTTATTCTTCAGGTTATGGGCACTTGATCCAAGATTATGTATGTTAAATTATGAAATTTTTTTACTAATCCAGACAGGCTGATAGCCCTCTTTAAAAAGAATTTACCCTGTGAGATAACAGTCTTTCCTTAGTTTAAAAAGAAGTAAAATATGGCTCAATGATTTGGAACTTTTAGGAAAAGGTTCATAGATAACATTTAAGAGGATAGTAAAGTGCAGCCCACATCACTGCCAGATCAGGAAATCTTCCCTAACTTATATAATCAATAGAAGTTGGCTAATTTCCCTAATCCATCAGGGCCAATGTTTCCTCCAGAGGTTTCATGTATGGTAGTGTCCTGAACAGGCAGGATAAGATTAACCTGGTAAAATCCAGAAAGAATCCATTAATGTTTCAGGGTGTTAGAGGGTCACATCAGTAGGAGCAAATAATCTGAACAGAATCCCCCTTGTTTAGTATCACTAGTAAAGAAGGAGAGGATACAAGTACCTGAGCCCAAACCCACACCAATGATGGAGTGATAGTGACTGAGTGAGTAGGGTCACCTTCTGTCATGGTCACTCATGAAAAAAGGATAAGAGTCTCTGGAGGATGCCCTGGAGAAAGAGACAAAGAAGGTTTAGGGGAAGTTCCAGATAGTTTCTTTTGTCTTACAGAGGGATAGCTAAGACTATGTTGAGCAAGGTTTTCCTAGACTGTATCCTCACCCATTGAGACTGTATCCTTACACATTGAGATCTAAAAGGATGCTGATGTCTTTTTTATCCTTTCAGACCTGGTCTAGATATACAATGGAGGGCAAAATTTGGCCTGTAATGGGAAACACCAAGAAGGAAAGTACTTATTGTGTCTTTCAAGTTGTCATCTTCATAAGTGGACACAAACTAACTGGTTGTAGGTATGAGCTTTGATGCATCTGATCACATCAAGTACAGCCAGAGAGGATCTCAAATTTGACATTGGTAAAGACAGATACTTCTGTCAACTTAATCCTGCTTGATGATGAGTGCTCATTGCCAAGTATCCATGGTTTAATAAAGCTTAGAAATATCAAGAAAGGTGACCTCTTAAATTCACATGATCTGTTTTTTGTCAATCCCTGTTCCCAGTAAAGTACCCAGTAGATGGAAAGAGTTGCCTAAACAAATGTATACAGGTTATAAGAAGGGCAGATATTTTCAGTCCTACTACTAGTCACTAGACTCAACAGCTCTCCTGTATAATGTAAACCAGTGAGTAAAACTATAAAGAGAAACAAATGCCTTTTTGTATTAATTATAATGGTAAGTTGTCCCGTGCTGTTTGAGCTCACTGTGAAGATGACTCTGGAGATGGGATTGGCCCTCTTACTTCAGACTCAAGCCTATTCTTTCAAGGTGTTCTCCAAGACTCTTTTCCAGGTTCAGGCTGGCCCCCTGACCCTGTGACAAGAAAAAGGAAAACAACAAAATAGCCTAAGAACAACGGTACTGGGCAGCTGAGAACAGCTAAGGTGTAAACTGATTTCAACAGTGGGTATTATTGTCTACAGAAAAAAATTGCTAATGGGATTGTTTATTTGGTCACAATAATAAGGAAAGTCACTAACACAGAATAATGTAAACGTGCAGTAAATACAAAGATAAATTTAACTATTTAATGAAAAAAACAACAGGATATATTTTTCTTAAAATAGAGGACAATTCACAGTCAATGGAGAGGACTGGAATTATTCAGTCAGTAACTAAAGCATGGCAGTTTTCTTTAACTGATTATGCTGGAGGGTGTGAACATCAATCTGATAATATTTAACTATGTACCAGTTTCTTCTTTCTACCTGAAGCAAGGCTTTGGCAGACCACTCTCTAAAGTACATAAGGTAAAAAAGATTTTTATCTGTTTTGTTTTCTATAAGGTTTACTTGGGAACTTATAAGGCACAGTGTGCACACAGGCAATGTTAACTTATTATATTATGTGTGTAATGTACATTTCATGTTCTTTTAATAAGATGATGCTGTACAGTACTCCCTTCTGAGTCAAACGACTACCACCTTCACGACTTCAGCTATATCCACTAGCAAAAGATCATCACAACTGGGCTCATTGACTGTCGCATTCTTTTATTGAAGGAGGGGTAAGCAGGGTTATTGGACCCTCATCTGAGTATCCAGGCCCTCTTCCAAGCTAACTTATGTTTTCCACTAATCATATATGGTCTCCTGGATTTGTGGAGGATTAAAATATATAATCTGGTAAAGGCTAGGAAGAGAAGCTTGATCCATTCTGGGTAAAGGAAAAGAGAAGCTTGATCCATTCTGGGTAAAGGCTTTCCAGTGCAAATACTCTCATGTCACCCATATACCTCAGTAACCCCTCAGTCATCTCTGTAAGTAAGCTCATTAAATTTATTGGTTCCCTAGGGAAAACTTTAATGCAGTCAAATGTTGGCTTGCCACCAGAACCATAGAAAGGGGATGAGCATTGCTTAGTATCCCCAGGAATTGAATTCTCACAGCAGATGGAAATTTTATTTGTTAATGTTATTAAGTCTCATGGTTATTTAAAAAAAGAAAATGTGAAGGTGAGAGCTGTTAGAAGGATATGGAAATGGAGATATTTTATTAAGAAGGATTCATGTATAAAGATTATGATGGCTGTATATTTCCAAAACAGACAAAAAAAAACTGAGAAACCCTAAGCAAGTGATGAAGGTCTATGTAGGTTTGTTAAAATATATCAAGGATGAGACAAAAATAATAAACAAATAATATTAAAGTTTCTAAGGTCATGGTTTAGTCATCTAGTTTAAGGAACAAAATATATGTCTAGTCAAGATTTACTTAAGAATGTTTGATTTTTGCCCAAGCTTTATCTACATTGTACATGGTAATTGAAAGTACCAAATTGGTGTTACTAAACTTCTGGGTATTTAATAGTCTATACTAATCTGGGACTTAAAAGACCATTTTTGTTCCTTGCACTATACTAATCTGGTCAGAGGGACTTAAAGGACAGTCTTCATTCCTTGCCGTCCAAGGTTGACTAAGTTCCAGGGACTATGGAGAATCTCTCAAAATGTCCTGTAACTGTGGTGAATTACCTCTCCTTTTGCTCAGGGAGGCCATGGAGACCCCAGCAGATGGACTCGAACCAGTGTCTAGTCTACAAAGAGGAGGGTCAACACAGAAGAAACATTTCCTCCATGCTTCCAAGTGAAGCCAGCCACAGTCAAGCAGGACCTTTGACTTATCATCACATAGGCGGAACTGGTAAAAGAAAGGAGCCAGGGGCTCCTCCCAATCCCATGTGACCCCTGAGGAACAGATCCTCAAACGACCTTAAGAGTTAACATAAACTGGTTTATTTGAGCCAACTGTATGGTCTTAAACACCCAAAATCAAAGTATAACCAAAGATTAAAGTGATCAGTCTATTTCTTTAAGAGTTCAAGGGATTGCATTTCCCAGACATTAGACTTATGTCCATATAAAATGTTAGTTAGACGATTATTTCTCATTGACGATTTTGTTTTTAATAAGACAATGCTACTCAGATGTAAGGCATCAAATATTGGTTTGCAATACAGTAAGGGCCACCAACAGCTGAGGGAGACAACCCAAATTTGTTCCAGCCTAAAAATTAAATGATGACTAAATTTGTTTTTTCTCCCTATCTAGAGGACATTTAAGAGGGAACTGATTCTAGCCACTCCAACAGTTGTCAAAGTGCCTAAAAAAAATCCTAAGAACATCACTCTCAAGTCCAGCCTTGGCAGACAAAAGGAAATTGAGGAGGAACCCAGTAGATGGGTTGCTTTTGGAAGCCCATGTCAAGAAATTCCAATGGACTCTCCTATGAACATTTTAAATTTGCCCTGTTCTGACTCTTTTCTGGTTCCCTGTCTAGAATTTGTAATGCTAACTACTCTTGCCTTTACTTTTCCTTCACATCCCTTAAGGCCCAGTCAAGGATTTTCTTTTCTCCCTATAGTTAAGAGTTATGCAATTTGGGATTCTTTTAGATAGACCCACTGAAGAGGGTACCCCAATTGCCCCTGTTCAGTATGGAAGAAGCCAGACTGGTCTGTGTCCCAATTCCCTATTGGCAATTTGGGTAATCTCTCAGAGGGTGATGTGATAAGAATAGCAGGTAGGAATTGGCTAAGAAGTTAGGGTAAAAAGACACCAAAGAAAAGTAGCCAGTTTCGTTCTTGGCTAAAAGACAGAATATCCTTGGGCCCCTTACCAACATACTCTGTTCCAAAGGCCAAAACTGTCAAAAGTATTTGGGAGCTCTTATCTAATCCCCAAAAGATTTTATGGTTACCTCTTCAGAGGGGGATTGTTAGAGTTGAAAGAAGCCCCATAAATTTAGCTGAGCCATACTAAAAAATGTCTAGTCTATTTGTTGGAGGACCCACTTTTCCAATCTCACTGGTCAATTACCTTGTGCTAGAACCACTCCTAGGAAGGCATGTTCACCTTAAGTTATGCTAAATAGATGGGGTTAATACCTGGTGTGTTAATGAGGTAGCAAATATTTCCTGCCTGGAAGTAGTGCAGATCTGAGCAGAACTTCCCTACCAACCAGTCATGTAGGTCTCTGTAAGACTGTGCACATTTACACTGAAGGACATTTGGGTACAAATACCTGAATGAATAGGACTCAGCATGTATGGCAGAGTGCATAGGGTTCAGTGGGGGGATGGGGGA
Organism: Nannospalax galili; assembly: GCF_000622305.1. Lineage (NCBI taxonomy): Eukaryota > Metazoa > Chordata > Mammalia > Rodentia > Spalacidae > Nannospalax > Nannospalax galili. Next base: position 2,046,830 of record NW_008358534.1, read on the forward strand.
GGCATGGATGGAGGAGGGGGTCTGGATTTGAGTGGGAAATGTTGTATGAAATTTTAAAAGCTCAATAAATAAATAAAAAGAGAAACTCATTTTAACTCCAAGGATAGGCACCATCTTAGGGCGAAAGGATGGAAAAATATTCCAAGAAAATGATACTAAGAAAGAAGTAGGAGTTGCTGCTATTCTAATAGCTGACAAAATTGAATGCAAGTTCAAATTAATCAGATTAATCATATGATTTTAAAAAGGCCACTACATTTTGATCAAAAGAATAATCAACCAAGAAGTCATCATAATCATGAATATAAATGCACTAAACACTGGTGTACACAGTCTCATTTAAACAGTACTACTGGACTTGAATACACAGATTAACCACAACCCAGTAATAGTAAGTGACTTCAATACTGCTCTATCTCCCATAAACAGGTCATCTTGACAAAGAATAAAGCGAGAAACATCTGAATTAAGTGATATCATACATCAAGTGGACTTAACAGACATCTACCAAATATTATACATAAGAATCAAAGAATCCTCATTCTACTCAGCAGCAAAAAACAAACCTCAACAAATACAATAAAAACACCCAGACCATTAGAAGCGAATACTGTAAAAACATATACTCCATAAATTAGAAAATTTAAGAGAAATGAATAAATTTCTAAATTCCATTGATTCACCAAAGCTAAACCAAGAAGAGGTTAACAATTTAAACATACCTAGAAAAACAAGGAAATCAAATACAAAATTTTCCAACTGAAAAAAAGGCCAGGATCTGATGGATTCACAGAGGAATTTTCCAGACATTCAAAGAAGATCTAAAACCAATAGTACTTAAGTTATTCAAAAAGAAACAGAGGGAGAATTCCCAAATCCTGCTATTAAGCCAGTATTACTGTAATACAAAAACAAATAGACTCATGATGGGGCACGCCTTTAAGAAAAGCACTTTGGAGACAGAGCCAGGCAGATCTCTCTGAGTTCAAGGTGAACTTGGTCTACATGGGGAGTTCCAGACCAGCTGGGGCTACAGGGAGACATTGCCTCAAAAAAAGACCAAAATATAAACAAATAAAATAAAAAAGAAAGGAAACTAAAAGGGCTAAACTATCATCCTGTATTCTTAATGAATGTCGATGCAAAAATCTTAGCAAAATACTTACAAACTGGACACAGAGACATGTCAAAAAGTTATCCATATCAAAACATCACCCACCATGATCAGGTCATTTTCCTTCCACAAATGCAGGGATCCTTCAATACATAAGTCAATAAATGTAATAACGTGATCATCTCAGCAGATGTAAAAAAAAGCCTTTGATAAATTCAAACACGCATTATTAAAAAAGTCATACAGATAATTAGACTGAAGAAAGCATTCCTCAATATAATTAAAGTTATATACAAAAAACTCACAGCCAATATCATTCTAATTGGAGAGAAACTTGAAGCATTCCCATTAAAATCAGGATAGATTCAAGGCTGTCTACTATCTCCGCTCCTTTTCTACATAGTGCTTGATATTCTTGCTAGAGCAATAACACTAAAGAAAGAAATTACATTGTCGCTAGTTGAAAAAGAAGAGGTCAAATTATCTTTATTTTCAGATATGATATTAAACACAAGGGATCCCAAAAATTTCACCAGAAAATTTCTAGAAATGATAAACGCTTTTAGCAAAACAGCAGGTTACAAAATCCATTTACCAAAATCTATACCTTTCTATATAGGAATGACAAGCAATCAGAGAAAGAATTCCAGGAACCACTCACTTTCATGGTGCCATCAAAAATATAACATACGAGAATCTAACCAAAAGTATAAAGATCTCTAAAATTAAGTTTTTATATTATAAGAAAGACAGTGAGGAAAACACAAAGAGATAGGAAGACCTCCTGTGCTCAACCTCCTGTCAAAAGCAACTTATAGATTCGATGCAATGCCAATCAAAATTGCCATGACATTGCCACAGAACTAGGAAAAAGAATTCTAAAATTCATATGTAACCCGAAAGCAATCCTGAGCACAAGGAGCAATGCCGGGGAGATTACTATACTAGTTCTCAAACTACATTACCGAGGTTTAGTCATAACAACAGAATGGCATTGTCACAAAAACAGACAAAATGGAACAAAACAGAAGATGCAAATATGAGTGCATGCAATTTGAGCTACTTGATATTTAACAAAGATGCCAAGAACAGATACTGGAGGAAAGATGGCTTCCTCAATATATGGTGCTGGCAAAATAGTATGTCTTCCTGTAGAAGAATGAAAGTAAAAACATATCTATCGCCCTGCACAAAAGTCAAATCCAAGTGAATCAAATACCTTGATGTAAAAGCAGAAATGCTGAGGCTGTTAGAAGAAAACATTGGCAGTACCCTACCATATATAGGTATATGAAAGAACTTTCAAAATCAGACATCAGTTGTTCAGGAATTAAGGTCAACAATCATCAAGTTGGACTTCATTAAACTAGAAAGTCAATGTACAACAAAATAAACAGTCAATTTAGTGATGAGGAAGACCACAGAATGAGAGTTCTTCACCAACTAGACATGTGACAGAGGACTGATATCCAGAATATACAAAGAACTGAAGAAAACAAAAAGAATCAACAAAACAAATGACACAATTAAAAGAGGGTAATTAGGGAAATTTGAGAGAAAACCACTGTAAGAGTTCATCTTTCCATGGTCAGAATGACTAAGATCAAGAGAACAAATGACACCAAATGGTGGTATGGAAGAAGGGAAGTGGGAACCCTCATTTACAGCTGGTGAGATTGCAAACTCATGCAACCACTATGGAAAGCAGAGTGGAAAACTCTTAAAAAATTAAAATAAGTCTGCCATACGATTTTATTGTGATTTTGTTTCTGGGCATATACACAAAGGAATAACCCTACTATAGAAAACAGTGTGGAGAACCCTCAAATAACTAAAAATGAACTTACCATATGATCCAGTGATACCACTCCTTGGCATATACCCAAAGGACTCATCCTACTGTAGAGATACTTGTACATCCATGTTTGTTGCTGCCCTTTTCACAATAGCTAAGAGATGGAAGCAACCTAAGTGTCCCTCAACTGATGAGTGGTTAACAAAAATGTTACCACTCCTTTGCATATACCCCAAAGGACTCATCCTACTGTAGAGATACTTGTACATCCATGTTTGTTGCTGCTCTTTTCACAATAGCTAAGAAATGGAAGCAAACTAAATGTCCTACAACTGATAAATGGATAATGAAAATGTAACACTTTTACACAATGGAGTTGTACTCAGTGTGTAAAAATAAAATTATGTAATTTTCAGTTATATGGATGGAATTAGGAACTATTATACTAAGTAAAGTAACACAGACTCAGAAAAACCAGCGATATATGTTCTCTCTCATTTGTGGATCTTAGCTCCAAATTCATAGACCTGAGTTTGTATTCTGATGCAACCCCAAGACCTAGGGAAATTCAAAGGATGATGGAATTAAAGGTGAGGAAGGAGATAGGTGCTAACAAAGGGAAAATGGGGAAAATGGGAATGAAGGAGGGACGGTTATACAAAGAACTATGGGTATAAAGAGGAAGAAGGAGGTTGGGTGAGGGGGATAATAGCAGACAGGTATTATCAAGGGGAATATGTGTACTGGGGGATACTTTGACTAGGGATGTTGGAGGGAGGATTACACAGAGGTTGATCAAGAGAAGCACTGAGAGAGGTGAGACAAATAATTCTTATTCGTGTGAAAAGCTGGGGGGAAATGCATTATTTCAAAACCCTACTAAAATATAAATATAATATACATATATGAGTGTAATGGATAACTGAAGGCTATGTAACAAGAAACATAATGGCAGATAGAAGAAACATCCCTTAGCGTTTCGGTCAGGGTAGGCTTCCAAAATAACACAGGCTATTGCCATAGCCCTTGACGGCCTCCTACAACTTGAAGGTAAGACACTGTTGCTGAAGACAGGACACACTTCAGACACAGGTCTGGAAGCTTCCTCCCTGAAGACTAGCTCTCATAGTATTAGAGGATTCTATGCAAACTGATAAGAACATAAATCAATTGTCCAAACCAACTGTAAAACCTAATAGCCACAACAGTGACTGGTATAGCACTCTATCCCTATTGGTACAGGAGTAATCAAAAGTTATTTATTTGGACTTAAAGCCTCCTCAAATGGAGGAAACTCACGGGTGGTTCTGTAAGCATAGCCAAACACACATGACTGGAGAGGTCATAGATCCAAAAGGAAAACCTCCATCTGTCACATCTCTAAATGTAATTTCTTACTGTATGCTAAATATATATCCTTATATTTACAGAGAATTATACATTTCATCACTCATCAAAGAAGCTTCCTTTTGCAACAAATGGAGATTCTTACTGAATTCCACAACTGATCAAATGCACAGAGATAGTGGCTCTGTGATGTCCAGCCCTAAGTGGTACATATGCAATGAAACCTCTACCACTGGGGTTCATGGAACCTAGCAGAACAAGAATCAGAGAGAATACTAATGCATCTCTCAACTGTAACCAACAAAGCTTCCTCATGCAACATTTAGAGACTAACAGAGAAAGCCACAAGTGGCCAAAATGAAGAGAATAAGAGAATGCAGAATGTGAGTCCCTAGATAAGACTCCTGTATTAAATCTCTGCCACCCAGGGCTCTGGGTCCATCTTCAATGAGGGAAGAAAATCTGTAAGAGCCAGGGTCAGTGATGTTCACAACAAAATAGTTTTTCTTTCCAAGCAGCTTGGAATTTGCTTATATGAACTTACAACAGTAGTTACAGAATGCACAAGACCCATGCAAAGTCAGAGGAAAACCTTGCATAAACATAGGGAAATGGGTAAGAAGTCCCAACTGATCACTGTTGGATGAAGGAGAATTTGTTGTCTGTAAGGGGGTGTGCTGGATAGTTTTAGTGTCAACTTGACACACCTGGGTTGAGGGAGCCTCAATTGAGGAACTTCCTCTATTGGACTGGCCTGTGGCCATGTCTGAGGGCATCTTCTTAATCAGTGATGTGGGAGGGCCCAGCCCAGCCCACTGTGGGTGGTGCCACCCCCTGTGTTGCAGAAGAAAGCGGGCTGAGAAAGGGCCAGCAGAGCAAACCAGTAAGCAATGTTCCTCCATGGCCTATGCTCCAGCTCCTGCCTCCAAGTTCCTGCCCTGAGTTCCTACCTTGGGCTCCTGGATGAACTGTGACCCAGGATATTTAAGCTAAATAAACACTTTCCTCTGCAATTTGGTAGTGGTCAGAGTATTTTGTCACAGCAATTAAGAGACAAACTAGGACAGGGCGTGATGCTAGATAGTCTGAACAAGCGCCAATGAATAATCTCATACAAGGTACATCTGAGACATAAAATTGAATCAATAAACTTTAATATATATGACAAAATGTATGAAATCTGGCAGAGGTCCTATGACAAGGGGTACAGAGATAAGAGAGGTGTTCAGTCTAAATATGATTAAGATGCATTGTCTGAAATGCACAAAGTTCCATTTCAAAAAGCCAATGTGTTCAGACCGTCATGCTTGTTTAAAGGAAAGGAAGAGATCGGAGTGCTCGGATAACAGACTTGTAGCCGTAGTGTTTTGTGTGTCATATACATTGCTTTTCTTTTCCTCCAGTAAAATGAAGTGAAGGCAACATAAAGTGTATTTGAGTTGGGTTTCTTTACTAAACACTAAATCAATCAGCAGTGTTAGTCATTTGGCCTAGCTTGCCCAGTAAACCTACTTCACTCCTGTTCTTAAACATAATGTATTCTTACTGATCAAAATCATTATCAATATAACTAGAAGAAACAAAGTGAAGCTAGTTGTGTGGAATTTCCTGGGTGACAATATGGGGTTACCATGTTAATCTACAAAGGGCTTGTGTTGTTTGTCAGATCTTGTTTATATTATGTGACTTAGATTTATTTATTTACTTGCCTTTTAATTAATTTTTGGAGTGAAGGTGGGGAAGCAGAATTTTAATAGTGAAATTATATCACTGCCTTTCAGGTTATCATTGTCTGAAATTTTCCATGATAGAGAGGCAGAAATGACTTTAACTCTACAGAATCAATAATTTTAATTAAATTGTTTTGTTTATGTCTTGAATTAGCCTATGATACATTTTTAAATTTTATTATTTTTTATTTTATGTGTATGAGTGTATTGCCTGCATGTATGTAAGTACAACCATGTTGTGCAATGCCTGTGGAGATCAGAAGAGGAGATACAAATGGTTGTTAGCCATCATGCAGGTCCTGGGACTCAAACCCATATCTTCTGCAAGAGAACCCAGTGCTCCTTACAGCTGAGCCACCTGTCTAGCCCCTAGCCTATAATTTCTGACTAGCCTGATTGATTATGGCAGTAAAACCTGCGTGCTCACATATTATAGGATGCCTGCATATTAATTTACTGACTTAGTAGATGATAGAAGCCTATCTTGTCCAACAATTTCATTTTGTTACCATAATTACAATCTCAGTGGAGTTTTGTCATATAATTATTAGTGTTAGTTCCTTGTCACCAGAAACTCATAAATCAGTTTGATCACAACTTGTCTTTAGTGACCAAAAACAAGATCACTTGGGCTGGAGAGATGACTCAGTAGTTAAGAGCACTGACTGCTCTTGTAGAGGTCCTGGGTTCGATTCCCAATACCCATAGGGAGACTAATGACTGTCCTTAACTCTAGTTCCAGGGGAATTGAGCACCCTCTTCTGAACTCTTAGCTCTGTGGGCATTAAGCAACACGAATGCAGGCAATACACTCATACACATAAAATAAAATATTAAAAAACTAGAGCAACTTGATTTCCACAGTTAAACCAATAATCTCTCTCACCCTCTCTCTGTCTCTCTGTCTCTCTGTCTCTCTCTCTCTCTCTCTCTCTCTCACACACACACACACACACACACATATGAATAATGACTGGTAGGTGATAATGCATTAATCATTCCAGAAATTACTTCCCCCATAATGTATTTATGCATGCATTTGTGTTCCAGTATTATTTATGAAAAGCATTCAATATATGACTCCTCCCTTTCTGTAAGGTAATTTTAATACGCTTGTATTTCATGGAAGACTTGAATAACTTTTATGTGTTAACTGGTTGAATTTAAGATGCTATCATTAGTTTTCTCCTGCTTTCAAGAGAACTTGATTTCTACAGTTACACTGGTTGCACTCTTTCAGGTCGGTCCAGGATTGTTATGGACAGATTTTCCAGTGGGTCAGGATTTCAGGACAATTCAGAAACTGATGCACTTTCATCTCACTTTCTCACCACCACATGGATCTTAGTTACCCATTTTTCAAAAATAACATCAGGAAACGATTTATAACAATGACTATGCTGTAGGCATGTTATGTGATTTTGAACAAGTCATGTCCTCCACGTAAGGCCAAGAATTTTTATTCTCATTAAAACTGGATTGCTTGTACCAGTCCTGGATATGTCAGGGGTTGGCAACCATTTTAAAAATCAGACTTTGCAGACTATAATGTCTCTGTTATAAATACTTGGCTCTGCTAATCCTTTGATTTCCACAATCCATGTTTGCTTCAAATATTACACACACACACACACACACACACACGCACGCACGCATGTATGTATGTATGTATATATGTTTAGAGAGAGACAGAGACAGAAAGAGAGAATTATTTGTAGCTGTGTGTAGTAGGGTATGAGTTGTATGTTGGGAAGTGGTAAAGAAAAATTCTAAGTAGGAGAATAAAATAATACGGTATGATCTTTAGAAACTGTAACTAACACTTTCTAAATGTTTGCAGTGCTATTTAATTTTGAACCAAATACATGAAATAACCATATTAGCAACTCATAGATACTAAAAACTAAGGCCAAGTCACAAACTATCTCAATAAGGGCCTGAAATAACCTTTTAATACCAAGAATTTGACTGCAAAGTCATCCTGTTTAAACACTGCATGTTTTATTGCTCAGAAAATCAGTTTAGATACAAGTTTGCTGTATACAAAGGGTAAGAAAAATACAGAGAAAATGAATTTGAAACTATTTTACAGAAAAATTACTCTTTCAATGAGTTAATGTTGCACATGAACTATGGCAATTATTTAAAATATGCAGATGAACAGCATGTTTACAGCTCTCCTGGAACACAGTGAGATAGGAAAACATATATATATATGTGTGTGTGTGTGTGTGTGTGTGTGTATGTGTATGTGTGAATATACATATATATGTGTATATATGTGTGTATATAAATATATATGTGTGTATATTTCCTGCCAACCTGTAGGATAAACATTACTTTAAACATATATTGAACACTTCTTTCTGTATATTTCTGAAGATCCTCATAAATATATACATATATATGAGCTGATACTTGACTTTATAATATAATTGATGGTTCATATTCACAAAGAAAAAAAGTGCATTCCAAGCAAAGGAACTGATAGCATGAGTGACTAAGGGAAGTGATAAAGAGGACTGACCTCTAGGGAATTTAAATACATATTTTGAGGCAAACATAAATGGAATTGTTCTTATGATTTCTTTTTGAGTATGTTTGTTATTGGTATACAGGAAGACTACAGATTTTTTTAGTATTAATTTCCTATCATTTTTCTTTCCTGAATATGTTTATCACATCTAGGCTTTGGTATAGACTTTACAATCTTTAATATATGGAATTACATCATGTGCAAATAAAGATATTTTGACTTCTTTTCCAAATTGTATCCTGTTTATCTCTTTCCCATATTTCTCTAGCTAAAACTTCAAATATTATATTGAATAAGAATATTCATCCTTATCTTGTTTCTAATTTTAATTGAAATGCTTTGAGTTTTTTCTGATTAATATGATGTTGTCTGTTGAGCTGTTGTATATTACCTTTATTATTTTGAGATAGGTCCCCTGTATCTATAGATTCTCCAAGATTCTTATCATGAAAGGATGTTAGATTTTGCCAAAGGTCTTTTCTGCATCTAATAAGATAATTATTTGGTTTCTGTCTTTCAGTCTATTTATGTGGTCAACTACATTTATGGATTTATTCTTGTTGTACCATCCATGCATCTTTGGATTGAAGCCAACTTGATAGTGGTGAATGATCTTTTTGAAATGCACTTTAATTTGGTTTGTAAGTATTTTATTGAGAAAACTAGTACAGCAAAAGACTCTTGAAATATATTCATATACTTATATAAAATATTTTAAATGTAATTCCCATATAACAGGGGACAATTCTTCTACCAGATACCATAGGCTAGCATATAAAAAGCCCAATGTCCAGAATTATTTCCCTCCTTTGGATTTGTTAAATTTAGGGGTTCTGTAGACCTTCAAACAATATACTGTTACTTTTGCACTAGGCTACCATCCAATACTTGAAGCTGAGACCCTATTGCTGAAAATACTATATATGTGAGACATGGAACAAAAAAGGAGAAATCAAATTGGTTTTCAATGTGAAACTTCATCTCTACAGGCTAGCTTTCACAGTACTAGAAGTTGCTATACTTGCTACCAGAAGATAAAGGTAATCATTTTCCTTACCCAGCTGTAAATTTTATGAGTGACAATGATAAATGGTCTGGCAAGATATGCCCACTGGTACAATAGTGGCATAAATGTCATGGAAATAAACAACCAAGCTCTAACTTGTTAAGGCCTACTTCCTAAGATGCAGCCCATATCTGGCACTGTTATCAGGGTTAAGAACCTGTGGCTAGACTGATCACAGGCCATGGGGGGGAAGATACAACAATTATTCTGTTAAATGGATAAAATCTTAAGCCACTTCCTAATGAGTTATTGTTATACTCATAGATTGATATATCTCTCAAATTATATTAGAGAAGCTTCTTTTTTATATAGACGGTGATTAATGCAGAGACCCACAACTGGTGAACATGAAGTGAGTGAGGAATGCTCAGTCTTAAACGGGACATCTATATCATACACCTGTCTTATGGTAATATTTAGTAGTGAGAGTACATAAGTATAGGAATGCTTAAGAAGGCAAACTGGAGTAAGATTTAGTTAAATGTCTACCTTGTTTATTTTATTTTTATTGTGTGTGTGAGAGAGGGAGAGAGAGAGAGAGAGAGAGAGAGAGAGAGAGAGAGAGAGAGAGAGTTCAAGTGTGTGTTCCTGCACTTGTTTGAGTGTGCATGTGGAGGAGGCTAGAATCAACCTCAGGTATCATTCCTCAAGTGCTGTGCAGCTTGTTTTTGAAGACGGCATCTGTCTTTTACCTGGAGATCACAATTAAGCAAGGCTAGGTTCAATGGCCAGTAAATACCAGAGACCTGCCTGTCTCTACGTTGACAAAGAACTGGATTGACAAGCATGTTTTGTCATGCCAGGCATTTTTACAAGCTTTCTGAGGGTCTGACTTGGGTCCTCATGCCCGTACAATGAATCCTTTACTGACTGAGCTATCTCTCCAGCTCCGAATGTTTATTTTTGTGTTCCGAATAGTGGAGAACCCAAAGACAAAAAAAATAAACTGAAGATTTAATTGAAATCAATTACCAGGATTTTGTACAATCTGAGAAAGAAAACATGAACAGTGGTTCAAATTTTATGATAATTTGTTTTTTTTGCTAGATTAATATGAGGCAAGTAATAGAATGAAGGTACATAGTTAATAAATTTATAGCAAGAAAAAATAGTAAACAATATGAGTACAGGGTGTTATTTTGGTATGCATATTCAAACATGAAATTTTCCATGTTTTGTTTAAAATGATGGTTTGAAAGTCACCGAATACCTTTCATTTAAATATCTTGCCAGAAGTTTATTTGTGATTTACAGAAGTTTTCCTGTGAGTTACTGAGGTAAAATCATGATTGGAATATAAACTTGATTTTTTGTTACTACCCTGTCATGGCACTTTGGTTTAATCTATGGAAAACTATGATCAAAATCATCTTCTGCATTTCCAGAGCACTTCATGGCTGATCTGCTATTTTATGGCATGAGCTTAATCAAATATTAGAGCTATTTGCTTTTACACCATAAGTCTGAGGTCTATTTAATACAGGGTGTTGCTCTGATGTCTAGGCTAGTCTCAAATTCACCATTGTGTTTTCTAGGCCTCCTAGATGCTGGAATTTTAGGTGGGTTCCACCATACCTAGCTGTCCCATGGGTAGAAGATCCCATTGAACAGAGATGTCCTTGTTTTAATTTATCTAATCTTTTCAAGACAAAGCATTATGAAATGTAGGAACAGATCTCACAATGGCTTAATTAGAATGAATAGTGTGATAAGATATAGGTTAATTAATAAGCTTCTTTAATTCATTTTTCTCAGATTCTACTGTACAAGGTATCAAGCATGAAAATAGTGCTTGTATGAATGAAAGTGAACTCTGCCTAATTTGCACTCTTGGAAGAACCTAATTATGTGAAACAACAACAAAGAACTATCTTCTTTGATAACATATTTACATATCCAAATTACTAGTGGCATAATGTCATTAAATGTTAGGCCAACCTACCCATATTTCATAGACAAGAGGGAGTTTTACAGGAATTAGAATGTACTGTAAGCTGATTGAATCTAATGATTCTTGGGATCTTAAGTAGGTAATATTTGGATCAATAATTTTGCTTCTAGACACAAATTCCAAGTCATGTGGACATCAGTATTGCTGGAAGGCTGCTTAGAGTCACCTGACAATGAAGTCAACACAATTGAAAGGGGCCAGAGAGAATTTAAAGACAATTAAATAACCTTTATTTACACACACTAGAAGTGATATATGACCCTTCAGTTACTCAGTTACTTACATTGAGACAATATTTTAGTCACTTTAAGTAAAGGGACCTAACACGCAAATGAATATAATTACAATATTAAGTACTACTGAATAGCTATATGAATAACAAATACAGTGCTATTTTGATTTTATTATAATATATCGTTCTGACAGCAAAATTATAAATCTATTTTTTCTGATTTGAAGATCAACAAACAATAATTTTATAAATGCTGTTGCTCATAATAATATTATCACTTATTGAACACATCAGTATGTGGAGTTCTGTTGTCATTGTACTGAGATGTGTCACCAACACATGAGGAATTCATTGCAAGGCAAATTCTTTTTTGTACAAACAACATACTGTGTACTCAATTAAAATTTGATAATTTGACCTACTCCACAGCTAGAATGTATAACTATCAAATACTGTAAGTAGTTACAACACAGTGGTATTTGCATATATGAACATATAACCATGAAAAGACACTGTAAAATAGTGTATAATAGATAAAAGGTCTGTTCACATGAATGGAACCTACAGGACTATATGTCACTATGTAGGTTTAGGAATGTGAGACAGGTAGATTTCCTATAGGATCTATGACGTCTCCAGCCATGTGTATTTGACTGCGTTTACAGTACGACAAATGAGTTCTCTACCATTGAGCAGGCCTAATTCCTATTAGACAGCCTTTATTTCCCACAAGATATAGGCACCACTACTGCATCAATAGCAAGTTTGCTGAGCAGTCATTGTTGTTCATTAGGCTTTTCATCTATGTAGGGCCATTGATTGTTTTACTTCATTGGCAGATTGTATAGTATTATCTGATAACATGAGTGCTAATCTTCAAACAGGAGGCTTCTGTAACAGTAAAACACAAATACACATTTTCTGAATCCAACACAACATCAGAGTTGTCAATTAACTAGCACCTCTACATCTTTATCCTTTAGAAAATTGTGAAAAAGAAAAGCGTACATGGAGCTGTTATCTAAGAACACAATGCTTGGGAGTCTCACCGCTTTCACTGAAGCATGTCCTTTAATAGGTCATCCTTTCTTATTATTTCTCTAATTTTAATTTTACTTCCTGGCCAATCATTTTGAACATGATTTCATACTATTTACCTTAGCAGTAGATTCTGCATACTTAGGATGCGTGCTGAACATAAACATAAATCAAGCACAAGAGAGAGTAATGCAATGAAAAGAATCCTGTCTCTGACTGTAGCTCTAACAGCTGTTTCCCGCCTCTCTCTCTCTCTCTCTCTCTCTCTCTCTCTCTCTCTCTCTCTCTCTCTCTGTGTGTGTGTGTGTGTGTGTGTGTGTGTGTAGGA
>NW_008358534.1:2060195-2093044 GCF_000622305.1 Nannospalax galili
TCAATTTCCCCCCCTCCCCCTCTCTCTCTCTCTCTCTCTCTCTCTCTCTCTGTCTCTCTCTCTCCCTCTCTCTTCTCTTTCTTTCTGAGTGTACTGTCATGCCTGGCTTCATCTTCAGCTTTTATGAGTATAGAAATGCATACAGTGAAAATTTACGAAGAGTAAACGTATGAACAAGTTGGGGGATAGCTCATGGCACCCCACTTCTCTCCTGCACCATTGTTCATGAGAGACAAAGAAACTCTCTTTGAACTATGTCAAGTCAGAAAGAGAGAGAGAGAGAGAGAGAGAGAGAGAGAGAAACAAAAACAAAAAAGTAGGAAGAGGACTTCAGATAAAGGTAATCAATGGGAGTAGAAGAGGAATAAGAAAGAGTAATGGGGTAAAATACGACCAAAATATATTTTTTTATGTATGAAACTGTCAAAGAATGAAAACATAGAAAAGTGGATAGACAGCTCCCTTCCACTGAAGATAAAACACTATTATTATTAGTTTAACAGCATATAACTTTTCTCACAATTACAAGTATCTTAAGCTATGTATTCTGAGCTTCCTCTCCATGGAAGATGTCAACTGAGTTAATATGAACACTATGTAGAAAGGATCCAGAGGATGTTTAAACATTAGAAATAGAACCAGGAAACTAACATTCCTTACTTCCTAACAGGCCAGAAATTTTATGAGACAATGAAAATTCACAAAATGAAAACCAGCAGTTGAACAAAAACAAAGTGATTATATTTTACACTTGACCTCTTGCAATTAAGAAGGATGACTTGGACCAGAATAGCTAGCTTTTCCCTTTTTTTGTCAGCTCTCAGGTTGCTAATGGCCAGAACATAGGGCTATTACTATGTCCAATTTACTGTGGAATTAAAAGAAATTTCCTGAAAAAATAAGTTACTGCTTTAAATTTTTTTGTGGGCTAAAGGGAGCTTGAGAGCCCAACTGTTTTTTTTTTTTTAACAATTTTACTTTTCACATTTCTTTCACTTTTTCATACTTTATTCAAACACTAGCTACTTTTAAAATTGAAGCATAACATTTAATACAAAAAAATAAAGAAAATGGGAAAGCATTTTCAAATGAGGGAAGGATGGAAGGAATGGAGTGGAGGAAGAATTTTGTAAGATAAGGACTACAATTTACGGAACGACTTTATGTGATAGCCCTTGTTCTAGTTCCTGATCTAGTTTTTATGGTAGCCCTGTTAGGTCAGTAACCTGTAGACAATCTAAAAGGACCACACACTGTGGTAGTGGTAGTAGAGTTCACATTTAAAGGACTCGCAGTATCTTATTACAAGCACTGTGTCTTTGTTGCATAGTTCACTGGTACAGTGCTTGCCTACTGAGTGCAAGGCCCTTTGTTTGGTCCCTACAACGAGAAGACTAGAAGTTTTGCATGGTCTACCATTTTTCACCCTTCTGTCAATAGCGGGGAAGGGTTCAAGGTGAATGCTTTTAATTATTCCATTTTCCAGACACAAGCACTTTGATATAGAGAGAGGAGAATTTGCTCATGGTCACACAAACCATGAGCAGTGGAAAGAAGATTTCAAGTCAGATATTTTAACAACTCCAAAACTTTTTATTGGGCACTTAAAATCAATGGAACAGAGGTGCAAATTCTGCTGCTTTCACGACTGACATTTGTAGGGAGGGGGAGTTGGGGGGAATCAGAAGATGGTAATTTGGGATAAAGTGGTGGATGGGAACGAAATTTAAAGTGAAGAAAGAAAAACAACATTTTCAAATACAGTTATGCCATCAAAGGCAAAAAAATAGAAACATGTCTGAATGTGAAAGTGAATGTCTTACATCTAGATCCACAATGAACTTAAGTAAATATTTGTTAAGAGTTCTTGAGCAACTGCAGTTTCTTTTGGTAGTGGTTCGAGAATCAGAAAAATCACTAAAGGAAACTGCAAAGGGCAGAGTTCAAGATCAAAAAAACAGCCTATAGTGAGGCTTGAAACTTTCTACCTAAGTATTGATTGAGGTAGATATGAGAGAGGTCCATGCTCTCTGTTTTTGATATTACATAGACTAGGAATTGTGTAGAGAAACTTCTGAGCATTTGAAAACTGTACTATCTCATTTTTGTATTGCCCTTTTAAAAATGATTATGAAAGAAAATTCTCTAGTGATGACGTTGCTTTAAAAATACCTGGCAGATTAATTTTCCTTGATGGATTCTATGGAAAATTTTGTTCCATGCAGAAGAATCCTTACAGAAACCATAATTACCGATGGTAAGGAAGGGGAGGAGTATTTAAGGAGCAGTGGTGCAGCACAGACAAGTTTGCTAGAAAGATTCTTCCACTAGGACACCATGGTCACATCCTTCAAGAGTGTAAACTATCTTCAGTTAAGCCACTTGAACTACATGAGGTTACTGTTCCAGTACTTTCTCCACTGAGAAGGAATGGGGTTGACTATATTTAAAGCTACAAGTAGAGCATTTACAATGATAGAGGTTTCCATGGCTAAAGTGGCAGGATTCTAGCTGAGCTTTGATGCCCCAGCTCTCAAGCAGCAGGAACAGCTGGAGAAAGCAAATCGAAATTACAGGAGCCTTGTTGAACAGCAAATAAGCAGGCTCCCAGGGAACAGAGGAGAGAAAGCAGGGGAAGGCAAACCACAAAACTGAGTGACATACCTTGTC
This sequence comes from Nannospalax galili, assembly GCF_000622305.1. Classification (NCBI taxonomy): domain Eukaryota; kingdom Metazoa; phylum Chordata; class Mammalia; order Rodentia; family Spalacidae; genus Nannospalax; species Nannospalax galili. Next base: position 2,062,866 of record NW_008358534.1, read on the forward strand.
ATTATAATCAGAAATAGAAACAAACTGTGCCAGGTAGTTTGACCTGGAGCTATGCATTTCCACCTCTGGGCCATGGGTTGAGTTTCAGCAAAATGGTAGAACCTTTCCTATATAGGATTATGTTCAGACAGTAATGAAGGTTTGTGTTAAAGTCCTTCAAAACTTGCAATGTGTTAATATGCTAATAAAACACTTGATACAAATGTTTTCTTTATATTGTATTAGTTTCCTTCTTAATAGTTATTATGCTTTATTCATCTTTATATAGTAATGTTTATACAAGATCTAAAATTAATTGGATTGCTTAATTATTGGGTCACAACAAATTGAGTAAAGCAGTGGTTAGATTTGTAGTTCCAAGTCACTCAGAGAAATTCCTATCTTGCTCAAGTGGGTAAGTTGGTTGTTGAGTGAGAAGGAGAGTAGTCAATGAGAGAACCAAGGAAATCCAGGAAGTCAAATCAATGAGGATGCATTAACTAATGAACTAATTATATACATATGTAAATATATATACATATATATATATACAGTGTTTCTGTACACAAAACACACACACATACACACACACACACACACACACACACACACACACATAGAATCCTATCTAGAATTTCTGTACAAGTCTGCTCTATCTAATCCAAAAAGATAAAAGTTTAAGGTCTATGAGGTCAAAAAAGGTATGAAAGTCTCATCGATTGGTAGAAGAAGACAAATAACTCTGGATTCATCAATCTATTCACATCTGAGCCCAGGGTCAAGATACCTGCACAGATCTATACCAATAGTTCAGTGTGGTACAATCAGAAAAAATGAATTAATTTAATCAGCTTAAAAATAATTTTCTGAAAGATGTCTTTCCTGAATTGTCACTGTCACTAAATCATTCATTGCCTCTATCAATGTTGCTTCATGTTCTAATTAATGTAGAATGATTATTTCAAGTGATTATTAGTTTATTATCCACCTTTTTGTCCTCTTATCATTTAAGTACCTTAAAAGAACATATTGTGCCTTCAGTCTAGATATTGCCAAAGGAAAAACTGAACTAGTTTTAAAAATTAAGATTAGGCCTTAAACAAGGATTGTGTCTTTTTTTTAACTTATTCTTCCATAATTTGACATATAATATACTTTGATCATATTATCTCTAATTATCCTAACACTATACCCCTCACACAGAACAGCTTTTTCTTCCTCACAAGATCTCTACAAATTAGTACTTTTTGGTTAATGTTTCAAATGTTCAAAAGCAGTCCAAGTCTAATGATGTTTAGAGAAAGTACATAGTTTGAACAAGTACTAACTATTTGAAATTTACAGAAATACGTCTAATCTAGGGATCTTTATCTAGCATACACACAGCCAGGCCCACCACTTATGGACAGAATCAGTCTCTAGCTGAGGTATCTTAGAAGCCATGAATTTATCAATCCCCTCAGGGTATTTATAGCAGTAAGGAAATTTGAGTGGTATGTATACATACATACACACACACACACACTCTCTCTCTCTCTCTCTCTCTCTCTATATATATATATATAGATGTACTATATAAATGTACATGAATGTATATGAGAGCTCACATTTCCTTGTTGCTGTAAATACTCTGAGGGGACTGATAAATTTATGCTTTCTAATCTACATAAATGTACTAAAAAAATTTTTGCTTGACATTTCTGTATGAGAACCACCTGGAGTATTTGTGAAGGATAGAGAGACCTAACATGTACCCTAGGTTAGTTGAATGACAGTTTCCGGAAGGGATATATACAAGAAATCTACATGTTATTGAAAAAAACCTAATAGAACATAATGGATAGAAATGGCATGGTCGTGTACTCCTTTAATCACAGCACTTTGGAGGGAGAGATTGTGAATCCGGTAAGCTACAACAAGATTTTTCCACTGGTGTAAAAGTGGTTTGAATATGATGGGACAACCAATCATGTTCTAGTTGAATGTAAGGTCTGTTTAAAAAGATGGAGCCCATAATGATGGTTATAACAAGACCTAAGAACTTTAAGCTATACAGGTTACACAAAGATAGGGGAAAGCCTACTGCTATTATTCTCCTAAAAAGATAAGAGTATTAAACTGAGTCCTAATGACTTATTTTTATAACATCGATTAATGCATTTCTCCACTCTAACCAGAGTAGCTTCTTCATACAGCAGATGGTGATTAACACAGAAAATAACAACTGACCAACATGTAGAAAACAAGAGACTACAGAGTGCTTATCCCTGAATAGGACACCTATATCAAAGTTCTGCTTCCTAAGGCTCAGGGATCATTCTTTAAGAAAAGGAGGAAAGATTACAAGAGTCAGAACTGGTGGATAACCATAAGCATATGACTTTTCCAGACAACTGGTCAGTTATTTATACGAACTCACAGCAATGAGTCAGCATGCATAAGTCAGGTATGCTCAAACAACCCAGGCCAAATTCCAGCATTAACATGGGTAAGTAGGTAAGAATCCCCAATCCTACCTGAGGACCTATTGGCAACCTATTGCTCTTTCAAGGATAGGACATTTGGTAGAATCTCCAGGCTCCATTGTATGGACCCACACTGAAGGACATTTGGGAACATAAATTAGTCTATTATATATACATATATATTAGGCTATTATATATAATATATATAATAGGTGGGAGGAAGGCAGAAAAAAGAGGTGAGGGGATCTAAATATCATCATAGCATATTGCATTAAAATTGCAAATATTGTATGATTTCATCTATACCCTAATTGAAGTTCTAAAGATAAAAAATCAGAGTCTGGGAAGTTAAAATTATTGTAATAAATAAAATGATATAATTCTCAAACTACAAATGTGCAAATAATTCTTAGAATATAAGTGAATACTTCTATGTCTACTATAGTTTTGAATATTGTTTACTGACAAAACTGCAGTACCAAGCTTCAATAATAATTTGAAATTTGTTACTCTTCCTACATTGTGCATTTGCCACACAGCCTTTCCAAATTTTCAAACCTGTACAAAGTCTTTTAATGTAATCAACTTGTTTATTTAAGACAGCAATGATAATAAAATATTTTTTAAAAAACTAAAATATGAACCTACCATATGATCTGATTATGCCGCTACTTGGCGTATACCCAAAAGACTCATCCTACAGTACAGAAACTTGTACATCCATGGTTGTTGTTGCTTTTTTCACAACACCTATAAAATGGAAGCAACCTAAGTGCCTCCCAACTGAAAAATGGATAATAAACATGTAATACATTTACACAATGAAGTTCTACTCAGCGGTCAAGAAAGATGAAATCATGGAATGCTTGCAGGTAAATGAATGGAATTAGAAACTGCTATTCTAAGTGAAGTAACATGGACTCAGAAAAACAAAGGATGTATGTTCTCCCTCATTTGTGGATCTTATATGTGAGTATATGTCCTCATATAACTGCAGGAGTCATGAAAAATGGAAAAGAAACTATGGAGAGAAAGGGAAAGAAAGAGCCTGAGAAAGGAGGACAGTAGGAGACAGGTGTTACCAAGGATGAAATGGGTAAAATGGCATCATTTCACCGGGAGGGGAAAAAGAGGGTTTTACAAGGAACCATGGGCGTAAAGAGGAAGAAGGTGGTCAAGAACAGGGGCGATCATAGGAGACAGGTATTTTCAAGGGAGAAATGAGGAAAATTGAGGTACTTAAACTGAGGAGGGAGTAATAAGGGTTAGACAGGAAGAGAAAGAGCAGAGATAAATAATTCTTAGTTGCTGTGAAAAAAAAGAGGGAAACATATTAGTTAAAAAGTCTACTGAAAAGTACACAGAATATCTGTACATCAGTGCATGTGTATACTTGAAGGCTATATAACAAGAAACACAGTGCAAGACAGGAGAAACCTCCCTTGGAGTTGTTGGTCAGGGCAGCTCAAGAGACCTCTCAAAATTACACAGGCTTTTGCTGCAGTCCTCGATTGCCTCCCAGTATTTTAAGGTAAGACCCTAGGCAGGACATACTTCAGACACAGGACTTGGAACAATGATGAAGGAACTGACCTGGAAACCACCTCCCTGAGGACTAGCTCTCAAAGTTTCAGAGGACATTATGCAAGCTGTTAAGGGAGAACATCAATCATTGGTCCAACCCCAGATTTAAAGCCTAATAACCACAAAAATAACCCAATGACCAGCACAGTAAACGATATTGGTGCAATACTGGCACTTTCATCTTGTAAATAATGAACAGCTACGTAATTGGATTTAAAACCCACTCAGTGGGAGAGAACTCATGTGTGGTGCTGCAAATACAGCCAAATACACATGGCTAGAGAGATCATAGAGCTTAGAGAAAACCCTAAGCCTATCAACATCCCTAGAAAAATATAATGTCTTACTATACGCTAAATATGTATCCTTACATTTACAGTCAAGCACACCAGTCACGACTCATATAGGAAGTGTCTTTTGCAACAAACAGAGACTCTTAGACAGTTCTACACTGGCTCACATAAAGAGAATGACTGTCTATGAGATGCCCAATTCTAAGTGATACATCTACAATGGAACCTCTAGACTTAAGGCTCATGGAACATAGTGGAACAAGGGGTATAGAGAATACTAATGCATCTCTCAACTCTCATCAGTGAAGCTTCCTCATACAACAGAGGGTGAGGACCACAAAGACCTACAACTGGCCAAAGTGTAGAGGAAAACAGACTGCAGAGTGTGAGTCACTGGACAGGAGTTACATTAAACTCCATCCACCCAGGGCTTGTTTCAAAAGATGGGACAGAGCCAGGGGAGGAGGTGAATGACCATAAGGAAACAGACACTTACAGGCTTCTGAGACCTTGCTCAAATGAACTTACAGCAATGTGACAGTATGCACAAGATTCGTGTGAACGGAATCAGACAAAAAACAGCATAAAACTGGGGAAACTTTCAGGAGGCCGCATGTTTGGAGAGGAACTATAGGGTGAGGGATTGTTGGTCTTTATGGGAGTGATGCTCACAAGGAAGGCGTTTAGGTTCCCAAACTTGGCTTAGTTGGACTTAACACATATTGCAAAATGCATGAAGTCCTGTGAGCGGGTTTTGGGGGGTACAGATAGGGAAGGGGGTTGCTAAATATGATTAAGATGTATTATATTAAATCCACAAAAACTCAAAAAAATTTAATGTTTTTAAATAAAAATTAATAGTATTCATTTTGTCAAATCTCACATTCAAATTTCATTTTTAATCTTATTCAAATTTTCCATATTTTAAGAATACTTCATTGCACAAGTGGGCATATCTTGCTTTTCGATTGGTTTCTTTATGTTTCATTTATTCTGATAAATCTTCCACATTCAGCAGCCTCATCTCCCCAATTTCCTGTTTCCCTGGCTCAACTGTTCTTTCCACAGTATTCCCCGTCTTTGATTTCTTTTTACCTGTGTTTACTCTTTCTTCCTTTATTCTCAGTGTGCTCCCTGTTACTTTCCTTGTTTCCAGACTCTCCCTGATGCTATATATTAGATAAAATATAGTGAAAGTTGACCTATTATCCATATATGAGAAAGACCGTGTGGTATTTGTTTTTTCCACCTTTGATTACTGCAATAAGTATATTTTTTCCAATTCTATCCATTTTGCTGAAATTTCATCATTTCAGTTTTCTTATCAGCAGAATATTATTCTACTAGGCTAAGTAGGACTTAACATATATTAAGTTAATATATGTTAACTCATTATCCACTCATCATTCACTGGGTATCTAGTCTGCATCTATTGTCTAGCTATTGTGAATATGGAGGTAATAAACATGGCTATAGATGCATTCCGTTGTAGAGTCCTTTGGATAGACCCTAGTGCAATAGCTGGGTCATACATATGTAAATTTTCTCTTAAATTTTTTGAGAATCATCCAGACTGATTTCCAAAGTGACTACAGTAGTTTACATTCCTACCAACAGGTTACTACAAGGGTTACCCTTTCCCCACATCCATGCCAGCATTTGCTGTTTTAGTATTTTTGACAGCAGCCATATTGACTAGGGTGAGATAGAATCTTACCATGGTTTTTAACGTGCATTGTCTTAATGGATAAGGATGTTGAACACATTTTTGTATCCTAGAATTCAGATTTCTTCTTTTGAGAACATTCTGTTTAGATCTGCAACTCATTTAATTGCTGAGGGGATAACCAACAGATCTCTGAATGGATTCAAGAACCTCTCCATGAATGGGCCTAAGTTCTGTCTTCTACATTTTATCCTTATCCTGAGCCTGTACTGCACCAGAAAAAAAAATTATCTGATCTTATACAAGTATTTGGTTCAAGATCCATATATGTTCAAACCTATGTTTGAGGAAGGATGGAAGAGAGTCAGGGTAAAGTGTATACTGAAGTTGGGGAGAACAAGATGTCCAGGGGAAGAGTGTGGTGCCATGGCCATACTCTGTTCACTCTCTTCTGCATACTGGTAAGGTTCTAAGTTTTACTTTTTATTGTTTATGCTTTCTACTTTCCTCAACACTTTTTTTCTCAACAGTTTCAAAACAGAAAGAAGATGTTTTTTAAAGGTAAAAATATTTGATGACCTTTTGATGAATGTCTTCCACAGTAAATAAGAAAATTTAGTGGCTTAATTTAGGAAACATCTTAACAAAATATGGTTTGAGAAACTGCATCAAACTTTGCATAAATGATTTATAGGTACACAGAATAAAAATAAAGGTAACTTTGCCTATCTAAAAACAAAGACCCTCTCCATGGGAGATATGTGGGATCAATGCCTATTAATGTAAGTTTGGATCTGAGAAGATAGTAGGCCTTTGCAGGGAGTGTGTTTCTGATGGTTAACTAAACTGACATAAAGCGTACTGCTTTCTAAATGCCTATGCTTGTACCCATAGACAAAAGTGGCTCCCAACCTTAATCAGAAAAGCCTCTTTTACAATAAGCGATAGTGAATGCAGAGACTAATGGCTTCACAGATACAGACAATAAGTGACAAGTGTGGACCCTGGCCTAACCAAGTTGTTTATACTAACCCTCCAACACTCCAGGAACACTGCAGAAGAAAAGGAGGGAAGCATGTAGGGGTCAGGAGAGGGACAGTGTGAAGGGCTATGAAATGTTATATCCCACACTGAATATGATTACTGTAAACTCTAACTCACATCAGCTGTAGTTACAAGCACTGGGCCCACCCAAGATCAGTCCTATCAACAATCAGTCAAGGAAGGGTGGGGGATAGATACTGAAAGAGGGGGTATCACTGTCTAATTGTGTACTCATGAGCCTACCGGACTCCAATGGACAGCTCCACAGTCAGGTACATAGCTTTGGTTAATCTTGGTGGGTCACCAAAGAAGAGATTTGTGGAGAGGATGAACAGTGGTGAAATTGCAAATAATAATAATAATAATAATAATAATAATAATAATAATAAAATAGAGGCTGGAGAAATGGTTCAGCAGTTAAGAGCCCTGACTGCATTTGTGGGGGAGCTGGGTTCAATTTGTAGCATCCACACGACGGCAGACAACCATCCGTAACTCGAGTTCCAAGAGATCCAACACACTCTTCTGTCCTCTGCAGGCATTGCAATATAAGGCTGCACTTACATACATGCAGGCAATACACTCATACCCATAAAATTTAAAAGTTAATAAATTTAAATAATAATTTTAAAAAGTTAAACTTAAATTTTTTACATTGCATATATTTATTTTTTGACACTGTTACAGAAGGACATTTTCATACAAATATATATTTTATACGGAACACCTCTTATTACTCCTTTTTCCTCCTTTTCCCCACTCCAATTCCTGTTAGTCTCCTTTTATCCCATAGTCTGTTCATTTTTGCTTTCACGTAATATAAACATGTGTGGTTTTATGCATGTATATAGAATGTAGAAGCCATAGATGAAAGAGAAAACATATATTTGCTTTTGTTAGACTGTCAATCATACTTGACATAACTCATCCTACCCTTTCTTTAACACTCAAAATTTGTTACCTGAGCTGAGCCATTACTCTTTTGATTCAACTGTGATCCCACCAGACACTCCTTCTAAGCTTAGTTCGGGATATTTTTATAAATTACAAAACAATTACATGTTCTAAGACTAATCCTAGTGACCTCTTCTTTTTTTCTGTCAACATTTACTGCTTATCTGATCTCCACAAATCACATAACTTGAAATACCAATAGCATTATGATAGTCTCAACTTTCAAATGTACGATGATACCCAATTACAGTTCCAATAGGTATATCAAATGTTCTGATCCACATCTCTAGATCTCTAATTGGTACCTGCATCCTACCATGGTCCAGGCCTACTTTCTTCAATATTCACTTTTTCACTCTGTTCAACTGCTAATCTATTTCATCTTATTAAAGCTCAGCTCTGTGCTTTTACAGGATGAAAACATAGAAACATTTTCACTTTCCTTTTTCTGTTACCCTGCCCCATTGGGTCCTTTGGCATATCTAGTCAGACATTTTTTCAAAGTACATTCAGAAACTGATGACTTCCACACCATCATCTATGACCCAGTGATCATTTTTATCTGTATTTTCTAATGTTATAGCCTGCTGATTTGCTTTCTAATGTTATGAAGCTTATCTATATTATACACACTATAAACAGATTTTTATCTGTAAAGGATAACTGAGATTACAATTCCTGTGTTCAAAAATATTAAATGCTTTTTATAATATCATATATAAAATTCAAAGTCTTTCATCTGATCTCTAAGGTATCGCATGAACTAGATTCTGTACTATACAGCCTTAAGTCCTGGATTCTTACCACTTTCTACTCCCTTCCTTACTCTTTCCTTTATATTGATACTTTTCATTATATTACACAAGAATTATTCTTCCTCAGAGTCTATGTATTTCCTTTTCCTTCTGATTAGAATTCCTTTCCTCTAAGTACACATGGATTTCTTGCAGCTTTTAGTTCTACATATTTTTCAAGTGTATGGCTTTACAGATGAAATATTTTCAGAAAGGCATTTCTCAACACACCTATGTTAAAAAGTACCCCATCACCTTCTATACTTTTAACTGCTTTATGCATGGTATTTATAACCTTCCAACATATTTTATGATTATCTCATTTATTGCCTGTCAACGCTAAAAAATGTTTAACTCTACAAAGGTACAGATTTTTAATCGACCATGTTCACTCCTAGATCCACAGTGTTTCACACTTAAGGAGGAAAAATTATTTTGACTCAAGTACATGTGATAAGGCATGACATAATGATTGTGGAAATATATGTGTTACCTCACTGTAGGGTGTCTGTGTGTGAGAGAGAGAGAGAGAGAGAGAGAGAGAGAGAGAGAGAGAGCAAAAATGAGCATGTTAGCTTTACAAGGCAAGTTCTACCTCATCTAGTTTATAACACTCTGCAAGGGAGCACTACAAGACAAATTTAAGCCTTCAATATATGGGACTATGGGTGATAATACATATTCAAACAATAATGGTAACTAGTCAATAAATGTTCATTAATGGAATGTAGTAGCTTTAAAAGGCCAAACAAAACATTCTACAATTGAAAGAATATAGTGTCATGGAAGGATGTAATCTAACAAGGATGTAATTGCTGTAGACTTGATTGATAAATTAATTTAAATGCATAAAAACCTGAAAAGAATTTAAGGGTGAGATTTTCAAACTATTAGTGTAAATCATCATTTGAAATGTGGAAATATTGGTTGGCACTGACAGGTTTTTAGTATGGATTATAAATTTCAAATGCATATCAATTTGGTCATTAAAGATACACATAAAGCTGATTCTAAAAGAAGCAAGATATTCATGAAGAAAGTATACAGTTTCTTTAAAGGAAATCATATTGAATGAATCACATTAAATTCTACATGGATAATTAATAATGTGTAGAAAATAGAACAAGCTGATACACCAGTTTCATTTTCAAAATATTTTTATAAACTTTATCTGATATTGCTTAAGTTGAGAAGACTATTTTTGTCATGAGTAGAGAGGTGCCTTACAGACAAGCAACAAAGTGTTGTGGAAAATTGTTCTGGACAAAAACTACAAATGGAGAAATCTCCTAGGGCTCCGCCTAATCCAACTGTTTTTATAAGTAATTTGAAGGAAAGACTGCAATTGACACTAAGCTCTTCTGGAGATAGTGCGATGCCAAACTGTCAGGGACAAAAATGTAAGAAAATTACAGCAGGCTGTATAAAAGGTAAGAAAATGATAGGTAAGTGTCTCCATGGGCAAAGGTAAGGGGAAAATTCACACCACTTTATTTCAAGCTTGGGGTTATTATATTTTTGCTGTGAGAAGGCTTGTGTGTCTTTGGGTCCAATCCCTCAGTATGAAAAAAAATTAGAAAATATTAGGTTTGGTTAGAAAATGTATTGAAATAAAACAATCTTGCATTTGACTGACATATAGAATTGTAGTGTGTTGCCACTAGGAATATAGTATTATCACATCTCAAACAAGACATAAAAGAGCTAGAGAAAATCTGGAGGGAGAAAACAGAAATGATCAGCAGAAAGCAAGAACTGTCATATGAGAAAATAATCAAAAGACTGGGTTTCTTCAACTAGAAAGATAAAAGCATAGAAAGCATGCTGTTGGAGATCGCAAGATGTTTACCACATTGTAATATAGTAAAACCAGCAAGGACTTCTTCAAGCATAGAAAAATTAATCCTAGATGAAAAAAAAGGAATTTTATAATGTATGGAACATAGAAACCTAATTTCATCTACCTGAAGATTTAATTCATGCTTTCCATGCAGCTGATACCACAAGTTATTAAAAAATAGTTTTCATTACATAGACTCAAATGGGAATAAAATTACAAAGATCAGTAAGATACAGATTATTTCTTCAGTGGACCCCAGCCTGGGAAGGTATAAAGAGAAGTAAATAATTATAGTATTACCTTATGAGGTAAGTTGCAATGTATCTCTAAGTCAACTACTGAAATTTTGTAACCACTGCCCTAAGTCACATCTTCATTTCTTGCTTTGATATTTTAAACATATTTTAAGAAAATTCATTTATACTTCCTCTTTCTAATCTCTTCTTTTAGAATATTCACAATAATTTTAGTAATTAAATCAAGACACATTCCTGTATAAATGCATTAGATAGCATCCTACTTTAAAGAACTGGCCTATAGTGACCTCCAAGAACCTGGCCCCTGTCTCCCTTTTCAGTCATACTACTTTCTATTTGTATTTTATATGATCTTTTTACCACTTTTGAGAAATTTCATGTTATTTCTTTTGAATACAAATTTTTGTATTAGTTTTTGAATGACTGATTGCTCATTTTTCCGATTTCAACTTGTGTCACCTCTTGAATCCCCAAACTTATCCACCTTTCCAAATCAGCTACTGTGTCCCTGCAGCATTCTGTCATATTACTGCATTTATTTTCTTTAGTGTTCCTAACACCATTTGTGAGTTCATTGATTTGTAATTAGCAAATTAAAAGAAGGGCAGAAACCATACTTATCTTATATATATTTGTGTCTACAGAAGGGAGATACAGTAGTTGACACACAGTAAATAACAAGAAATTTTATTTTTATATTTTTAATATTTTAGTGATTATTTTTTTTTAATTTTTTATGTGTATGAGTGCATTGTTTGTGTATATGTGAGTGCACTGGTGTCATGTAATGCCTGTGGGGGTCAAAAGAGGGCATCAAATTCCCCTGGAAATGGAATTATGGAAGATGATTAGCTGCCATGTAGGTGCTAGGAACAGAACCCAGGTCTTCCAGGTCTTCTGCAACAACAGTCTGTGTTGTTAACCGCTGAGACATTTTTCCAGCCCCACCAGAAATTATAACTGTAAATGAATAAATGAAACTTGATCCTGGTGACATATGCTGACACTCTCAAAAATCAAGATCATCATGATTCCTTGACTGTTACTTAGGAAAACACTGTTTCCAAAACAAAGCAACAAAACAAAGAAGAAAAAGAGAAAAAAAGAAGAAGAAATAGTATTATTTGTGCTATAATAATGATGTAGTGCTTCTCAGCTACTTAAGAAAGTCAGTATAACTTACGGGACAATTTTTATGTATATATACATTTTAAATAGCATTTCCCTTATATCAACCTTGAAGATAGGATTATAGAAGAAAAAACGGTCATCTTAGATCACTTCATTAAATTAAAAGGTGATGGTGGGTTAAAAAATGCTTAGCTAACTCCATAGATAAATAAATGTGACAGTTTATTAATAGAAACTGAGCCTTATGAATTCATCATAAAGAAAAATCTTTCATACTACTCTTTTAGGTCCTCATGATTTGACCTCACAAGGAAATCACCATTTCATGGGCTTATACTCATTATATTTGCATATTTCTTTTTAGTTTTGCACAGTTATTGACATACTCAAATATTTTCATGACAGCATGAGACATATTTAACTAAATTGTAATTTAAAGTTATAAAACTTAAAATATAATTATTTAATACCATTTGTTTTAAGGACTAGAATACTATTAACAAATTAACATGTTTTTCTATATTACACTAAGGCAGATATACTTTTATCACAATTCAAGTCAGTGCATCCATGCTAGAATGAAATGCTCCTGTTCCCAGGACATTTCCATATTCCACTATTGTGAAATGTATTTGTTCATTTATCCAGGAAAGATACATTAAGTTCAGAATATACAATGTGTCTACCATGCCCTGGTCTTCATGGCTAGACCCACTGCAGAAGCATGTCTTAAAATATTACACAGTCCAGCTATGAGGTGATCGCTTTGAAAAAAGAGCATGTAAGTTCATTTGTATATTTCTCTTTATAGAACTCTTAATTCAGTGGTTGATACACAAAGTGGTTATTAAAGGAGAAGAATTAAAATATTCCCTCTACAAAATTTCCTATGGATTCTGATTTCTGCGTAATGGCTTTACATTTAAACTCCAAAGCTCACATTGAAAATGTATAGAATCACTATTAGTGAACATCCAACCTCACATTCACACTAGTAAAATGAATGTAGAAGGGAATTTAATAAAACAAAGCCCTCACACTGGCATTGCAAATTGAGGATTTAGCCAAGAGAAACTTCATGAAGTTTATATAACTATTATTCCAAAACAGAACAATTGTTCTGTTATTCGAGTAACTGCAACCTTTAAACCAATGATATGTGCTAGACTGTTTAGACTGTGCAAGTAAAATAAAATGACAGGGAAAAATGCTTTATAAGGTCCCAAACATATGTTTGTATAATACTAATGGTTTCTAAGATATGGCTAGAGATTTTCAAATGTCCATGTGTTCCAAAAATGACCAAGTATTTGGGTTTACAAGTAACATTTAATGGGTCATATGAGGAAGTTTCTAAAGCCATTGAAGACTTCTGTGTAAATTATGTATGAAAAGTTTTTAACTTTCTTTGTGTACAATTGTTTAATGCCAGACTGGCACTTTAATAACTGACATGATAATTTGATTAACAGTATCCTTTTCAAAATATTGAATGTTCAAACTCTACCATATCTTTTTCTTTTTCTTTTATGTGTATAAGTGTACAGTGTGCCTATATGCAAGTGTACTAGTGGAGGACAGAAGAAGGTGTCAGATGCCCTAGACCTGGAGTTATGGATGGTTGTTAGTCACCATGTGGTTGCAGTGATTTGAACCCAGGTCTTCTTCAAGAACAACCAGTACTCTTAACTGCTGAGCCATCACTACAGCCCCTCTACCATATTTTTTAAAATGCTTATTTCCCAATAAGGATAAATATGATTGTCAAATATTCTAAACTTTAGAGTACTTCCAGTTTTTTTTAATTTATTTTTTAGAGTACTTCCAGTTTTTTTTTAATTTATTTATTCTTTGAAAATTTCATACATGCATACAATGCGTTTTGATCTTCTGGTCCCCACTATTTCCCCCCAACTCACTCTGGAACTTACCAACATATTTCCCTCTTGACTTCATTTCATTATTATCACCATCATTATTATACCCAGAGGTAGGTTTTCTCCAGTTTATGTATCTTTTTTTCCAACTACGTCCCTTAAAATATATTAATTTTAACAAATGAAACAACAGTATAGTTTATCTTATCTGATTCAAAATTTATTTAACCACTTTGAATAGAACTTAACAACAATTAAGCAAGGTAATGAGGTGAAACAACCTTCTGTTTAGTTACACAGTCTATGGTTACTTAATGTCAAGTTGATTCAGTTCATTGTGAAGCAGAGCATCAGCTCTGCCTAGGGGCACCCTGTATATAAATACTGAGAAACCAAGAGCTTTAACACTTGACATGGTCTTCAAAACATTCTGCTACATCAATTCAAAGAAGTCTACATTTCTAAATTGACAGATTTTTGTGCACTAAGAACAATTTAACATGAGATCTATACACAACTATTTTTATGTGTTCAGTAGAACACATGAATATTAGAATAGTTAGAATATTATTAAGCATAGGATGGGGGCTGGAGAGGTGGCTCAGTGGTTAAGAGCACTGGCTGCTTTTGCAGAGGACCTGGGTTCAATTCCCTGATTTCTAGCACCTACATAGACCCTATCAACCACCAATATCTCCAGTTCCTGGGGATCCAACAACCTCTTCTGACCTCTGTGAGCACTGCACCATGGCACGCTTGCACTTAAATACTTGGAGACAAGACACTCATACACATAAGATAACAATAATAAAAAAGACCCCCACAAACTCAATTCAGCACATGTGTGCCCATATATACATCATAAACACAGTAACAGTAAAAAAATAGGAGAAAACTTTATAATTTTACTTAGTATATTTAAGGAAACAATAGGTGTTGATGATGATAAAAGATAGATGATTACATAGATGATAGGTAGATAGATGATAGATAGATGATAGATAGATAGATAGATAGATAGATAGATAGATAGATGATAGATGCATTCCTGTATGTTTGTTCATTATCTTCTAAATGTTAATCACTTTGCTGAGTCTTTGAGGGGATGGACCCACATAGAAGGGGATTTGGAAACAAAATTAAACTTGATAGACATTCAACAATAATCCATGACCTGAAATCAGATAGGAGGAATAGAATAGGGGGTTGCAGATAAGTGTGGGAATCTGACTATAATTGAAACACTTTATATTAAGTTCTTTAAGATTCAATTAAAATTATAAAACAAAAAGAAAAATTAAAGTGGATAAAAAAAATCTCAGGCCCAATTTTAACAAATCCACATCTCTGTTTTTCATGCTGATGAGCATGTTTCTTGCTTGTGTTTCTTTCTTTTTATTTTTCTGTATAGCCCATGGTTTTTTAAAGTTCTTGATGAAATAAGGTCTTGCATAAATAAATTGGGAATATATTTAATGAAGTTATGAGCCCTTAATCTTGTAGCATCTTTTTGGAGAGCCATGTTCATTCATGTTCATTCACAATTACAGCACAATGTGATCCATACTGCCATTGAATAATGTGTGTGAAGTTTATAGAGGAAGATTAACTCATTTTGAAATTAAGAGTTGTTCACTGGAAACTTCCCAACAGAGGTGACATTTCAATGGAGGTGTGATGAATGAGTAAGTGTTTATCAGGAGGAGAATGGCGTGCTACCCACAGGAAACAAAAACAAAGAGAGGAGAACATACCCAAGGAATGAAGAATTGTACCATACGTTTAAAGCCTAAAAGAGCAAGGCACTGCAGTGCCATAGTCGGAAGGCTGAGACATGGTGAGGGGAGGAGAAAGAGAATGCCAAATAAAACTATTCATCATAGCAAGGCACAGCACAGTCTGAAGACAGTAAGCTAAGAGCAATTTATCTTCATTTGTCATTAGGTATATTTCAGTACTTCCCACATGTCCACCTGGAATTGTGCACTAAGTACAAACATTCTCTATCAAATTAATTATCTAAAATACTCGATCCTTTTTCTGTTTAGGCATGAAGGGCTAAGATTTTTAGCATGAGTACAGATATTTTCAATTGAAATATGTTTTTGGAGTTAAACAGATAAAAACTTTGGTTTATTGACCTTTGATGAGAACAGTTTTCCAAAATCCGGGCAGAGTTGAAACATACTTCAGCCAAAGTATAGGGGTTTCATCTCAGTACTCAGAATTAAGTAAAAGGTTGTGATAGATGCTATTTTGAAAAGAGTTGTTTAGTTACATAAATATATACTTTTATTTTAAATCATATTGACCTGTCAATCTGTTAAATGTCCATGTCAAGGTCAATCACTGAAGGATATTTTTTCCCTTTCCTATATCTGTTAATAGTCCTGCAGTCCAAATTCACCTACAAAAGACTTACAGTGATAAAGGGATTTTTATTGCCTGCCCCTCAGCTTTAGGTTATCAGTAGCCTGCAATCTGATTGTACAACCAACATTTGAAATTAAATTCACACTAACACCAGGACAATATCTAGTTCAACTGCTGCCCACAGAAATTGCTTCCTGAAATGACGGTGAGTATAGCATCTGCTCACTTCCGAACAATAAACGGACAGTATTTCAGGACCAGTGTATTTTTGGACACTTTAGTGAAGAATGACATCTGCATTAATATATTGGAGTTATGTAGCAGATGATCCATATAAACTTGTTTAATTATGACATCTCTTGTAAATTTTCCTTATATGTTAAATGAATCTACTAATATGTATGTGGAATGTTTTATAAAGCCATCCAAAATATTTAACTCCATTTTTGGCACGCTGCCTCTGTCATGTAAACAATATACTTGGAATGACACTACAACAACAACAGAAAAAAAGATAGAAATCTTTTAAAGGTATTGAGATCAAATAAGGATATTTTGAATATGTTGTAATCAAATATGCATACAATATAAATTTATAATGTACAGCAATCTGTGGTAAATATATGTGATTCAGAAAATTTCTGTTCCCAAATCACTTAAAATGTCAGGAGAAATATGCGCATGTCTACAGAAAACTTGGTTCTATAGTTTCCAAAATGACTGCTACATATCAGATATGGAAAGGACAGTGTGTGGACTTAGAACTCACATAGCTTTTCTCTTACAAGAGTATATACACTTAGATCGCTAAGGGTATTCTAAAAGTTAGGTCATATACTTGGCACTGATTATGCAAATCAGAAAATCAAAATGCTTGGAACATGTTGGTACATGGTAAAAAATAGTTGAATAAATATGTACACAAGTCACTCATTATTGTTTCTCTGTAGTGACCAGACAAGATCACGCACAAACAATCCTTCTATAATTAAGCTTCTTGGAGTTTTCTCTAAAATCTATGACCTCTCCAGCCATGTGTATTTGGTTGTTTACAGTACCATATTTGACTTTCCTTCCATTAAGTGGGCTTTTATTCCAATCAGGTAGCTGTTGATTGCCCCCAAGCTAAAAGCGCCACTGCTGCACCAATGTCTTAAGCTGTGCTTGCTGTTGATGTGGTTATTTGGTCTTGAAGCTGGTGTTGGACCATTGAATGATGATATTTGACAAAGGGGCCAAAATATTCACTGGAGGAAAGACAGCATTTTCAGCAAATGGTGCTAGCAAAACTGGATCTGCACCTGTAGAAGAATTAAACTAGAACCTTATGTTTCACCTTGTACCAGAGGTCAACTCCAAATGGGTCAAAGACCTCAATATGAAAGGTGAGCCTCTGAAACTGTTAGAAGAAAACATTGGCAATAGCCTACAAGATACAAGGGTAAGAAAAGCCTTTCTAAATCAGAAGTCAATTGCTCAGGAATTAAGATCAAGAATCAACAAGTGGGAACTCATTAAACTAAAAGGTTTCGAGACAGAAAAAGAAACAACCAAAGGAGTGAAGAGAAAACCCACAGAGTGGGAGAAAATCTTTACCAGTGACACATCTGACAGGTTTAACATCTAGAATATATAAAGAACTCACAAAAACAAAGAATCAGTGAAGCAAATGAACCAATTAAAAGATATGCTTAGGATCTGAACAGAAAGCTCTCAAAAGAAAAAATAAAGATGGTTAAGAAACATCTTAAATGGGTTCAATATCATTTGTAATTAGGGAAATTCGAATCAAAACCACTTTAAGAGTTCATCTTACCCCAGTCAGACTGGGTAAGACAAAGAGAACACATGATACCAAATTTTGGAGAGGATGTGGGAAAAGGGGAACACTCATCCACTGTTGGTGGGATTGCAAACTTGCTCAACCCCTATGGAAAGCAGTGTGGAGAACTCCTCAGAAACTAAAAATAGGGGCTGGAGAAATGGCTCAGTGGTTAAGAACACTGACTGTTCTTGCAGAAGACCTGGGTTTGAATCCCAGTACCCAAATGGACGCTAAGAACTGTCCGTAACTCCAGTCCCAGGGTATCTGACAGCTTCATCTTACCTCTGGGGGCACTGCACGACACAGGTGCACTTACTTACATGCAGGCAATACACGCATACACATAAAAAATGTATAAAATTTTTAAAAAAATAGAAATGAATCTACCATCTGACCCAGTTATACTACTCCTTGGCATATACCCAAAGAACTCATCCTATCGCAGAGACACTTGTACATGCATGTTTGTTGCTGCTTTTTTCACAATAGCTAAGAGATGCAACCTAAAGTGTCCCTCAACTGATGAGTGGATAATGAATATGTGGTTAATTTATATGATGGAGTTCTACTCAGCAGTAAAGAAAGATGAAATCATGAAATTTTCAGATAAATGATTGGAACTGGAAACTGCTATACTAAGTGAAGTAAGAGAGATTCAGAAAAACAAAGTGTATTCTCCTTCATATATGGATCCCAGCACCAAATACTTATAAGTGAGTATGTATCAGGATATAACTGCAGGAACCAGGATAATGAAATGGAACCAGGGAGATAAAGGGAAAGAAAGAACCTTAGAGAGAATAGTAGTATGTGCATCCATGTCATTCAATGCCTGCAGAGGTCAGAAGGGGCCATCAGATCCTCTGGAACTGGAGTTATGAATTATTGTTAACCTGGGAATTGAACTTGGGTCCTCTGCAAGAGCAGCTGATGCTCTTAATCACTTAACCATCTCTCTAGCCCTCAAATCAAATTTTAAAAATACAGAAACAATGAATGTCATGTATAAATAATTTAATGTTGTCTATTTCAAAATAATGCTAGTAGATTTTCACAAACTAAGGATATAATCTGAATCAACTGACAGTTTCATACATTTCCTAAGGCATTTTTTTAAATTTTATTTATTATTTATATAGCCTGCATTTGTGTAAGTGCACCCATGTCATGCAATTCCCATGGAGGTCACAGTAGGATCTCCTGGTACTGGAGTTATGGAGGTTTGTTAGCCTGGTTGTTAACCACCATGTGGATGCTAGGAATCAAATCTGGGTTCTCTGGAAGAGCAGCCTCTGAACCATTTCTCCAGCCCCATGAGATTTACTTTAATTTTGTATGTGTGCAGGTATACTACATGCAGGCTGAATCCTATGAAGGACAGAAGAGGGCATTGTGTGCCATGGACCTGGAGTTTCATGCAGTTGTGAGCCATCTTCTTGGTACTGCAAGAGTTATCAGTTCTCTTAACCTCTGACATATCTCTCCATTCCCAGTTTTGAACAGAGTATGAATTTTATTCATTTTCACCCCTCTTCTCCCCTCTCATCCCCCTTCCTCTCTCAAAGAAACTCTTCCTGGTGAGTCAGGCTTTTTTTATATTTACATATTTTGTTTCTGTGTGTGTCCCACTGACTTCAAATATTTCTAAAGTGGGTGGGAGACGTATATAATCGTCTTTAAAAACCATTTCAATGACTTTCCTTTTTCAGACATGTGGATATAATACAGAAGCATACCCAAATATGTTTTGTCAAAACTGCAGGGAGGGTTGATTTTCTTACTGCAAAGTACAGATTTATTTGGAGGGGGGATAGATGAGAGACTCATTACAATGAACCCAACTTAGTGAACCAGTCACTAAAATAAACGTAACAGCATTGATTAATGATAATGATAAAGTGAATGTTTTTATACCACATTGTTAAAATTGACACACAAATCATTTAAATTAAGAAAAGAGCTCAGTCTCTAAAAAGACCATATACAAAAGCTTTCCATTATTTGTACAACGAATAAACAATTTGTTTTATTCTAACAGCAAATTACTTCTCAGTTATTTGGGAACAGAGATAGAGCATGACAGAAATAGGCCTCTGTTATAATGATTACCCTGAAATGTATAAAACTTGTGCCTGCTAGAGATTTTCAGGTACTCATCCTTTATAAATGAGATTCAAATATAATATGAAGACATTATGAGGGATATCAAGATATGACAAAAGATATCAAAGTTCTAGAAAGATAATTTGAAAATATCAAGGATAATATGAAGATACATATCCCAGAAGGAAATATAAATGTTCATCATTGCATCTTTTTCTAGGAACTTTTCAGAATGATATATTTTAAAACGTTCATTGATATAATGTGTATAACATTAGATTTACCACCTGATTCTTAGTCCAATATGGCACCTAAGTTTTGAGATACAGGTATGTGTTAAATAAACATATACACATACATACCCTTACAGATAACATGATCAATATGCTCCACATTGATTGATGTCTCATCCACTCCTTCAGTCCTGGGTAAAGTGGAACTGTAAGTCACTCTAATCATATAATGTACCACCTGTGGAAATGAGAGAGCTACATTAAAGCAAAAGAATGCCAATTGCTGAACTGAAAGCAGAACAGAGACTCAGGAAGCTGAGCATATGTTCATTCTTTGGGTGTCCTACATCTAAGAATAACTGAGTAAGCATGATCCATGATGGTTCCGCCAAGACTGCGTTTTAAAGATCAAGTTCAGTGGTGAACATATCAAAAATGATTGCAAACAGAAACATTTTGAAAAATTATCATTACAAACTTGTTCAATAATGCCTGACACAGAGCAAGTTCTCTTTCTTTCTCCTTCATTCATTCATTTATTTTATATTCACTGTTTACCTGACTACTTCAATACATTTTCTCTCCAATTTTTTAAGAATATCTGTTTTGTTTTTCATAGTACTGATTGGAGTCCATTAGTGGGTATCTTGTTCATTGCTGCTCAAAAGATCTACCACTGAGTTACATTTGCCTACCTAGTTCTTAGATCTGTTATCCATTCATTTAGTAAATATTGAGTACATACTAGGTTACTAACGTTGTTATAGGCAGTGGTAATATAATATCAACCCAAATATAATAAATGTTCTTATGCATCCAACGCTCTTGTAGGGCCTAGACAATTATACCAGATAATTATAGGGATAATGAAGAAAATTGAGTAGATCAAAGTGAAAGAGGGAGAGGGAGTCTCAAAAGAAGAATGTCATGATATATTTGGCATTCAAAGAAGGTTCCTGTATGTGTGATATATGAGTGTGAGAGATGAACAAACAAGGGAATTGAAATCAACCCTGGTTTCAAAAAAAAAAGCAGAAAGCATTCAGTAACAAAGTATGAGCATAATTGGCAAAATCAAGAAGGGACAAAATAGTCAATGTGCCTTAAATACAGTGGATAGAGGACAAAGCGGTAGGAGACAAAGTCAGAATGCACACAGTAGTACTTGGAAGGAAATGCTTTCTCTTGTTAATGAAGTATTCTATTACAGAATCCAGGTACATTTTACCTACTAATGTTGATTAGTAATACGTAACAAGTTACCGTTCTTATTTGACCTAATGTATTCATGAAAATGAGAATAGGAAAAGAAGAAGGGTATATAAAATAGATATGAAAAAAAAAGCTTGAGGTTCCCAGTCCTGGTACCAGAGAATGATACAGAGTCCTGAGCCTCAAACGAGTAACACCACCCACCCAGCAACTTTAGCTTCTAGTATCTGAGAATGCTGCACAGCCATGCACCTCACAGGTAGTCTCGCACACCTGTTGAGCCCAATCCTCACCACCTGAGGACAACGTGGGGCCTTGTACTTGATACAGGTAGCACCACATGCCCACTGACCCCAGTTCCCTCCTTCCAAGAACAGTGTAAGTTCTACATGTCCCACAGGTAGTATAGTTTACCCAGCTGGCAACAGATGGACCACCTGAAGACCAGTGGAGTCACACATCTCCCATGCCTCCTGATTGCACACCTCCCACACCTCCTGACTACACATCCAGCTATGTAATATCTGCTATTTTCAAACCTGAGTTGTCCAGAACCTGTTCAACATAGGAAATAGACTTAAATAACTGGAACAGAAAACATCAGAGGAGAGGGCAATCAAAGGGTTTACTGATGCTTAGATACTATCTATTCAGAGAAACAGTAGTAGACTCTCAAATGTCTAGAGATAAAACGTTTAATCTTTGATAAAAGTTCCAAAAAAGTAGACAAATTCTCAACAACTTTGTCCTTTCTTGCAAACTGCACACATCAAAAGTGAAAGCAGATAGGTGACTTGAGGAAAAAGATGTTTCTAGCAAATACCTCAGATGCACAAGTTCCAACAAAGAAATGAAAAAACATAAAAACCCAAGAAAAATGCTCCCCCCACAAAATTATTAATACCATAGCAATGAAACCCAATGTTAATGACCTAGAAAATCTTTCAAAGAATTTAAAAGAATGATAAATATGAACACAATTTTCAAAGACGACAAAAACAAAGAAATGAATGAAATAATTATGTCAATCAAAGATATGAAAATTGAGTTCAATAAAATGATACAATTACTGAAGAAAAGTCTAATGGAAATAATGCTTCAAAGGAAAACACAGTAAGCCAAATAGAAACCTCTGTGGAAAGCCTAAACAACAGAATGAATCTTATGGAAAGGAGGTGTCGGTTCCGACATGCGGGGAGGGGAAAAGGAAATCCTCAGAACCAGCCGATAATCCGTTTTCCCTCCGGGCTGAGTGGGATGGTGAGCGGGCGGCTCAAAAGGAACACACAGAGCCGGGTGCCGAGTCAGAGCAGGAACACGCTTTATTGCAGCAGGCACAGTTATTTAAAGGCAAAGTCTCACGGCGGGAAGTTTGAGCCGTGAGTGACAGTTGCTTCTGGTGTGCGGACCTATGTGCTGAGGGGCCACTCCCTCTGTACGCCAGGAATGAGGCAGGGCCAGGTGGAGCCAATCCTATGTCGGTGATGAGTTTTCCCATCCCTCCCCCTAGACCTGTGCCTGGTGCCATCTTGGCGAGAATGGAAAGTGACTGGACAGGTGGGCCGACTCTAGGTCAGGCTGCGGAAGTGCTACGGAACTCATAGGCCCAGGGTGTAGCCACACTCAGGCAGCCCCGACAAGGAGGGGGTCATGGTTGAAAGGCAAACTAAATGAGTTAGGTGACGGTGTAAAGTATCACTCAGTAAAATTTCAATGAGAAATAATAAAAAATGAACATAAGAGCACTTTGAGACACCATGAAAATACCTAACCTTAAAACTATAAACAGAAGACTTCCATACCAAATGCGTACAGAAATATTTTCCATAAATTATAGGAGAAAATTTCCCAAACTTAGAGCAAGTGGTGCCCATCCAGATAAAAGACACCTGCAGCACACCGAATAGACAGGACCATAAAAGGAATTTCCCATGAAATACTATAGTTAAAATATTTGATGCACAGGAGAAAGGGTGTTGAAAGCTGAAATAGAGAAAGTTGAAGTCAATCAGAATAACAATAAGTTATTATTTTTTCTTTTATTATTTTTTTTCATTTTATTAGTATCTTTTCTCTTGTCTTTTTTTACATATAGGTGTCACAATGTCATGCAGTGCCACAGAGGTCAGAACAGGGCACTGGATTTCCTGGAACTGGAGTTAGAAATGGTTGTTGGTCACCGTGTGGAAACTAGAAACCAAATTTGGATCCTGTGCAAGAACATTCAGTGCTCTTCACCACTGAGACATCTCTCCAGCCTCAACACTGAATTATTTAAAAGAATTGTTTAATGCTACAAGGGCCTAGAAAGATATAGTCCACGTTCAAAAACTGCATACCTGTCAAACCAGACTACTATGCTCAGGAAAACTATCCATTAAAATTGAAAGAGAAATAAGAACTTTCCTTGATTAAAAAAAGAAGTTAAAGGAATTTATGATCGCCAAGCAAGATCTAAAGACGATACTGAAAGAAACTATCTACTCTGAAGAAAAACAAAAACACAACCAAGAGGGTATAAGGAGCAACCAAACAACCCAGAACAGTTAATCAAAAGATTACTAAGAAAACACCACAAAGTTAAAATGACAGAAAATAATGTACATCATTCAATAATAACTTTGGATACTGATGAACACAATTCCCCAATGAAAAGACACAGACTAGCAGATTGGTTTGGAAAACAGAATTCATCTTTTCCTTTCTTCTCAACATCATCTGTGGGAAACAAAATGTACAGAAAAAAAAATGCACAGAGGTATTTTAAGCAAATACTTTTAAAATAAAGGTAGGCTTAGCTATTCTATTATGGGACAAAATAGATTTCTAATCAAAACTACTCAGAAGAGATAAGGAGAGTGACTTCACAGTCATTAAAGGAAAAATCCACCGAGAGGATATGAAATTTTAAACACATACACAACAAATACAAGGGCATCCAATTTCATAAAAGAAGCAGCATTAGATTGGAAAAAAAAAACATTTAACCCCAAGGCGGTGATAGTGGTTGACTTCAATACCCCCCCTCTCACAAATGGTCATGACGTGATTAAAAAAAAAAGATAGAAATACTGAAACTAAATGACATCATAAATTCAATGAACTTAATATAACTCTACAGAACATTCCATCTAAACATTGAAGAAAACACATTATTCTCAGAAACCTTTGGAACTTTCACCCAAATAGACCACCTATTATCATGCAAAGCAATTCTCAGGAAAAATGAAATACCATCCTTCATTCTATCTGACCACTGTGATTGAAAGCTAAATATCAACAGCAACAAAATTAAAGAACGTCACAGAAACACACTACTGAATGAAAATAATTGGTTGAAGGAAGAAATCTTAAAATTCAATTAAAATGAAATTACAGTATACTAAAATCATAGGACACAATCAAGACAGACATAACAGGAAAGTGCATAGACAGAGACCACATTATAATCTCATTAGAGGAAGAAAAGGCCTTTGATAAAATCCACCATTAATTTATGATAAAAGTCATGGAGAATTTAGGAATACAGAGGACCTATCTCAGTATAACAAAGGCAATATATATCAAGACCATCACCAGCATCATAATTATTGTAGAAAAAACCAAAAGCATTCCAATTAAAATCAAAAACAAGACAAGAATATACACTCTCTCCACTCCTGTTCAATATAGGACTTCAAGTCTTAGCTGAAGCAATGACACAAGGAAAGGAGAAGAAAACGATGCAAACAGCAAAGGATGAAGACAAAGAACCCTTGAAGATGATATGATTCTACACATAAAGACACAAAACATTCCACACAAGCACCTAGAGCTCATAAACATGTTCAGCAAAAGAGTACTGTACAAAATCAACACACAAAAATCAGCAATTTTCCTATATATCACCATCGAACATACCGAGAAAGGAATTTGGCTAAAAATTCTATCCACAATATCCTTTTAAAAAGAACTCTGGGAATAAATAAAATAAATCTAATGAAGGCAGTACAAGGCTTGTACAGTCAAAATTTTAAGACATTGTAGAAAGAAACTGAAGAGATGATACCAGAAGACAGAAAGGTCTCACATGCTCATGGATTGAAAGGATAAATACTATGAAAATTGTCATCCTACCAAAAGCAATCTACAGATTCAGCACAATTACCAATAAAGTCCAGGGCAACTCTTCATAGAAACTTTTTAAAAATCTTAAAATTTATATGAAAACACAGAAGATCCAAGGTAGCCATAAAATCCTGAACAACAGAAGAACAGCTGAAGGTATCACCATCCTGGGTTTCAAACTATACTCCACAGCTACAGTAATAAAACCAACATGGTAATGGCACAAAAGCAGATGCCTTTATCAAAGGAACAGAAATGAGGCCCCCAGAAATAAGCCCACTCTCATACAGCCACATGATATTTAATACAGCCAAAAATGCACACTGAAGAAAAGACAGCATCTTCAACAAATGATGCTGGTCAACAAGATAGCTGTATATAAAGAATGCAATTATATCCTTGTATGTCACCCTGAACAAAACTCAACTCCAAATGAATCAAGGTCCTCAACATAAGGCCTGATACCTTGTTTCTATTAGAGCAGAAAGTCTGGGATACTTGTCGCCTTATAGGCACAGGAAATAACTTTCTTAACAGGACCCTGATAGTGCAGGTATTGAAATCCAAAACTGATAAATGGGACATAGGGAAACTATAAAGTTCTGTACAAAAAATGTATGCTATCATTCCAATGAAGATATAGTCTATAGAATAAGGCAAAAATACTCTTCAATACAGTGGTTTGAATAAGAAAAAAATACATAAGTTTTCTTTTTAAGTAAATTTCTATTATCTGACAGTTCATACAGTTATATAATGAATTTTAGTCATTTTTAACCCTCACATTCCCTCTCACACCCCCTCTGTCTACCACTGAAACCCTTCTTCCAAATAAGCCCCTCTCCTACTTTCATGATTTCATCTTGCGTGACACACTGAGTTTAGAGTGTCTTGGCCAAGATTGGCTGAAAGATTATTTACTGAAGCAAGGACATACTATCAGTAGCTATATCACTAAAGAAAATGACACCTCCTCTCCCAAAAACTGTTAACTGCCATTAGTTACTGTGGTAGTTTGAACGAGAAATGCCCTCAGTAGGCTTAGGTATTTGAATACTTCATCTCCAGCAGGTAGTGTTTGAAAGACAGGTGCAGCATTACTGGAAGAGCTATGTCATTGGGAGTAACTTTTGCAATTGTATACTCTCACCCCATTTGCAGTTTGTTCTCTCTGCTTCATCTTTGCTATTGAAGATGTGAATTCTCAATTCTATTAACCATGCCTACCTCTAGCTGCCATGTCTCTCTATCATGACCAGCTCTCCCTCTAGAAATGCAAACCAAAATAACCCTTTTCTTCCATAAACTATTTCATCATGTTGTTTTTACTATAACAGAAAATTAGCTAATACCGAAGTTAGGGCCAGAGAGTGGGCTGCTGGTATGAAGAATCTGGTCATGCTGTTTTGTGGAGGAACATGGAACATTTTGCAAAGTTGGATTAGAAGAGTGGTTTAATGCAGTATTTAGAGTTTAATGGGTCATTATAGTTGGAGCCTGGGAAACAGCACTTCTGGGATTAATGCAGAAAGTAGAGGCCAGGGATACTACATTTCAAAGAGAAACAATCTCTTCAGTAGCAACTGTGGTAGAGGACATTTTTGTGATATTTTGGTAAAGAACCTGACTACCTTCTGCCATTGTCCTAAGAACTTGCCTGAGGCTTAGTTAAAACATATGAAGACTATTCAAGAGAACATAATATTGAATGTCTTGTTTAATTATTAGTGATAACTCTTATCAAGGTCTACAAGGTAAAAAGTATGTGAAACAGAAAAAAATACAAAAAGTACAGTTTGGAAAGAAAAAGAGCACTAAGAAACTTAATGTTGCACCTAACCTATGTATATATGGATGAAAGAGTGACTGCAATTGTTGAGGAGATTAGCACCATGAAAGGGAGGGGAGTGTCCCCTGCTTTGTAGGGGAACAAAAGGAAGTGCCCTTAGGACAAGACCCCGTCCTCCTAAGCTTCCAGTTTGTGAAAAGAAAATGGTGAAAGTTTTCTGCTCTTAGAAAACAGCACACAAATCTGTTGCAAATGTGATTTATTTAAATGGGATTCGTTTCCATTCCAAGCTGATAGCCAATATTGGCAATGTTATCCACATGATGTATGCATTAGAGGCATAAAAGATACAAGTATTAGGAGGTCATGGACTCTGCCTCTCCAATTTCATAGGGATGCTGAGGCCAGGCAACCTGTAGCAGGAGAACCCCTGCAAGGTTCTGTGAGGCCATTTGGTGAAGCTATGAAAATGAATCCTGGTTTGTAGTGGATAAGATGTTGAAAGTTCCAGAGCCATGAGGCATCTGACAAGAACAGCTGTATAAAGGAGTAGAACCAGAATAAGTCAGATGTTGCAGACACATGTTTAAAGCTGGAGGGGACAGAGCAATGTAAGCCCTTTTTGAACTTATGTCCCTGTTAAGGTTCAGATAGCCCTGCCCCCTCACCAACAGGATCCCAAGGACTTCTCATGCTCCTGAGAAAAGGAAACCTAGCTGATAAGCACCTTGGTCTTTGAAGTCAAGAGAAACAGATTTTCTCCACTGTTTGCCCAACACAGCAGGCTTCCCCTTTGATCTCTGAAGAGGACAGGTTTTAACAGTCCTGCTCTCCCACTCCGCCCCCTCCAACTTTAAAAAAAAATACATCTTTCCACCTTCTGCAGGAGGCAGAAGCCTCCCTTTTAAAGGACCCCAGCTCAAGACCCCAGCAGACATTTTCCCTGCCCAGAAGGGAATCTGTCCCATATGTTCCTTTACTAATAAACCCTATTTTGATGGAGTTTTAGCTGTGCCTCGGTGCCTCGTCATCCATTCGCTCATTCTCCACCAACTTTTTACCTATCAGATGGTTCCAAAACCCGGTTCTTACTTCAAGGGACCCATCTGGACTTCTCCAATGCCACTAACTTGGCTCTCAGGTACACTTCTTTTCTCTCTCCTCCTCTCCCCAGCCCTCTGTTTTGCTCTCACCTCTTTCTGGCTCTCCTCACTGGGAACACTCTGCCTTGCCTACCTCTTTTGATCTCCTTTCCCATTGATTTTCACTACTCCCGGACAGCACTATGGTCTCCATGATGGACCTGCTTCATCCATTCCCTATCTGGGTTCCCCACAGCTGCTCACCACCAGCATCTCGCCCCCTCCCCCCCTCCTTTGCCATGGGCCTGCAAGGTCTGCTGTCCTCCATCCTTTTTTCCTGTCTTTATCCTCTTCCACTGCCTTTCCTCCTCACTTTCCTCTGGATGATTTCTGATACCTTTCAATCCAACACATACAAATGCTCTGGATCCTTCTCCTCTCTCTCCCCTCCCATACTAAAGCTTTCTGCTCCCTGCTGTGTGCCTACCTGCCAGCCTGCCAAGTGTCTGACTTTCCATGCATGCTTTAAACCTGCATGACCCCAAGGCTTTTTTTTTTTTCCTTCCGGCTATTCACCCCCTCCAGGCAGCTGCCAAGAGCCAAGATTGCCAGCTCGCCTGCCCTGGAAATATTTTTCTTTAACATTCTAATTAAATGATAAGTTTCCAGCTGGGCCCATTCTTAAATTCTCTTATAAATTTGGCTAAAACACTTTAGGGGACCCTTTCTCCCCATTTTGACCCAATTAGCCTAAACCTGCTGGACAACTTTGCTAAACATTTAAATAATTTCAGATGGCTTGTCCCATTGACAAAGAACAAACGTTTTAAAAGCCTTTTTTTCTCCTAAACTTTTTCTCAGGGAAAGGGGCTCAAACTTTGATCTTAGGCCCTTTGGGGCATCAAGCAACTGGTACTCAGGCTCCTACTTTTCTAACTAGACCTAACCATTTTAAATTTCACTATACATAAAAGGTCACAGGCACTGCTCAGGAGAGTCATATGCTTTCAGACCAAGGAACACTGATTCATACGCCCTGTTCCTTCTGCTGCCCTCATGAGTTTCTTTTCCAGCATGGCTTCTGTCTAGGAACTAAGAGCTCCTGAGAACTTGGCTTTACATTCACAGCTACAATGGTTGGTGAGAAGCATGGATTTCTTTAATTTGCTTTTCTATTTGGGTCACATATACATATATATCTGAGGGTACTTTCTTCTTTAATATCAAGCCTAATCTACTGGTACCAGGGGTGCCTAGGATTCTCTTGCAAGTTATTTTTGTTTTTGTTTCTTGATGATGTCATAGAATAAACAATGCATTTCTAGTTCAAACTAAGGTAATAATGCCAGATCTACACAATGGGAGTTTAAATTTTAACATCGTTTAGGACCTATTTCTAAAGAGGATTTCTTTGAGTTTTAACTTCTGTGGTGTCTTAGTTTGTTCTTCATTGCTGTGACAAAACACTCTGACCAGTACCAACTTGGGGAGGAAAGGGTTTATTTGTCTTACATCTCCCAGGTCACACACAGTTCATCAGGGAGCCCAAGGTAGGAACTCAGGACAGGAAC